>NW_019177264.1:0-528831 GCF_002260705.1 Seriola dumerili | reverse complement strand
GACCTGGACGAATGAGAACATTCACAGACAGTATACTATGTCGTTTTTCACTTTTTTTGCCATGGTATACTCTGTAGTTTTCTTTACTTTTCAGGCCTTACTGGACTATGACGTCTTCATATCTTACTATACTATGACGTTTTTTCACTTTTTTAGCTATAATATACTCTCTATTTTTTTTCACTTTTTTTGCCATACTATACTATGTCGCTTTTTCACTTTTTTTGCCACACTATACTGTGTTGTTTTTTTCACTTTTAAGGACTTGCTATACTATGACGTATTCATATCTGACGTTTTTTTTATGTTTTTATGCTTTATTATACTATGTCATTTTTTCACTTTTTTGCCATAGTATACTATGTTGTCTTTTCACTTTTTTTGCCATAGTATACTGTGTTGTTTTTATCACTTTTAAGGCCTTGCTCTACTATGACATCTTCATATCTTATTATAATATGATGTTTTTTGATGTTTTTATGCCTTATTATACTATGTAATTTTTTTGACTTTTTTGCCATACTATTCTTTGTCGCCTTTTCACTTTTTTTGCCATACTATACTTTGTTGTTTTTTTCACTTTTAAGGACTTGCTATACTATGACGTCTTCATATCTGACATTTTTTTATGTTTTTATGCTTTATTATACTATGTCGTTTTTTCACTTTTTTTGCCATGGTATACTCTGTAGTTTTCTTTACTTTTCAGGCCTTACTGGACTATGATGTCTTCATATCTTACTATACTATGACGTTTTTTCACTTTTTTTGCCATAATATACTCTCTAGTTTTTTTCACTTTTTTGCCATACTATACTGTGTCGCTTTATCACTTTTTTTGCCTTACTATACTTTGTTGTTTTTTTCACTTTTAAGGACTTGCTATACTATGACGTCTTCATATCTGACGTTTTTTTTATGTTTTTATGCTTTATTATACTATGTCGTATTTTCACTTTTTTGCCATAGTATACTATGTCGTTTTTTCACTTTTTTTGCCATTATACTATGACGTCTTCATATCTGACGTTTTTTTTATGTTTTTATGCTTTATTATACTATGTCGTATTTTCACTTTTTTGCCATAGTATACTATGTCGTTTTTTCACTTTTTTTGCCATCGTTTACTCTGTAGTTTTTTTTACTTTTCAGACCTTACTGGACTATGACGTCTTCATATCTTACTATACTATGACGTTTTTTCACTTTTTTTGCCATAATATACTCTCTATTTTTTTTCACTTTTTTGCCATACTATATTTTGTCGCTTTTTCACTTTTTGCCTTACTATACTGTGTTGTTTTTTTCACTTTTAAGGACTTGCTATACTATGACGTCTTCATATCTGACGTTTTTTTATGTTTTTATGCTTTATTATACTATGTCGTTTTTTCACTTTTTTGCCATAGTATACTATGTCGTTTTTTCACTTTTTTGCCATGGTTTACTCTGTAGTTTTTTTCACTTTTCAGGCCTTACTGGACTATGATGTCTTCATATCTTACTATACTATGACGTTTTTTCACTTTTTTTGCCATAATATACTCTCTAGTTTTTTTCACTTTTTTGCCATACTATACTATGTCGCTTTTTCACTCTTTTTGCCATACTATACTGTGTTGTTTTTTTTCACTTTTAAGGACTTGCTATACTATGACATCTTCATATCTGATGTTTTTTTATGTTTTTATGCTTTATTATACTATGTCACTTTTTCACTTTTTTGCCGTAGTATACTATGTCGTTTTTTTTCACTTTTTTTGACATGGTATACTCGGTAGTTTTTTTTTACTTTTCAGGCCTTACTGGACGGTGACGTTTTCATATCTTGCTATACTATGAGGTTTTTTCCTTTTTTTGCCATACTATACTTTGTCGCTTTTTCACTTTTTTGCCGTAGTATACTATGTCGTTTTTTCACTTTTTCGCCATGGTATACTCTGTATTTTTTTTTACTTTTCAGGCCTTACTGGACGGTGACGTTTTCATATCTTGCTATACTATGAGGTTTTTTCCTTTTTTTGCCATACTATACTTTGTCGCTTTTTCACTTTTTTGCCGTAGTATACTATGTCGTTTTTTCACTTTTTCGCCATGGTATACTCTGTATTTTTTTTTACTTTTCAGGCCTTACTGGACGGTGACGTTTTCATATCTTGCTATACTATGAGGTTTTTTCCTTTTTTTGCCATACTATACTTTGTCGCTTTTTCACTTTTTTGCCGTAGTATACTATGTCGTTTTTTCACTTTTTCGCCATGGTATACTCTGTATTTTTTTTTACTTTTCAGGCCTTACTGGACGGTGACGTTTTCATATCTTGCTATACTATGAGGTTTTTTCCTTTTTTTGCCATACTATACTTTGTCGCTTTTTCACTTTTTTGCCGTAGTATACTATGTCGTTTTTTCACTTTTTCGCCATGGTATACTCTGTATTTTTTTTTACTTTTCAGGCCTTACTGGACTGTGACGTTTTCATATCTTGCTATACTATGAGGTTTTTTACTTTTTTTGCCATAATATACTCTCTAGTTTTTTTCACTTTTTTGCCATACTATACTTTGTCGCTTTTTCACTTTTTTGCCATACTATACTTTGTCGCTTTTTCACTTTTTTGCCATACTATACTTTGTCGCTTTTTCACTTTTTTGCCATACTATACTTTGTCGCTTTTTCACTTTTTTGCCATACTATACTTTGTCGCTTTTTCACTTTTTTGCCATACTATACTTTGTCGCTTTTTCACTTTTTTGCCATACTATACTTTGTCGCTTTTTCACTTTTTTGCCATACTATACTTTGTCGCTTTTTCACTTTTTTGCCATACTATACTTTGTCGCTTTTTCACTTTTTTGCCATACTATACTTTGTCGCTTTTTCACTTTTTTGCCATACTATACTTTGTCGCTTTTTCACTTTTTTGCCATACTATACTTTGTCGCTTTTTCACTTTTTTGCCATACTATACTTTGTCGCTTTTTCACTTTTTTGCCATACTATACTTTGTCGCTTTTTCACTTTTTTGCCATACTATACTTTGTCGCTTTTTCACTTTTTTGCCATACTATACTTTGTCGCTTTTTCACTTTTTTGCCATACTATACTTTGTCGCTTTTTCACTTTTTTGCCATACTATACTTTGTCGCTTTTTCACTTTTTTGCCATACTATACTTTGTCGCTTTTTCACTTTTTTTGCCATACTATACTGTGTTCTTTTTTTTCATTTTTAAGGACTTTCTATACTATGACGTCTTCATACGTTTTTTTATGTTTTTATGCTTTATTATACTATGTCGTATTTTCACTTTTTTGCCATAGTATACTATGTCGTTTTTTCACTTTTTTTGCCATGGTTTACTCTGTAGTTTTTTTTACTTTTCAGTCCTTACTATACTATGAAGTCTTCATATCTAACTATAATATTATATTTTTTGATGTTTTTAAGCGTTATTATACTATGTCGTTTTTTCACTTTTTTTCATACTATACTATGTCGTTTTTTTCATTTTTTTTGCCATAGTATACTGTGTTTTTTTTTACTTTTACTGTACTTTGATGTCTTCATATATTAGTATAACATGATAATTTTTGATGTTTTTATGCCTTATTATGTTGTTTTTTCACTTTTTTGCAATACTATACTTTGTTCTTTTTTCACTTTTTTTTGCCATAGTATACTCTGTAGTTTTTTTTAATTTTAAGGCCTTACTATACAATGACTTCTTCATATCTTACTATATTATGACGTTTTTTGATGTTTTTATACCTTATCATCGTATGTCATTTTTTCACGTTTTTTGCCATAGTATACTATGTCGTTTTTTTCTTACACTTAAGGCCTTACCATACTATGACGTCTTTATACCTTAATATTCCATGACGATTTTATGTCTTACTATACTATGACGTTTTTAGACAATTTTATGCCTTACTATGACATATGTGTCACCTATAAGAGGATATATCATAATGACAAATATACATACTCTGTATATTTGAAGATAGTTTATAAGGTATATGAAATACTCATAGTAAAATGCAACTTTATTAAAACAAAAATTCTACACATTTATATATTATTTTCTCACCAATTTCTTATTAGAATCAAAATCAGAATTAACTTTATTTGTCACTACCATAATATACACTTCAACATAGATGGAAGTGAAATACAATATATTATAACAACAGAAATCAGACTGCAGGTCACATTTAAAAACAACAAAAGGCGCCTAATACACAGGACACAATACACGCATGGCATAAAAACATTACAGAAAAAATGTAAAGAGAGCAGCATTAAGTCAAGTGGACACCTAGAGTGCTGGTGCATGTTATGTGCATGTCACATGGTCACATGGTGTTGAAGGCAGGGATGGGGGGTAGCATTTTCAGGGAGGTCATAGTCCTCATGGCTTGTGGAAAAAAGCTATTGCATAGTCTCATGGACCTTGCACGGATGCTCTGGAGCCTCCTTCCAGATGGCAAGAGTGCAAAGAGGTGTTGGGAGTGGTGGTAGGGGTCAGACAGTTTGTCAGTGGCCTTCCTGTGTAGATGTTTGCCACTGAGGGGAGAGAAGACACCTGAGCTCTTCTCTGCCACTCTCATTATTCTTTGCAGGGACTTCAGTTCCTGTACCAGATGGTGATGCTGTGTGTCAGGATGCTTTCGATGGTTCCTCTGTAGAAAGTGTTCATGATGGATGAGGGGGAATTTGCTTTTTTAGGTTTCTGCAGGAAGTAGAGGTGCTGCTGGGCTTTTTTGGTGAGGGCTGTGGTGTTGATGGACCAGGCCAGGTCATCAGCGATGTGCACCCCAAGAACTTAGTACTGTTGACTTTTTCTACAGCAGTGCCGTTGATGGTCAGTGGGGTGTGCACGCTGCAATCTTTCCTGAAGTCGACTGCCATCTCTTCTGTCTTCTCCACATTCAAAGAGAGGTTGTTGTTGCTGTAACACTGCTGTACCAAATAAGAAACCAAACAAAACAAAGGCAAAATAAATCAAATTTTGCATTGCATAATACATTTCAAAAATAATTTGATTTCCAAAAAAACACAAAAAAAAGTAACAAAATAAAATTTTCTTGACACAATCACAACCAGCCTTCTACATCAATAAACCTTTCCCATTTTTCTGTGTTTCTTAAAATCATCATTCGTTTTTGCAATATATCCTTCAAAAATAAAGTAACTTTTAAAAAATTAAATTAAATTGATTAATATTCAAGGAATCCACGTCACCAGCTTTGAAAATAAATGTTTACCAAACAAAATAATCAAATTAATAACAATTATTTTTCTGTGTAACATCACTTAACATAACTGAGAAGAAGTCCAGTGGAAAACACAGCTTCATTGCATTGCACATCTTTTGAACTTCCCTCCAAAAGGCTGACAAATGACATTACCAAAACAAATATACTGCTGACTCCTATTCAGTAAAACAAAAACAACACTCATCTGTCTCGGCAATACCCCAAATCTTTATCATTTTCTTTGTGGGCAAAAAATTGCAAATTATTTTTAATAGAAAGAATCTCATAACTGTGTCTACTATTGTTTTATATGTTAACTTTACTAGGACAGTATGGGTATCGGTAGTATCTTTTCCTAAAGCAGAAATCAAATTATATGAAATAGAGGAACATATCTTTCCATACACTTCAATGAACTGGGTATGCTTCTTAAGTTTCCCATCTTGTCACACAATGTCATTTATAAACCAAACACCATGATCAGAAACATTTTTCCAAAATATTGATTTCCCTTCAATTAATATGTTTGAATTTAACCATACTACTTGCTGTAGAATGTCACCTGAAGTTTCTGGAGGATGATATTGAAAGCACAGCCAGCACTGAATTGCTTCTTTCAAAAACATGGACACATTATCAATCAAATTATTCACGCAATGTATATGAGTTGGTTGAATCTGCAGGAAAGGGTTTAATCTGCTTAGAAACAATAGATGAGTGCTCTCCAGTAACCTACATGAATACCAATCTTCATTTCAGTATAATTTTTTAACAAAGCCTCCAGATTTAATAGTTTAACCCACCATGTTCATAATTATTATAAAAACTTCTCACTTTGCAGCTGCAAGTTCATTTTGCAGGATGACGGTATCACCAAATTCTCACTAGAGTATTTTTCAAGAAAAATAAAAGGTCAACTTTCTGGCTCAAACCTCAATGACGCAACAGAACCACAAACACGTCTTGCATGAACTGATGATCTAGCTCAGCTAAACCCTATCATCAAGATACAGTTGAAGTCAACCAAACCAGACCAATGGAAAATTCCTAACATTAAAATTCTGAATAGTGCAGTTTTCAGTTTCTGTTTAAACACAGTGGTTATTTATTTCTTTACAAAAGCTCCTCTCTCATGTGACCTGTGGCCATTTTGATAACATAACTGAATAAGTCTACATGGTCTCTGTCCCCCAAAAAACCCATTTAATAACAGTTGGGATTTTGATCCAAAAAAGTCAAAATTCAAGGTACACATACTATATTTTTTTATAGCTTTCTGTCACATCTCCTGGTACTCCTCAGCACACGAAGTCATGACATTAATGTCATTTTGACAATCCCTTACATTTTACTCATTAAGTCCAAATTTCTGTTGGTCCAACACTTTGGTTTAGAGGTACATTGATTTGTTGATTACTCAATTAGTCGATAGACAGTAAAATAATCTGCAACTATTTTGATAATTAATCATTTGAGTCATTTTAGGCATTTTGCACTATTTTCCCGCATTTTAGAGACCAAACAGTTTATCAAGAAAAGAATCCGTCGATTAATTGACATGAAAATAATCAATAGCTGCAGCCCTACTTTGGTTTATGACCAATACCTGCTAAACTACAGTAAGGACATTCCCATCATCATTAACTGTACTATGCTAATGAGCAAATATTAGATGCTAACAAGCTAAATTAAGATGGTAAAACATGGTAAAAAAAAAATTCTACCTTCATGTGAACATGTTGTCATGCTAGTATCAGCTCAAAGTACCTCTTTGTTTAAATAGAGCCTCACAAAGCAGCTGGCATAGTTTAGAAGACAAGCTTTCAAAGTCTGGCACCCCTGAACTACTTGGACTAGATTGTCCCATGCTTTATTGCAAGAGATAAGAAGAATTGTTAAGTCTCAGTAAGACTTTGATTGCTATTAATCACCATCATCTACAATACTGTATGAACTTTGTTTACTGTAAGAAGCCTGAAGCAGTTACAGTAGTCCCTACGATATGCAAAACAGGCTTCCTGCATCATTGTGTCATTGTGAAAGGGCCATATTGTTCAGTGGCTTCGTTATGCCTATGAATGGACTCAAAGGTGCTTTTTGTCGCTTTCTAATTTGGGCCTCAACAAGATCAAAAGACATCTGTTACACGATCTCTCTGTCCAAAATCTTTCATCAAAAAACTGCACAGAAACCAACGCTTTTTGGAAAAAAGGATTTTAATCTGACACTTTTTGAGACTTGCGGCCTTTCAGGGCATGCTTTTTATTTAAGGTGGGAAGTTAACATGATCAAAAAGATGGAACTATAGTAAAAATAACATTCAAAGGGAACCAAGGAGAGAGACTGTGACTTATTACACACATTTCAAAACAAGGACAATACTGTTGGCAAGAGTCAGCTGATTGAGTAGATTGATTCAGCCGTTGAATTCACAGAGATTTCTTTGAAAACTGGACATGCAAATTTCTTATTTAAAGGGTTTTAATCAGTTACAGGAAAACCTCCTACAGCAGGGAATCTCCATGGAAACATAAATATCTATGAGGTTAAGTACCTGAATCTTGTGCTGGTTTAACGGCAACTGAAAAAAAAAGTCTCAAGGTTAATTTGTTATGTTAGTTTTTGTTTTGCTTTTATTTGAGCGCTAAAAGTAATAACAACCTTGATAAGGACTACCAGTATGACGGGAAGTCAAGGGATAACCCATGTACACACAAACATTTCAGGACTTTCAGGACTACAATCTGTTTTTACAGATTTACAGCTTTAATAAAACTGCCAATTTAATGAATATTTCATTGAATATGATATCAATATTTTAAAAATGTTAGTAAATTTAACAATTAAATTAGTGCCATGTTAATATAATAATTATTTCCCAGAGTAAGTATCCTAAAGGGGATATATATAAATAAGTTATGTAACATTGCTTGTTCTAATGTGCACACTACTTAATAGAATATAAGACGTCTCTTAACAAATTTTGGAGGATGGTGGTAACAGTGATGTGGTAAATCATAATTTAGTTTTGAGTAGATGACCTCAAACACAGGGCCAATTGGATAATTAAAATGACCGCGATAACTGTATATAGTTGTGGCTGTTTCAGAAAGACAAGTTGCAAGTTGCCCATACATCCATGTACTCTGTACACTATATTGAAATTTTGGGCATGGAGCAGGAAAGTTCTTCTTGGAAACAAAACACATGCCTGTCACATGTAATTATGAGGAAAGAAAATACATTTTTTAATGAAAAAAAAGTCCAGGAGGCATCAATTTCTGAGATTCATCCTCATGTGTCAAACAGTCTCATCACAAAATTAAAGGGTGTCAGTTTGTGCTACTAATGAATGACAGTATTTAAATACATTTCTACATAATATAGGCCCTAATAATAATTCGCTACACAAACAACAATTTTCTTTCGCAGTCATGCTTCACGCTAACTGTTCCTCAACAAATCTTCTAGGTTAAATTATTCAATAATTCTACGTTTAATAGAACAGTGATCGATCATTTCTGGGGTACAAAAACAATAGGATGGGACATCATTAAAAACCAAGGCAGACTGCAGTAATGCAGCTCAATCTCTTTTTCCCTTTTGGTTTTAAATGGTTTTTATAATTCTTTGAAAACTGGGTTTATAGGGTGTTTATACTCAAGACATCAAATGGATATATCCATTAATAACGAAAAAAAAATATCTGAAATAATTTCCAGATACAGCACTTTGTCTCTAATAAGCAGGACATGACAGCCGTGATGATAAGTGCCATCTCTGCAGGACATTTACACCTCAGGTCCAGGAGTCCTGTGTCAGACCTGTTCAGACACAATGTTACAGATAAAAACAGACAAAAACCAACCAGGTTTGAACATCTGTCTTGTGCAGCACCACAATATCTCTATCTGTGGTAACATTTCATTACAACAGCAACACAGAGTCTGTCCTTTGTTGGCGCAACGGCGCTCCCTTGTGTCTAACCCTGAGTTGCATCACATCTCTTCGCCTTTCAGCTGAAGACACCGAGCACTGCTGTAGATCACAAAGCCATGAGCTCCAGCAAGACCACTGACCACACTGTACATATATATGGAGTGCATATATATTCCCACCACAGAGGAAAAAGATCAAACTTTCCTCTCCCCGCTCCCTCCCACTCAGTGTTTTCCAACCTGACTCATGGTTTTCCATTCACACTGTTTGCAGACGTGGAGTTCTTGTTGCGGCTCAGCCAGGACGACAGGAGGCCACGGGGCCTCGGTGGACGGGCGGGGGCCTGCGCTAGGCGGACCATGCGTGGTGAACGCCACACCTTAATGGTAGAGTCATCGCTGGCGGACAGCAGCAGTTCCTGGTCAGCAGGGCTGAACGCGACTGAGTTCACCACGTCGTCGTGTGCCAGGCGTGCCAGACAGATGTTGTAGTGACGGTCCCAGATGTAGCCGTGCTTGTCTTCAGCTCCACTGCAGGTAGGAGAGTGGAGGCATAAGTCAGTAAAGCCTTCACAGTGAAATCCTTTCAACACTGCTGCCAAAGGATGTGTTGCTGTCTGTCATTACCAGGGCTACAACAGAAGATTACTTTCAATATCGATTGACCTTTAAAATAGGCGGTCCCACCCGTGGGATGCTTTGGCCTTGGTTGCACTACTTTAGGTGTTCTGGTCTTCTACCAGATTCGCACAAGCTTGACAAATTATACATTGTTTGAAAGCCCTAAGTCTCCTGATTGTCTCAAAGCGCAGAATTGGTTCAGACTTATGGCCATGGCTCCTAAGTGTTTTTCACACAAAAGGCAACTACTAAAAGCCCCTTTTCATGCCTAAAAAAGTTAGCAAGGCAAAAAAACTTACATTTCTACCATTTTTAAACAACGGTTAAAGAACAGTAAGCTTTTTAATTTGAGTAAATTATGCTTGGGCTTATTATCATTTTTGGAGCTGTGCACAAAAATGCGGCCGTCTGGTAACAGGTTAATCCAGAGAACCGAAAAAAAAAAAAAAAAACCATCATAAGTTTCCAGAACCCAATCTCATGTCTTCAGGTTGCTTGATTTGTCAGATCAACAGAATCAAAACCAAATATTTCCTTTACTTTCCCATAAGACAAGGAAAGGCAGCAAATCCCCTAAAACCATATGAAGCTTGAACAAGTGATTTTTTAAAATTTTTTGCATAAAACTATTAATCAACGCAAACTGCTGCAGTTTAATTTTCTCTAACTAATCAATTCATTGCTTCATTTCAGCTCTAAACATTACTGGCTTTAAAGCCACTAAAAAGAACCATCACAGCTGATAAAGTCAACACCAATAGGCAATATTATCAAACCAAAGCCAGATTTGTATTTTTTATTGCCTCTAGACCATGATTATATGACTTGCAGTAGTTAAACGATGACACCCAGCAGAAAAAGTGCTACATCAATTCAGACAGAGATAAAGGATTCTGCAAAAAATTGCTTAATATACATCTGTAACAACAAAACTGAAATTCATTTTGTAGATGGACAGTTTGATAGTTCTTTAGTAAGTAATTTTCCAAATGTAATACTTATTGTAATATTGTAATATATTGTAAACCTGTGATTACAAAGGCTACAGATCCTCTAAACTCCTACTCAATAAATTGTTAGTTATTATGCTCTCAAGAAGCCGTATTTATTAAGGATTTTTCTTTCTAAAGCTTTCAACCTTCATACAACAGCCGGTTTTTATTTTGGTCATCAGTTCTTATGGGACTCAACAGCCTTGGAAATTCCCTAAATAAAAATAAATATTTGATATTCCAACTGTATCTCCTCACTCACATCCTCTACGTGTGTGTGCTTCCCAGATATATTCTATATGTTAATTCTGTAAATTTGTTTACAGTGATGATGGCAGTCTTTGTCATTTACACAAGCTACAGTTTAAAATCATTTTAAACTGTGTGACAATTCACAGACCCACATCAAAACTGCTAAAGTCCTCTGTTGCTTAAAATAAGAGGTGTCATATGAGAATTTTACTACAACATGAGCAGTCAAATAGTTTCTCACCATATCAGTATCATTTCCCTATTTATATGATCACCTCATAGCCAAATACAGGCAAATGAATGTGTGTGTTGAATGTGTGAAAGCTGCATCTGAGAGTTAAAGTATACAATCAATCACGCACCTGGCAACAAAGTCTCTGCTGACGTCGAGGAAGATAAAGAAGCACTCGTCGTTAGGTGTAAAGGCTCGGTGAGCACGCAGACTCCTTCTCTCCTCCCTCAGACTCTTCAGATCGATGACATGCAGGTCTATCTCCTCAGCAATGGGAGGTGGAAACATGGGGTCAGAGATCACACATCCAGCTGGCCAAGCCCGGCTGTTGACATAAAGGTACCTGATCGATGAAAGGAAAGGCGTGAAGTCAGAGTTGTAAAGACATTTCTAATCTGCAAAGATGCTGCATGATGCTGCATGGCCACACAAACACAGATATATGCTGGGTTTATTTTTGCACTAAACAAGTGTCAAGATCTCTTTACAAGACTTTTTAGGTTTGGAAAATATAGTGTGATGCTGCATTACATGGGCAAAATATGTGGACATGCATACATTAGATTCAAATGTGATAAATGAACATCTTGTCCAAGGTCATGGGCATTATTGTGCTGCTGTCTCTACTCTATTGTGAAGGCTTGGTTGCAGGGATTTCCCATTGCCACTCATTAGTGAGGTCGAGCTCTGATGTTGGATGATAAGGCCTGGCTGGCATGAGGTTGAGGACAAAGTTTTTCTAGGGCAAACTCGGAAAACGATTTCTTTATGGACCTGGCTTTGTGCACGAGGCAACTGTCACAGTGAAATGTTGAAAGGGACTTCCCCAAACTGTTGCCACCGAGTTCGAAGATAAATGTCTAAAATATCATTGTGTGCTGTAGCAAATGGAATTAAATAAAGTGTGAAAAAACAGCAATAAACCACAAGATTATGTGGGCAGGGTTGTAAATATGTGGCCATAAAGTGTATTTTCCACATTAATTATCAATATCATGTGTTTTCATTTAATTACCTGTGGTCTGGAGACAGCCCCATACCGATAATGTGTCCATGGATATCAATGACGTGGTCAAGGGAATCAAAAAACTCATCTGAACTCCGCTCTTCGCCAAGGACGGGACCAGAAGTCGTCATCTGGTCGGGTTTGATCAGCTTAATACCTGAAAAGGAAGAGCAACTACCAAATGAGAGATGTCTGACAGCACTGTGTCTGATTTTTCCAACACACACTTTCATAAATGTGTTAAACTGTATTTGCATCATATCTGTAAGATCTAGTTTCATCCCCACAGCTTGGAAACAATCATACCTATCTGATGAGGGGAGTATGTAAGGCTGCCGGTAGTGAAGAGTAAGTACGTTTTGTCCTCTCCTTCCACAGGCTCAGAGGGCTCAATGAGGCTGGAGTCAGGTGCTTTCGTGTGGGCTCTGCCCATCATCTGGGCCACCTGGGTCTCGATCTCCAGATCCCTTAGGCTTAGATTTTTACAACTCTGACAACGATGATGAAGGAAAGAGAAAACGAGGCAGAATGAAGAACAGTTTTTCCTTAAAAAAAATGGAACAAAATGCCTGAGAGTGTCACACCTAGCTCACCTGTATGACTTGCTCCAGGGGTGAGATGGTGGACTGGGAGAGGCGGGCAGTTGAGGGGCCTTGACACCTCGCTTGCCTCTGACACTCTCCTTCCTCTTCCTCTTCCTCGTCTTCCTCCTCACTGCCGGAGGTTCCCAGGTCAAAGAGGAGGGGCTGGTGCTGCCGTTGCTGCCCTTTCTGCCTTTGAGCCTGAGACTGAGCCTCATAGTCCAGCACCAAGTCCGGGTTGTCATGACGACGACAGTGGGCCACCATCACTGTGCGGATGGTGCTGGCATTGATGTTCTGGATCTTGAAAAGGCGCTTGACCACGTTGACGTTCTCTGATTCAATATCCTGTTGCAGAAAAGAAAAGAGTGAGGAGGAGAGAAGATGTGAGGGGGGTGTGATGTGTGATAATATTTATTGCTGTAATTTCTTCATGTGTAAAGCTCTTCCTGTAGATGCTATGTCTGTAGACAGATTTCGACTGACTGATAAGCAGTAGCTGCTGCGGCGGGTCTCACCTGGAAGGCTTTATTGAGCCAGAGCACAGAGCAGGAGGTCATGTTGCCAATCCAGTGCAGGTTCCCAGAGATCAGGTGGGTCTCATTCAGCCAGCAGCCAAACACATCGTACGGCTTGTTCCTCACCCGTGACAACAGTGTGTAATTTTCTGTGACGGTGTGCAGAATGGTGAGAGTGAGAGAGATAGCAACAGTAAAATGAAACAGAGCTGTATCCGTGCTTCACTACAGACGGCTCTGCTTTTTGTCGGATCAGTTTCTGGCCAGTCTACAGCTGCTTTTAAATGTAATAAACAAACTAAGACCACACTGTTTTCAGTTAACTTGCCTATATAATCTAATGAAGCTGAAAGCATTTTTTAATCAATCATTCAACACATTGGAACCATTTAAGAGCATGTTTTCAGCAAACAAAGTGAAAGAAAACAGGTTTTGGTTCCTACCCAGACTGATGACAGCAATTTCCCCAGAGGAGGAGTGGTGTGGGCCCAGGTAAACACCAGACACGAGCAGCAGGCTGTCGTCTGCATTGAACTGAGAGAACTGGGTGTAGCCCCAGTTGAACTGCCGCATGCTGGAGCTGTGCACCAATGAGATATTACCATCTGGCCGCTCCGTGTCCCATAGCTGCTTACAAGAAGGGAGAAGACAGGTTTGGAAATAGATGAGTCAATGATGCTGCTGGTGGTTTGCACACTTATCAGATCCGACTAGGAAATAATCTGAAAACTAAACAGTATAGTGTTATCTCATCCTGTGCATGTCTCCTGTTCACTGGTGGAACTGATCCGGTTGAGTAAATAAAGTGTGTGAGCAACACACATGACATCAAAAGGGACTATTCTAACTGGAACACTGTGAAACTGAAATATTGTTAATTAATCATAGCTATTAACTATATATCAGATCATCTGCACTAAAGGTGGCACTGTGTTGAAATTTAATCTTTTAATCTATTTTTACATTCACCTGTTGTAGCTTGCTTTGCTCTGAATTGTGTACTTTAGGGCAGGACAATCTAACCAGTGAAAAGAAAAGCCCTACAGTTAGTAAGTAACCAGATACTGAACACAATCACTTGTCATGCTGGAAGAAAGTAAGTAAATAAGATCCAGGATGAAAGTAACATCAGTGATACTTTAATCCCTACCTTAACAGTGCAGTCTTTGGAGCAGGAGGAGAACCTGTGACCCCTGTGAGAAAAAGCCAGGTGGAGGACTTGGTCGCTGTGCTCTCTCAGCGTCTGAACCTCCACACACGGGATACAGTCAAACAGACGCTTGAACTCTCTGTGCCACGACACAGCCGCTGCATAGAGGTAGATTGAAAAAGGTTAAAATTTCACCCAAATGTGTTTTTGTGATAAATAATTGTAACCTGTTAATTCCCCTGTGAAACATATGGGTCTGAATATTTACCAGGGTGTCGGGGTACAGAGCGGGGGATGCGGTAGTAGCTGTAGAACAGCTCCCTCCACAGGAACTCATCTCTGGAGACAGCCAGCCACTGTCTGCAAGTCAGACCAGCTCTTAGCACAGCATCATGGGGCAGACGCAGGAAGATCTCCAACACCAGGCTGTCTGGCAGAATTGGGCCACACTCCATAATAACATCCTGTGGAAAACACACCCACACACACAACATGTACACGTGATGTTATATGAAAGCAAAAGAAACCCTTGAACATACTGTTTCCCCTTAGGTAGCTTGAAATTGCACAAATCATCTCATTCTATAGACTCCAACTTCTCCCTGGAGCTATATGATGTGGCCCAAGGGTCAAAGATTTCTATGACTGCATCATTTCATCAAATGGAAATTTTCTAGGTATTTTGTGCAGTATTTTACACACATTTTCTTGGGATTTTGACAAAACATGGATGCACAACACGTGTTTGTAGTAACTGACCAACTGGGTGCCACCATTTAGTAAGGGATCAAAACATTTTCACCACAAACAAAGACACAGATCATCTCATAAACGGCTCCAAGTTATGACTAGTGTCAGTACTTATCAATCAGCTGATTTTTTGCTCAAATAACTGTTATGATTTAGTCTACAAAATGTCAGAAAATTGTGAAAAATTTGAGTTTCCTGAAGTCCAAAATGTTGTCTTCAGATATCTTCTTTTGTCAACCAACAGTCCAAAACCCACTATTGCTATCACATAAAGCAAAACGAGCAAATTCTCACAAATGCAAAACTGGAATCAGAGAAATTTTGGCAATTTTGCTTGAAAAACAACAACCTACATATCTATATATATATATATATATATATATATATATATATATGATAAATTTTCTGATCAAGCAATCAATTCATTAACTAATCGTTGCAGTGCTACGTTAGACAGACAGAAAGTTAAACATTGGTTTCACATTAAGAAAATACTTGAGTGTAGTCTTTTTTTTAATTTAGTTTTTTGAAGCTCAATCCATCTCCATTAGGACATTAAAATATTATAAGATATCATATACTGTAAATTTTAAGGCAGTGAATATGAAGTCAGTAAATTTTGTTACTCTGGATCTGTGCATCCATAAATAACCTGAGGCCCCACCTCCACAATCTGAGACTGAGAGTTTACCCTACTGGTGGACAGACACCACTGAGCTGTGCACCCCATTATAAATACCTTCAATATGTTGCTTGGCATGTCAGTGCACTGACACTGAACTTAAAGCTTCTCCATGTTTCTTAGAGAGATAAATCCTGCAGAGTCGCTGCTGGAACAGAGCCATGTTATAGCGTGGCATTTCCTCAACTACAACCTGAAACAACCGTGTAACATTGAGAATTTAATACAAACTTTATATAAAATTGACCAATAGTCTTATCTAGCTGTGAGTACATTCACTCCGCTCTTCTTTTCCTGAACCAAACCGCCGTGTGAAGATGACCTTACATGGACATTTTTGTCGCCGAACGTAAAAACTAATGACAAGTAACTGTGTTTACACTGATAGCAAACTGTACAGCCTTCGTGCTGACCTAAAAAATATTACAACAATAAATAAAAATCTGATAACGAGCAGATGTCTGTGTGTGTTTGCTGATCGAAATTAGTTAGTTTACAGCTAAGCTAGCCAGAGATGTCTATCAAGCTAACGTTAAGCTAGCCGTTAGCTGGCGTTTGTTTTCAACTTTTAGCTGCGTCTGACGATTTAATATTGACGACAAGTGGCTACTTTCATATATCAGCGGTTTCGCTGAATGAGTAAATGAGCTTGGCTCAGTACAAAGTTGTTGACATAAACTGAGACCCACCTGCTGGATCAAAGTATTTTGGAGGAGAAAATCAAGTGGCTAGCTAGCGCTTAAGGCTAGCCACAGCGAAATGACAACAATCCTCCGGTAGCGGCGAGCCGACGAGACTCTACTAATAGATACCAGAAGCATCGGCACAGCAAGACCAACTCAATCTATCCGGCATTTAGAAGGTGATGTTTTTTCTTCATTACCAGTTAATCATCTCAGGTAACGGCTACAAGTTGTTTTGTCGTTATTAAAAAAGCATCACAAGGTTGAAGTCCTTTTCTGATTTCATATTTATGTTTCCTGTCTTTTTATTTTTTTCCTCTTCTTCTTTTGAATGAGGCGGATTATGATAATTTTGAGACACTTTATAAAACACACCATTTTTTTAATTAAATAAAAGTAGCAGTATGCCAGTGGAGAAATAACTTACTCTGTTACAAGTAAGTCCTGCATTCTCTTCTTGAGTACTTAAAGTCCATACATATTTGTATCAATATATTTATATATATTTTATATATACATCACTGTAATGTTGCAGCTGGTTAAGGTGGGGCGAATTTTAACTACTTTATTATCTATTTATAATTTTTTTAAATCTACGTTTTTCCTCTGATTTCCTTTTCTCACCTCGACAATGATGATAATTCTGATAATGTTTGCAAAGTCATTTTCGGACAAAACAGAGGGAAAAAAAGAAAGCACTACAGCAAAGACTATTTGTCACCAAAGATGGAAACTCTCCCCAATACAATCTTCACTTATTTGTTAAATTTGTTTATTACATTTTCATTTCAACTTTCAGGTGTATGTTGACATGGTAAAGACTGCAGATTAAGAAGAGGTTATTATATATACATAAAGACTAATGTTATCATTTCTCTAATTAAATATTTTCTCTCAAAAACTGACTAATAACTTTTATTGCAGTTGTTATAACCAAATGCAGAATAAAAGGATCCCTCATCATTATACTCTGATCTGATCTTAGATACTGTCAGTAGAATTATCCCATTTGCATAATGTTCACTGTTTTCATGCCCATGAAGTGGCAACTGACACCCCAGTGAGCATCAGTCAGTGGACTATTAAAGGCTGCGGTGTGTAAAACGCTGTGTCATTGGCTTGTGGTGTGAGCGCACACACATCATAACCATGACTGCATGAGAGCAGCAGAGCTAGACTTCAAGACAAACTTATAAACAAAACAATTAAATTGGAGCGATGCTGTGACGAATATTCTCTGGTAAGTAAGCTATTAAAACTTTTTTTTAGAGAAGACAAAATTATAATAAGTTTTTAAAAACAGTTTCGTAGCAAACAGGCTTTATAAACTAGGTGAACTATGACATCCGTTTTCCCATAGACAACTTTATTCTTTTCAACTTGTTTAGAAACTAATTCTAATGAAGTCTTAAAACATGAAAATGCATTGTAGGATGGTGTGTAAAACAGAGCGTGTTTAACCTGATAGGGGTAGGATCAGATTACCTGCCCCATCGTTATCTCAGCAGAACAGACTTGGCAGCACCTTGGCTGACAATACAAACAGGTAAAACAATAATTCCCATCTGTTTCCCTACAGCACTGCGTCATGCCGCTGACTGGATAGCATCTTGCTGTTGCTCCTCTAAAAAGGACAGGACGGCAGCAGGATGTCTGTACCAGTGTAAAGGTGCTCCTCAGTGTGTCAAATATACCATTTTGAAATAATGATCTATGTATGTTTTGATGGTTAAACTGTCTTGTTTTCCTCACTCTGCAGGGCAGAAAGTGTGGACAGTCTCTGGTGGTGAAACACCATCCAGTCCGAATCTTCCTTAATTCCTCTCAGCAGAATGAACAGAAAAGATGGCCTTCATCTGTCCACATCCAGCATGTCGGTCTGTGTTGCTCTGCAGTTGTTATAATGATGACTTGTCTGAAAACTCCTTGTTGGGAAGCTGGATAATGTCTGACAGCTGACAATTGCAGCAGTGGCTCAGAGGTGACTTACACCTGTACCGTATGTACGAATATTATGGTAAAATACTAATCCAATGAATGAAATAAATTTTAGTTGAGATCATCTAATTGTCTGTGGCATGAATGCATCTTTACACCCTCACCAAGAGAGGCTTATTTTTCTCTTGTGAGACTATTTTCCTGAGTATCTGGCGCCACCATGTGGTTGTAAAAATAACCGCAGGAGTCAAATTACCTGACCAACTCAAGACAGAAAACTGCTTCATCAATTAGGAAACAATGTAGAATTATGAGGTATTTAATCACACCCCAACCCCCACCATAAGTGGGGAGCCACAGATTCAAAGAGGCGTCTTCATGGTTGTTTTGCCTCTTTGGGGTCATTTTGCATTTCTTTGTGGACAGTTTGTAACTCTTAGTAATTTTGTGTCTTTTTGTGTATGTTTTGTCACTCTTACTTGTTTTCTGTCACTTTTTGGTTGTTTTATTTCTTTGCTGTGTTTTTATCTCTGTCGTTTTGTCACTCTCAGTTGGTTTGTCTCAATTTGCGTATCTTTATTGTTGTTTGATTGACTTCCCAAAGAGAAACGTTAACAGTCACTTCAAACAGAGGCTCTGGTCCAGGGGCCCCTCTCACCCATTTGGCCAGTGGGCCTGGGCCCACCTGGCCCATTCACTGATTTGTCCATGTGCAGGGCTGACACACATAGACAGAGTCTCCCATGCACTTAATGCACCTTCGCTAAGCACCTTCTGACATTGCACTCGGACTGGAAACCAGAGCAACCAGAGGAAATCAGTGGGAACAAGCAACCTCCACATAGACTCTCCAAACTCCACCCACGCTGACAGGTTCAAACCCAGGATCCAGTGTGCTGTTTACCTACCCAGTGTTTTTACCCTGCCATTTGCTTTGACTGATATACTGGGTCTCCAACCACTGAGACGCTGAACAGGATACTAAGTTTAGAAAATGGAGATTTAGATTTATCACTCCTGAGTACAAGCATCACCAATAAAACATTCTCTCTGGATTTCACCACTCAGAACTCACAGTGATACGATCTTTACAAAAACAAGGAACCTTCAAATGATTTTCAAAACAGTTGCACAAATGCTTCATGAATGTTACTAGACTTTCACTACATTTTGGCATCTTCTATGAGCAAAACCCTTCAGAACTCAAACCCTTAAAACCTGGTATTTGGTCTGTATTTTACTCTATAAAGAGAACTGGTTAAAGTTGTTTCTCTGAGCCGCACATAAACAATAGAATAATAATAAAAAATTGTGAAAAAGGGATTCATTCTCACAAATTGAAAATCATACTGATTGTAATATCATATCATATCATTTAATTAGAATAGAAGAGAGCACAAATGTATTTACATTCAACATGTACATTAGCATACAATACAATTTTACAATTACACAGTTCTCCAAAGAATACAGTCTGTACAAGGTTAAAGTGACATTTCTCAGTTTACAGTGTGGAACAATGCAGCTGCAACGATGTACACTGGTAGCCACGTCCCTCATAGTTTCTACTGACTCTACAAATCTCTGACCGAAGGTTCTTTTCACCTGAGCTGGTGAGGATGTGATGAAATGGTGTAAAAACGTAGTACATATCTGTCTCGTCTCTGGTTTGCCGTGACATTTGACACGTGTTGAGTTCTTGAGATTACACAGAGAAGCACTGATTACAAATTATTAGTAAAATCTGGACAGAGGTGTTTTTTCAGTATATTTCAGCTTCCAAAATACAAACATTAAAACATCCTTCTGCTGGGGTTTTGTCACGTGATAGCCAAAGAAACAATCAATACAAATAAGGCAGTTTAAATGTTCTGTGTGAGATGCTCTACTGTCACATCAACTCATTTGTTCCCTTGTCTGATCAGGAGCCCCCTGTACTTCTCCACTACAGCTCTAACCTAAAGTGCATCGTTGTTCTGCCTGACTGTCCCTCCAGTGTTTCTGTCATCATAGCACCATGGTGGGGATGTGGTGAACCATTGGCATCTGGTGCTGGTGAGGCATGGCCGTCATCTGTGGGGGAGGAGGGGACACCTGTGAGCCGACGTCAGCGCCGGGCGCCACCGGCTTGTGCCGTGCGCTCTTCTGGTGCGCCCTGAGGCCCGCCAGCTGCGAGTAGGCGCTCTGACAGACGTGGCACTTGTAGGGCCGCTCGCCGGTGTGCAGGCGCACGTGGTTACGCAGCGTGGACGACTGGCTAAAGCGGCGGTTGCAGAAGCGGCACACAAAGGGCTTGTCCAAGGTGTGGATGCGCATGTGGGAGCGCAGGTTGCTGCGGGAGTTGAAGCCGCGGTGGCAGATGACGCAGCGCATGCGGCCGGCGGTGGTGGAGGAGGTGGAGGAGGAGGAGGAGGAGGAGGAGGAGGAGGAGGGGGAGCACGAGGAAGTGCCGTCACATGAGTGGGAGTCATCTGGAAGAGGAGACAAAGAAGAGGGAGATGATTTAAAGCCTTCTCAGTTTCAGTTTGAATCAAATGGTTGCTGCTGCCCTGAGGTTTACACTATGTTTTTTTTTATTATTATTTTAAAAGTAACCAAAACTTTTACACTGTTTAAAAAATGACCACTAATATTGATCCGTAAACTCACCATTCCTGCTTTTCTTCTGGTGCTCCTCATCTGTTCCAGGAACTCCGGGGATTCCCAGGAATGTGTTGTGGGTGTTTCCGTACCAGACAAGCAGCTCCTGGTCTGGTGGGATGGTCTGAGGGAGGAAGAAAAGAGGGCAAAGGTCAGTTAATTCAACTTCGCTGCTGCAACCTGACAATCACCATCACCAAATTACGACTCGCATAACCTATTCATTCCTCCGTCCGACCAGCAGGTGGCGCTGTTCTAAAGGCCATTTACATTCTTGCTGGCCTCAAATAAATTCCCCAAGAGCCACCGAAGGCCCAGTCCATCTTTACGCTCAGTTACAAAGTATTCATTTAGCGAGCTCTGTCCTGAGTTTCTCTCACCTCCACTGCCTTGTAGAAGATGCTGCTGCCGATCTGCACCACCTCCAGATTTTGCTCCTGCTCATTCCGGGCGCACTTTATGTAGGTCATCCAGCTGCGCTGATCCTCCTGACTGGCATCGATGAAATAACGCACCGTGCCGTCTTCATTGAACACCTGAGCGCACAAGGAAAACCGGTTTAATAAGAGATAAAAAATAATAATAAATTAAGTTATAAAACACTCGGGCGTCTTCACAGCTCTCAGGCCTTTTCCTCGCAGGCTGCGTAAATGAAGTCATATCATCACAGACTTGTCAAGTGTCAGCTCACCTCCCACATGAGGTTGTTGTTCTTGAGCAGGTCCACGTGTTCAGGGGACAGGACTCTCCCCGTGAAAGGGCCCATCTCGGTTCCCGCTTTGATCCAGGTCTTGGAGAAGATGCCCAGACCTTCTCCGGGGATCGAGCTTTGGGCGATGATCACTTCGCTGGGCAGCACCAGGCTGGACAGCTTCTGCACCTCTGCAAAGATAAAGCAGGAAACGTGAGAAAATGGAAACTGGAATATTGAGAGGGCCTGCGCAATTTATGATGTTAGAAACACAGACATAATATCTGAAAACTGTTTTTTTTGTGTGTGCATGAGTAAAACTGCACATAATATAATTTGGATAAAGCAGAGACCAAATGTTGTGAGTTGTTCAGCAGCGTGAGTGGATGCCAAAGTCTCTGATGAAGCACGATGGCTGGAGGAGTCCTGAAAGCAGCAAATGGACTGAATCTTATTTTAGTCACGAAATATTAAGCTACACCTTATCCTCCGTTTAATTCGATTATCTGGATGAATTGAACGTTTTTGTTGTGCAGAGAAACCCCCTTGGAAAGCATTTTTATCCGCATCAGAAAAGGGGGAAAAAGAAAAGAAAAAAAAAGATCGTGCGATTCTTTAATGTCAAAATCAAAGATTTTTTTTTTATTTGAGGCTGCGAAAAAGCCAGGCTGAATAGGGGTTAAATGGTCCTCTATTGCCCAGGGTCCAACAATTTGTCATGCTTCAGATGTGATATTCATTAAAGTTTACTGGAAAAGAAACGGCTAATTCCAAATTCATTATCCTTTTAAGAACTTTGTAGCAATAAATTTGCGCTGAATGAAACGAGGACTTGTTTAAAAGACTGAGGAATTTCTGCAACAAAAAAATGGAAAGGCGATTAAATGGTTGACATGCAATGAATAGCATTAGATTTAGCCTTCACGGTGCATTATGCGAGGAACAGCAAATCTTTTAAGGAGAGAGAAAGAGAAAAGCTCCGGAGCCCCATAGCTGCCAAGAGAGGAAAAGAGACTGTCCGGAGATTGATGAATGCGGGATAAAAACCCGGGACATCTCGAAGAAAAGAAACCTTTCTCTCTTCGAGGTTTAAGTGGAAACTTTCCCAGGTCAAGCACAAAGTTAACCAAATGAATTTAATGCCCCGCGTCTTTCAATCAGCGGCAGTTACACGCATAACAAGCCTCTAAACGCGAGGTCCTGAAGCTCCGCGAGGGTTAACGCGTTAAATGGCTCGAAATAACAGCAGCAACAAAAAAGAAAAAAAAAAGAAATGAGGGAAAGTGCAAAAAACAGCAACAAGTGAGTCAGGCAAACTTTGTCAAATGAATGTTTGGTTTCTCTGACAGGAGATCCAAATTATGTGTGAGGATATCATTGGAAAAACTGCTCAAATATAGCTGTCACGCTGAAAAAATGTAGTAAAAGTTTGTAGGGAATCGCATGAGATCTAGTGTAAGCACATTATTTATAAAACATATATTTATTTTATTAAAGCTATTAAAATAACTTTTTTTATTCCCATAAAGAAGCTATAAAAGGCTCATTTTATACACACCGGCTTGAATAAAACACTTCAAAATCGATCATATAGGCCACAATAAAAAAAACCTCCAACAGCAGGATGAAACAGTCAAAATGAAATCGTCCCACAATAAAGCAGCAGGTGAGCCTTACCTCCAGCGAAGGACTGAGCCAGCACCTCGGCGGTGAAGGCGGTCTTGGGGCTGCCGCTGCTGCCGCCGCTCTGCCGCTCCTCCGCCAGGTGTTCGCCCAGCACGTTCCTCCACCTGCCGTACAGGAAGCTGTGCAGGATGTCCGAGGTGATCACGTCCGACAGCGAGCGGCTCGGACATTTAAATCCCGATTTGAGAGCCAAAGCGTCTGCGGGTAGCACTGAGCCCATGTTGCAGAAAACAACAACAACAACAACAACAACACCAACAAATAAAAAAGAAAGAAAGAAAGGACGAAAACCCTGAGGATGATTAACAGCGGTGCAGCTGCAAATATAGAGCGATGAAAAAGAGGAAGAATGAGGAGTGGACCCACAGAGCTGCTCCTCAGTCCGTCCCTCTGCGCCAAACTGTCTGTGCGTAAAGCTGCCTTGCCTGGCTCAGAGGGTCTCTTTATATAAGTGGCTGCTGTGACCCCTGTCTAATTACTTATTAATGACACACCCCTCACCGTGTGGACCTGCCTGCTGCACCGCAACACACCAGCAGAGACATTAAAACACACAGCAGAGAGAGGGGAGGGGGGTCGGGGGAGAAGGGGGCCAAAACTTTATTTGAGTCACTTGCCGGAATCGAATTTAATGCAAATTTTTTTTTGCAAAGCTGCAAACGCATGCTGGGTAGTCAAATGACAATAAACATATTTTACAATATTTTTTTTAAGATCGAAAACCTGCGAAACAGAAAGTGTAAAGTGTTTAAAAGTCTATGAGCGTAGAAAAAATAGATTATAGTGCAAATATGCTGCACTTTGTGGCCCATGTGAATATGTAGTCTAACTGTACTCTGTTTACACATGTGCACCAACTAAGAAATAATGCAACAGACATAAAAACTAAAACTAGAATTTAAAAAAAAGCACTGCAGGTTCAGTTGAAGTGATGAGTTGTGTCCACAGAAGTGGGTCATTGAGTCTGGGAGCTGCTCGCTTATTTTTTTCTCAGGCATTTCGTATTCATGCTGTGGTAATATTAATTTTTGTGTGTGTGTGTGTGTGTGAGAGAGAGAGAGAGAGAGAGAGAGAGAGGAGTTAGCGCGGGAATAACAAGAATGGAAACAAGCTCGATGTGTTTTTGTTTTTTTTTACAGCATTGTTCGCATGCAAAAANAGAGAGAGAGAGAGAGAGAGAGAGAGAGGAGTTAGCGCGGGAATAACAAGAATGGAAACAAGCTCGATGTGTTTTTGTTTTTTTTTACAGCATTGTTCGCATGCAAAAAATGCAAAGCTGCTTTGACGTGGTTCACTTTTTCAAGCCCTTGTTGAGGTAAGCGGTTTAATATTCATGGATGTTCGGAGCCCCCTCGGTATTGTGACAACGTTTAGATGAGTATATACGGCCCCTTTCTTCTCTATAGTCACAGTCCTCTGTGTTTTTTCCTCTCTTGCCTATTTTTCGGGCTTGATGGACTGGGGCTAAATGGGCAGTTTTCCTTCTTTTCCAGCAGAGAGGACATCTTTATTCCATCCCGGGCTCACAGGTTTCCTATTCAGCTCCCCTCCAAGTAATGTCAGGGCCCTGAAAAGTGCTGCAAATCAATCTTTCATGGTGTTTTGAGGGCAATTTGACATCCATGCACTCCTCTTTTCACTCCAACAACTACAAGGGGATTGTCCGAGAAAAGAAAAAAAAAACCGGGCAAGTTGTGCTCTCTCTTTCTCCTTCTCTTTCTCTGGACGAATATGGACTATGGCAATGTAATGGGAAAGAAGATATGGCAACTAAATACAATAGCGGAGAGTTTTTTGAGCAGCAGAGATAGTGAAAAGGCAAGGTGAGTGACAGGGCACGAAAAAAGATTACTGTGAAACAGCTGCTTTTTATGAGCGGGCCCCTCCTACATTTGTCTCCTTTTCCCAGATGAAATTTCTCTGCTCTTTCAATGGGATTCTTTCTCATCTAGATTGATTTACATTTATAGCATTCATCGCACAAATCCGAGGTAAATGGCGGGGGGGACAGAGGGGTGGGGCCGCTTCTTTATTAAAGAGGAATTAAATGAATTGAATTGGGGTAACGCATGGATTTGATTTGCTTATTTATGCATTAACCTATGGCATTATTTGGAGCTGGTAAAGCCGCGGGCATGTCAGCAATAGCAAATCATCCTGCTTAGCTGTTCCATTGTAAAACAATTTAAGCCATTATTCTGTCCATTTAAAGCTTATCAATTTAATGTGGATGATTGACAATTATTGCACAAAGAATGCGGTAATTGTTTTATTTCAAAGAGCTGCTGGGAAACCTATCAAAGAAAAGCATTTGTTTGTGGATAAATAGCAGAGTTTTACGCTCATCAGGAGAGAAACCAAACAGCCCGGGGAGAAGAGGCTCGATCATGTTAAAATAATAGATGGGGACGTTTCAACTTTAATGACAAAATAACAGCAAGTAAAAGATACATAATGGGAAATTAAGAAGTTTTAGATTTTGCTCGAAAATGTTGGTTTTCTTTCATGTATTTTGCTGCTTAAAGTGAGAATTATTGTCCCAGAAAGTGGCTTTTCCTGCTAAAATATAATTTGCATTGAAACGTGCGTTGCTAAAATATTCCCAATCACACACACACACACTCACACACACTTCTGTAAACTGCTGCCGTCTAACCAGCTGGGAGAAGAGAGTGCAGAGTCTCTCGGGATGCTCCGCAGGGTCATTAAAAACAGATTAAGGTAGCTGCCACAGTGTGGAGGAGACTGAAGATCGGCTTATCTGTTGCAAAGGTGAGAGGGCTGAAGTCCCTCCTCCCCGCTAAAAGAGCTTTTTTTCCCCCTTTTTCCTCCCCCCTCTCTTGTTGGACAGGACAGGGGGGGTGGGGTAGGACACCTGCTTGATTTGGAGGAGGTGGAGGTGTGTGTACCTTAATTTACACAGCAGGGAAAACGGTTTTAAAATTATTTTAGCCCACACTCTGTTGACTTCAAACATTATGACCTGATTTAATGCAACATATTTTTTAAATTAATTACAATTTGGAGGTACTTCTAATTCCATTGTACTAAACAAAATATAATCAACTAATAAAATTTAATGTAATGTTAAAGGTTAAACTTCCCAGCAGTATCTAAAGCAGCCCCACCTTTACCAGCTGCAACATAATGATGCTTACACATTAATGCATTAGTTATAATATAATAATAGTAATATATTCTGAAATGGGTAATTCTGCAGAATGAGTACTTTTACTTTTGTTACTTAAAACCTATTTAACACTAATACTTATGCAAATTTACTTCAGTAACGTTTTGAACAAAGGATTTCTACTTTTACTCTCTACTACTGTTTTTTCTAGGCTGTTACTGCTATACTTTTACTTATGTAAATGTTCTGAGTACCACACAGACGTGCTGATTATTGTGATCATGTACAATCAATCAAACTGATCGATAAAAGTCAATAATAAAACCATTCCTTGCTATAAAGTGGAGTTATGATGCAGTGAATGAACCTTAGTTTGTGGAAGACGTACTCTGATCTTTTACTTAAGTAAAGGGCATATAGGAATACCACCATGTAAAATATTCTCCATGGCAATTAAATGCCCTGCATTTAATATTTTCTTCTGTTAAAGCAGCCTACACAACTATTATCAGATGAAAGTAAAGTGTCAAAAGTGCAGAATGACTGTTTTCATACTGTTACAGTACTGTTTACTGTCACTGGTGCCTTTTGAGTACATGCAGTATTTTAATGTTTAAACTGGTTGAGATACAACGATCTGTTAAATCTACGGATTTAATCCATAACAATGCATCGAGTAAAAAGTATATTTGCCTCAGAAATGTATAAATACAGGTATTCAGTAGCAGAAAATGCAAATACTCAAGTAAATTTCAAAGTACAATACTTATGTCAATGTACTGGACACAACACAAGCCTACAGAATGCAGACAGCAGAACATTCATTAAAAATGAGAAGAAATCCAAAAAAAGATGACGCATAAATAAATAATTCCATGTGTATTATTACCCTCCAACAACATTTTAAAGTGTATGTTGAGCTTTTTTTTTGTTTTTGTTTTCCACAAGATTTTTTTCCCCAAGAAAAGAGTTGATGCATTTGGTCAGTTTTAAGTTGTAGATTGAGATTTTGTTGAATATTTTGTCACTTGCCCCTGAACATTAAATAAATCCTTTGGGCAGCACTGTCCCAAACTCGAAACATACTGTATCCTACTTTAAATATCAGGATTTAAATTCTGCAGCATAAAATAACCCCCGCAGGAGGAAAAGGTGTCCATGAATGATATTAATAATAATCGTGCCTCTTAACCTCCGTCTGCGAACCATCCTGAAACAACTACATTATTAGACGCCCACGTTAGACCACCAGGTCAGAAGTGTCCACGGGGACAGCACGTTAAAAAGGAAGAGGATCAAAATCAAGGGCTGGATTTGGAAACAGCTGCACAGCATCAATGTGGGGGCCAGTATGGGGCCGTGCAGGGTCCACTGTGGCAGGAGCCTCCCTGCTGAGCGCAAAGATGTGCAGTGACAAAAGCTGGAAGGAGTCTGGAGGGGGTGGAGAGGAACATCTCACTGGACAGGAGCCTGAGGGATGAGATGCTGCTACAGTTTACATGCGAAGAGAGGGAAAGGATGGCAGTATTACATGGATTGTTTAGGAAGCAATGAGACACGGAAATGTAGGAAATCTGCTAATAATGAGCAAGTAAAAGACTGACAATTGTCATGGAAAAAGAAAACCATAAAATAGCATCATCATTGACCAAATCACCATGAAAGCACACCGATAATGTATTTTGGCGTTTAAACGGACCAGACAGATGTGGATGTTGATACCAAACAGATTATAAAGATGGTGCTCATGTCAGGTGTAAAAATAAATTTAGGAAATGTAATTTGGGGGCAATTGTATCACTTGACAAACAATTTTCTGAGGACAGACACAGCTTATTACTTTGTTTAAATAACATAAAAATGTCAAAATTTCAACAGTATTTGTGCAGATATTTTAAATAACTGACATATGTAAATGAAAACTTTTCCCACAAGAAGCAGTGAGTAAAGAACTCCTCTCCCAAATTTAATCTAAAAAACAGAAACAAAACATCCGAGTACATGCAGTGAGCGCTCTCTAAAGACACAGAAACAATTCCTATTTGCTGTTACACTTGCAGCTGTGTGGTGATGTGATGGTGCAGTGCATTACAACAGTTAAAACTACATTAAAGTGGAGCAGTGGAGAAGTATTGCAGTTAACATTAAGTAACGATAGTATAACTCAACCACAAGAGAGGCTTGCGGAAAATTTATTTGAATTTGAGACCTGGCAATAGACTAGAAAATATATATTTTCTGCTTATAAAACATGAAGACATACAGTTGGCCTATATATCCTCTATGTATCATTTGTTAGTATACACAATAGAGCTTCAGAAAGTTTCCAACGTGAAACTCAGAAAATTGAACACTTGATATCAGAATACAACAGAGGACATTCAAATGTTTATAATATTCATCAAACAGAAAATCAGCTTAACAGTACACAATAAAGGTAGTCTGGATGTTTTTTAATACATGGTTAACTGTACACATAAAGGAAAAAAAAAAACAAACACCATAATTAGACATTTTGAAATTATATCCCTTTTCATTAAGAAATGACGTTAATACCAGAATCATTTTTCCATAGTGATGCATCATTTATATCATTTATATTAGATCACACAAAGAAATAAAAAATTAATTAAAAAGTTATTAGCATTGGACTGAGTCCAACGCCCCACTGAGTCCACAGCGAGGGCTCAGTGTGGCGTTAGTGAACTGGGAGGTACCAAATAAGAGTTTTTGATCATAATACTTAACATAAAAATACTACATTAATTATTACACAGGTAGAAGTACAGAGGCTTAGCAGTCTTGAATAGTTCAGGTACACAACATACACAAAAAAATCTACCACTTCTTATTTTTCTTCATAACAAGATGCAACATCAAATTTCAAATCACACATTCACAATCTTTGAACATTTTCAGTATGAAAACAGAACAGAAAAAGAGGGACAATTTTCCTGCAACACTAATCACAGGAAAAAAATAATTTTTTTTATATAAGTATATATATATATGAAACATATATATTTAAATTAACAGTCAAATATATGAGCATATATACATAGTTTTACAAGGTAGCAAAGGCAAAAAAGCTATTTGCAACATCCCCCTAAGTCCTATCAGATCAATGTAATAAATTATCCATGACATTTCCATTTGAAAAAAGAAAAAAAAACATCTTAAAACTACAAGTTAAAAGTCTGTCAAAATATAAGAGAACCCATCTTTGTTTCAAAAGTGAAATAAGATATTGCACCTTTTTTTTTTTTTTTTTTTTTTTTTAAACCAGAGTACAAATAAAATGACAATGAAAAACAGCATACAATGCACAACAGGAATTAAATTAGAACTATTGCCACTGGCTGACATTAATCCTTTTTTTTTTTAAACCTTGTAACAAAAATACATTTGCTGTAACAAAACATCACAGTTTCATTTCACTCAATTATGTAAAAGGAAAACATTTTAACACACTCTTTAAACATCTTATGACATACGACAAAACGGTATTCAAGACTGCTAAGCACATAATCATGGTTTCATTTCAACATAACTAGAAAAAATAGATCATATTGCCTTTTGAAATGTTACAACTCTTGGGTTCATTTTGGCGGTACAATCAAAGACAGGAAAATATAGAAAAACGAAACAGCTCTCTCAAGTCCAAAAAGGGATCCCAGATACTGTCTATCCAAAATAACAGTGTACATAAGCATTTAGTAACAAATAAATGTTCCTGATTTTAGAAATATTACTTTATCATATAAGTCATTCTACAGCTAGTGTTTCTCACTAAGAAAAAAAGTCTTCAAGGCGTTGCAAATCTTGAACCCCATCTGTTAAAAAAGGGTTGTTTTCATCCTCTCAGTGATTCAAGTCTTTAACCTGGGCGTCGTCTCTAATGATCCTGGAGAATAAAATCAATTTGTTGATCATTGCTCTCAATATTAACCATATTGCAGCTGATTCCAGTGGAGACTTATAGTAAAAAACTCTAACATTTGTTTGGAGTTTAAAGGAAAAGTTGTATTGTATTCAAGATTTTTCTTGTTGTCATAGACCTCCACTGTTTTCCAAAAGATATGCAAAACACCCATCTTGCACTGGGTGCAATGTTTCGTCATTGCAATGAACTGTAGATTGGTAACTATTTACAGCAGCAGGAAGGTGTGTGTGGGAGTGACAAAACAGAGCACCTAAAAAATGTTCCAAACAAATACTCAAGTGCAAATAACTATTTTTTCAATAGAATGGTTGTTTGTTAGTCCACAACCAACAGTTATTCAATTTACCATCATTTAAGACAAAGGAAAACTCCTCATATGACCATTTGGCCATTTTTGTTTAAAAATGTGATTACACGATTATCAAAATGATTCCAGATTAATTTTCTGTTGATTAATCGACTAATCGTTTCTGCTCTCTTCTGTTTTAAGTAACATTTGCTAATAACGATAGTTCCTAGCAGTTTTAGGAAATGAATGAGCCTTAAAATTTTATAATGCGTTTGTGACCTATTTATACATATTTACACTCAGTTTCCAGTTTATTAGGTTAATCTAGCTAAAACTAATGCAATCTAATACAACAGCCCTGCATTAAATCCTCTCCAATTATTAAGGTTACAATGCTGAGTTTTTTTATGTTGGATTTTATCCATCCTAATATCAATGAAGGTTGAAATTAACACCTGTCTATATATGCAGTACAATTCAACAGCACCACAAATTACATCCTCTAAAATAACCGTACAGTTGAATCTACACCTTTTTAAAATGGTTTTAACAAAACACAGGAGCATTTATAGCAGGACTGATGGACCAACACATTGTTTGTTTTGGTCTTTTCATGTTTGTTTATCCTTTTAACATCTGTACTGTGAAGCTGTGAGAGACATGTTGAGACAGTGCTCAGAGTTGGTTCTCACCTGAAGGCCCGGGGCTTGTGTCTGCTGTGCGCCCTGGTTGAAGTAGGCCATCGGCTGTCTGTAGAAGTCAACCCAGGCGTTGTAGTCAGGATTAGAGGTCTGCTGAGATCCAGGACCGGCTGTCTGGCCTGAAGGGCATGAAAAAGCACCAGTGAGGAATAATCAAGAATATTAAGTCACATTTGCAGCTTTGAAGTGTGATGGCAGAGCTCACACTTGCCCTTTAGTTTTTGTTATGCTTGTAAAATAAAACAAGGACTCACCCCAAGCTTTGTTGTATTCAGGAGCGGTGCTCTGGGCTTGGTTTTGCTGACCTGTAAACAAGCATTAGAAATGTTTGAAACATTTAATACTGCAGCTTCTATAAGAAGACATCTGTTGTAAATGCTTGCATTCTTTCATTCACGCATTTCATCAGGCTAGTCTGAACAAAGTTTAAGTGCACATAAGCAAAGGAGAATTCAATTGAAACTTAACAGGAGAGTAAAACAAAGTGGGCCTTGAGCTGGCTGTTCAAACAAAATATTCTTTTCTCTCTGAGTGACACTTGCCTAGCTTTTTATAATACTGCTCCCAGTCCATCTGGCCCGTCTGGGATCCATTGTGACCTGAAACCAGACACAGATAACACCACCAGAGTTACTGAGAGTGAGCTTAGCTTTCCCCCCTTTTTCACCTTCTGCTCATGTCTGCAATTATGCTTCCTAATGATTTCCATCGACAGCAAATTTTAAAGAGGGAACGCAACACTCCTCCCAGCCTGCACAAGACTTTGATAAAAGTCTCTGATAAAACTCATCTGGCTTCGCTCTGAGTGACATTTAGGGGTAATGAAACAATTTAAGAGATGAAAACTGTTTATGTACTGTTTGTTCCCTCATTGAGTCAGGCATTGACTACAATTCTCCAGCTGCGGAAAGATCAGATTTTCTTGATTTGTTGTGTTTTTATACTGAGATTTTGTCTGGAAAATACAGACCTAGTTTAATTCTTAGTGCTTTGACTTACTGTGGTCCTGTTGGCCTTGAGGCTGCCATATTTGAAAGGTTGTACCCCATCCTCCAGTCATGAATGTCTGAGGCCCACTTCAGGAAAAATAAACAGATAATTCAAAGTGAGAAAAGAAACAACTTCACAACCAATTTCCCACTGAAGACACTGTCAACACTATGAGCACAGGTTCAACCAGTAGTCCTAAAGCTAATGTATCAAAATGTGACATGGTGAGGAGAGAAACTGATCCTTACTGTTGAGGAGGAGTGGTTGGTCCTTGGTTGTAGGGATTCATACCGAAGTTGCTGTTGCTCCCCATTCCTGGGCCCTGGAGCAGAGAAAGGGAAGAGGAGGCGAGTGAGAGACCACACTTGTGTTTAAAGGGAGCCAACAGGCAAGGTCAGAGGGCAGGGCTGGCTGCTGATGCACTCCATTAAGTCCATTTGATGGATTCTTCATGTTTAACCTCTGGTGACATCCTGCTGGCCACCAGGACCACAGCAGCCTAGCTCACCCCAGCAGCTCCCCGCATTGACATGTGTGCTCATGAATATCAGGCTAGACAATAGTGTTCTGGGGGAGTACCAGGGGGGCCGGAGCCAGACCACCTACCCCAATTCTCTCATCGATCAGCTGGCGGGCCTTTTCCAACTGCTGAGGGGTGCCTCGGATGGAGAAGATGCGCACGTTGGGGTCGGTGTTGGGCGGCGGGTTTCTCTGTAGCTCCACGTGGGCACGAGACTGCTCTTTGATGTTCTTGATGGTTTCTCCACCTATAAAAGCATCAAGTAATGATGAGTTTTCAACATTTTTCTATGTGGCTGACATAAGACTTCTTCAACAGAATTGTGACAAAGTCCTCAAAGTGGCTGTAATTGATATTTTTCAAAACAATCTATCAAATGACAAAGACAAAACAATGTGAGAAGGGTTGCTCATAGTGATGAACCTGCAGGGAATTATCAGCTGCTCCTCTCAGTTTCACAGAGCTTTATAGTGAGTTTCGGCTCACTGTTTAGCCGCCTGGCACACAGCTTTAACATTTTGATTCAACTGTTTTTAGCCCTCTGGACATCACTTGCTCAGCACCGAACAAAAGACAGACACAGTTAGCAACTAGCTGGATTATTTCCCTTGGGACTTGGTAGAGACCAATACCAGCTATAAGAATATTTGACATAACTTAGTGTGGTGTTCACATCTGAACCCCCCTTTGCCTCACAGCTTGGTGACGTATGAAATAAGTATGTGTCCTGGGGACAAAATGTCATAATATGCCATACCCATAAATGTCATAATGGGTATAGCATTATGTTGCCAAAGCAGAGTGTTTATAAACCCTAACACGACTAAGTCTGTACCCATACAACCGTCTGGATGACATGAACAAATCTTTTCCCATCTCTACCATCTATCCTATATGACATGAACGCAGCATTAGGCCAGACTTCTCTACACCAGAATCCCACTGACTCACTTGACTAAACTGATGTGATAGTTCTACCTTATGAAGACTCTGGCATGTGTCCCACCACTTATCTACCATTCTGTGGTAACATCCATGCAAATCGGTAAACAAAAGGAGACATCTCCTGCACACACCCCCCCCCCCCCCCCCCGCATCAGATGCCAGCTTCCCGACGTGTGGGGAGAGCAATTACACCAGCAGGGAGAAATGAAACAGAGCTGGCAGGAGAAAAGGGCCAAAATTGAAGCGTATCCTCCTTCTGGGATATCATTTGTCTCTTTTACCCTTTTCATTCTTGACTCTGTGTTGTCCTCCGTGATGAGAGGAGGGAGTGAACGGGGGGCATACAGCCGCCCCCCCCCTCCACAATGCCCATCTAAACGAAAAAGGCTGAGGGTGCTTCCCGGGGGGACACCAGGGCTGTCCCAACATCAATTACACATTTGTTCACTTGTGGCTGACACTCGGATGACCCTGGCTGACCTCCGAATGAAAACGCTCATCAAAAACCTCTCCTCCTCCCGTAGCCTATTCCTTGCTGCCAACAGACTGCACATGGGCCATTAACCCATTGTCAACCAAATGAAACTTCTGCCTTAATGAAGCCATTATGAGCTCTTCTAGTCAGACAGCAGAGAGCAATGAAGACCCTGACTATTCATTTCATGGACTGGGCTGTAGTGAGGACAGATAATACGGGCCTTATTAATGAGACTGGTTTAGTGAGCTGGAGAAAAGGAGGGGATACAAAAGTGCAACTGGTGACGGCATTCAGGGCAAAGCCAAGGGACTGGTTAGCTGCTGGTGGTGGGGAAACACTGAGACCTCAAGGGAAAAATAACACTGCCAGAATGTGTGACATGGAAATTACAAATGTAACAGCCGCATGAAACTAGGGCTGGGTGATAAGGTTGAAATATATGATATTTATTTAATATTCATTCATATCACTGCCCCTCTAGGAAGAGCCTTGAGTGGATTTTAGTTGTTTTGTATATTTTTCACTCCGTTGTGTTATGTATTGTTGTATTATATTATGTGCCCCAGATCTGAAATATTTAAGACAATCGACAGAAAATTAATCAGCTCAATGTTGATTATCAATTAATGATTTAAATTGCTTTTCTTCACTTCTAAGACAGAAAACTGACTATCTTTTGGTTTGGCCTGACAAAATCGTTCTAAGACATCACCACGGGCTCTAGGAAGTTGCGATGGGTATTTATCACATGTTCCTGATACTTCATGTACCAAACAGTTAATTGAATAATTGAGAGCCTAATCAGCAAACTAATAAATAATGAAAATAATTGTAATTGTTAGTTTTGGTCCTATTTTTCTCTTGTGTATTTGTTCTATCTTGTATTCTGTTGTACTGGGTTTATGATATGTAAACAAGCTCACAGTGTACTGTCCCACACTGTGTAAACTTACAAAATATATCTGGCAAGAAAATGTAAACAAAAGTCACATAAAATAATCAAAATGATGCTCAGAACTCATCGTAACCACTTCACTTACTAATTTTGGTAATGTTTTAACTCACTATTTAATTGGAAACAATATTGTAAAACAATTATGATATAATGGAAAAATTTCACTTACAAATGATAAAAGATGTCAATTTATGTTTTTGTTTCTGTTTAAGATTAAAGGCCATTTACTTCTCATGTTTGGGGGATAGTGACAAAGCATCTGCATTTATTTTAGGAATACTTACACATCAAACTAAACTGGAGATTTCAACCTAAACAACTTTCAGTTTTAAAAAACTGAGAAAACTCCACCTGCTGAGGAAGACAGATACAACTGAAAGTTCTGGAAAACCTAGTAACTGAACCTTGAGTATAGATTATTTTGGATTAAATCTCATGAGTTAAATTGTACGAAGCTTGTTACGGCTCTTGCACCAAGTTTGAGCCGGTAAAGTCTGAGCAGGTTGGTGGGTGGCTTGATTCATCACAAGCAGTGTGTGTGTAGGAGGTCAAAACAGAGGGGCAATGGGCTGCATATGGCATCGTAAAGATATTAATCACCGCACCCTTTAAGGGACGGCTGACAGCACCCAGACCCACCGCCATCTCCACCATATTGGCCCACTTCATATGCTAATGCATAGAGAGGGGGACGCAACGCCCAGGTTTATTTGTTTCCCTCGGCCCACTACATGCACAAAAGCCACTTGACATTTCTATTGCCATGTTTTTATCTTAGGTAAAGAGGCCCCCCCCTGACCCCACCCACCACTGCACATACACACACACCACAAGGCGACACACACACACACATATACACACACACACACACACACACACACACACACACACACACACACACACACACACACACACACCTCCTTCCAATGCAATGGTCAATGACTTTTAAATAGCTGGCAATAGAGTGGGCATGAATAGCCAATAAGCTAATTCCTTCTATTCATTCCCTCGCTGCACTCTATTGGGCTGAAAGACCCTCATTAGATGCCAGGCAGCCTTCCACATGATTGAGGGCTGTTATTATGCACCTTTAACAATTAATGTCACATTACACGCATTATCCCCGTCATTAAGCCCTTAGTGAAGCCAATGAATGCCACTTGTGCTGTATACATGAGCCCTGGAGGGAGAATAGGAGGGTGGTCACTCAGCCCCCCCCTCTTCTCATCAGTTTCACGCAGTGGCAGGACACCAAACGGCGTTCAGTTATTAAAGGAAATCGGCATCTGGCGAGTTGGATATACTCTTATTAAGACTGTCTGTGTCGGTGAACTGTGCATTATTTTTCTATGACAGCAAGTTGAGTCACAATGTAGCACACGTGGGAAAAGAAGGCCAAACAGCGAGACACCAATTAAACAAAGCAAGCTCACATTTCATGGAAAAGTTTTATATACAAGCCACTAATAAAAAAAAAAAAATCTAAGAAGAGCTCACTGAGGAGCTACCAGTATCAACAGGTGTTTAAATCAACCAAACATGATAATAAAATGTGACAAATAACACAATCCTTACCTTTGCCAATCACTAGGCCACACTTGTCAGCAGGTACTGCGTATGTCACCTCCTGCAGTCCGCCAGGTCCTCCCATGTTACTGTCACCTCGCCCTCGACGTCCCATTACTCCCCCAAACCCATCTCGCTCCTGGAGGGAGGGAACCAGAAGAAAAAAAAACCCCAAAAGAGTCAATAATAGAAAGAGATGGAGGAATTTTGTGGTTGCCATTGACCTAACACAAACGCTCAACTGACATTTGCTAGAAAGGTCAAGGAAGAACAGTACAGCAGCATTAGCTCCCTAAATTGCTTCTTACAGAATCCCTACTGATGTTTTATCTAAGCACTCAACATATTTTTATTTTATTATAACCAGTGTAAGAAACTTTTACAGGTTGACTTTTGTCCTAAAAATGAAGAAGATAATGAGCCTCAGCAACACTTAGATAAGTAAAATATATTTGGTTTATAATCTGATAAATCTTATGTAAAAAGAAGGGTTCAGTGAAAAAAGGTGTTTTTTATTACAGATGCTGTCCACATACCTGAGCTGTTTGAACCAATTCATTGATGAGGTGGACTGCATGGTGGCAGTGGTCTGGCTGGCCCATCACCTGAGCAACTCGGTCTGGACTGACTCCATCATCTGGACAAGTACGAGAGGAAAAAAAGGTCTTTAACTGCTCTGAGATCGTAAACAAATTTACCGTCAAGTTCTATAGGTGATCAAATGTCTCATATCTGGATATTTTCACATGTCTCACATTGTTCAGGTTTGAATTTCACAGCTCAGAAGTAGTGAATCAGCAGGTGCTGAACTTGGATGATCAGACTGGAGTAAACATCACTGTCTATGAATTCTGATGATTGAGAAGCTCTGCCTGACGCTCAGTCACTCTGCATTTTTATATCAGCTGTCAGACGCTCGGACTCCCACCAGGACAAACCAGGTCAAAGTCTCCTACTGCACTGAAGCTTTAGTGTTGTCTGTCACTTCTTAGTTGCTCTGGATAAAAGCGTCTGCCAAATTAGTAAATGTAAATGTAAGAGAGAAAGTTTTTGTCAAAAGTATTTGTTTTCCTAATGACACATACTGTTTTCCAACATAAACAGGAGGATTTCATGGAGTACTGTCTACTTCAGTAACTTCAGGACTGAAATGTATCATACAGACTTAAAATGTTTATTATGGGTAAAGCTGGATTTATACTTGACACAATGGGTTCTGCTGTAGATACCTACAGTGTAGATTTTGATTCATAGATCTGCGTCTTATTTTGCCCATGATAGTACCACCACAACACTAGATGGATTTATCGTGTTTGATCAGGCTGTTTTGTGCTTTAATTATATTTCCAACATAAACCGTTTGGATTCTTTCATTCATTTTGGATACGCCCGACAGGCGGTTATGCACATACTGGTAGAACTGGATTTACAACAAGGTAACTTCTATTCCGCCTTCTGAATCTACAACTACTGATTCAGTTATATTTTTGAGGAAGTGCCTGTCATCTTCTTACCCTGTTTAAACTGGATCCTGACTCCGGCATCATTCTGAATCTTCTTGATCATCTCTCCGTTCCTGCCAATGATGATACCGACAGCAAATCTGGGCACAACCACCTGGAAAATGAGGACAGAAAGAAGGGTTCAGACAAATAATGATAAATAAATGTCCAGTATTTGAAAAGCTGAGAGGCAGGCTCTTACATCAAGACTGCTTCCCCCCATTTTGGATCCAAAGTCTGCTCTGCCAGCCCTGAAGTCTCCTTGGTCCTTGTCCCGGATGAGCTTCACCACAAGTTCACGGGCTTGCTAAAGAGAGGATCGAGAGACACAACAATTTAATTTAAAATTTTAATCATAGAATGCTGGATGTGAAGCAAAGCAAAAGTCCAGCCAAGCGCCTCTCAATAAAAACAAAGAGGTTTTCAAATGTTTGAGGCGAAGACTGAAGGCATAAAATGTGTAAAATTGAGTGTAAACAGGAAAGATAGTGGCACACACTGAGTTCCTCTGAGACCGACCTGCACTTTGTGGGGATCCCCAGTGATTCTCAGGGGCTTGTCTGCTCCAGTGGGCATCGGGTCATCCTGAATCATTATCATCTGCACTCCTGTTCTCTCCTGCAGGGGTACAATCAGACAGAAGCAGAAACAAGAGTTACCTGGGGCCCAAAACACTATTCACACCAAATGGTGGAAATCCTGCCAGGTCTCAAAGAACAGGTTTTATTTTGATATACGCCAGAGGGTGAATTCTCATGGAGGATTTGAAAAGATATTTTCACATCAGTTTAAGACCATATCAGAGCATTCCAAATATACACTATAACCCGTCTTTGCAAAGAACAATTTCTGCTAGTTAAGTTAGAAAAGAAATACTCATAATCCAAACCATCCATATGAGATTTTATGTGAAAAAATGTCCATGTGTGCATCTACAAAGAAGTGTAATTGAGGTCTAAGGCTACAGATACTCAATGTTACTGTTATTGTCAACAAGTTCCATTAAAAAGACCAAAACAACCGATCAGCCCCAGGCCCTTTGATTCACACTGACTAAGGAAACTGTTTCCAGCCATAGATGTGGTGCGTTTGTGGGTATTTACAGTACAGGTTGGTGTATATGTGGGATCGACTAAAAATAGGCCGCAGTGTCCATGTTCATTGCAGTGAAGATCATGTCACCCAGGGCAATGCTGTGGCTCAATGATGGGTTTTTAATAGCTGCAATAATAACAATGGAGCTCCATGGCACAGAGGAATAAGCAATATCAGGCTTTGGCTACACAGACCTTATCTTTAAGTCAGATCAACCGATTGTTGTTTTTGGTCTTTTCGTGGTATTTGTTGACATTAAAAAATACAGTCTTAGCACACTTTTCCTTTTAAACCTCCCTATTCATGTGATTAACCCTAACGCACTCAATAGGTTTACCTTCTTACTCACCATCACTGTACAGACTGTGGACAATACTACTAAACAAAAAATGAGTCAGTCAAGAAAAATTAGTGGCGGACAGCAAATCTAACTGAAGATCAGTACCGCCTTATCTGAAGGTGAAGTCTCCCAGTACATGAGAGTTACACAGAAAAATAAAGAGCCAGGGACCATTGTTGCAAGTTGTCTCCCTCTTTCTTTCAGTGTTTCCTACTTCTAGCTCTACAGTCAACTATCTAATCAAGAAAATATATCCCCAAGCAGTGTCCACAGTCCTGAAAACTTAAGTCCTGGTCCAACTTTGACCTTGTATTCTCACATGCATTCAAACTGTTTTGTTTGTCATTACACAAGTTATCTAATAAAATTTAACTTCTTAATCGTAGTGGTTAATTTTCAATACGACTATTATAAATCATATGTGGCATAAAAATAGGTAAGCCACATATCATGGCAAACTAAACTGGTTTTGTGCATGTTACTACAAGTTGAACAAAGTGACTGTAGTGCAGAGGACAGTCACAGTATAATGAACACTCAGGACTGTTGCTTGACTTTCCATTTACTTTTCACTGCCTAATATGTGGTTTAAGTAAGTGGGTTCAACTAGACTTGATTAAACCTGTTACTCAGCAGTCACTAGTTAGAAGAGTCTCCCCAATCTCTACAACGACTGTGAACAATGAATTCAACTTTATCTAATTGCTAAATGTTCAGAATGACCTTATACCACACCTGCAGCTGTTTGATGGTTTCTCCTCCTTTGCCGATGACCAGGCCAACTTTGTTGGCGGGGATGAGGATCTGTTGGATGGAACTGTTGCCGTCCATGTCACTGTGGAAGCCAGGACCATACCGACACTGCTCCACAATTTCACTCAGCAGCCTCTTGGCCTGCCTGTTGTGGGTGGAGTGAGGACCAAGAAGCACATTTGTCACCAGAGATACAGATTTTGCACAAAAACTGTTCTGCGTCACATTTTTCTCTGTCAAACGTTGAAAGAGGTGTTCAGGTGATTGAGAGGAGACGTGAAAAGAGATTTGAGTTCGTGCCCTCTTTGTCACAACAATAGGGCACACTTTCCTCATGCTCTGTGCAGTTTCAGTAAATCTGTCAAAGTTGAGAGTTGAAAGACAAGTCTGTCAGCCACTGTTAATGCCAGACACAGACTGGTCTGTTACAATTGTCTTCACCAACTCTTTCACACCAGAGAGACTGCATAAATCAAAAGTATCAGAGGTGTGTTTTAGATGTGGTGCAGAGGAGGGCTCCCTTACAGGATTTACCTTTGCATTAGATCCAGAACTTTCTTTATTATTAGGGGATTTTACAACTTTTACAACCCAAAAAAGCTTTATAGAAATAGCATTACGTATCACTTAGGAAATGCAAATACAACATATTTCTGAGGAATTGTCAGCCTTCTTTAAACTATATGGACACACTGCCAACACTGGTTTCAGATGTGATCTAAAAATATCATTACTATTGATTAGTCACAAGTAACTCAAAATTATTTACAGAGAGGGTATTTGGAGCTGTGTTTGTATGTCTTTGTATATGTGTATATTTTGTTAAAAAGAAATTATTCAAAAAAGGCTGAGACTTACTCAATGTTCTCTGGGCTGCCAGTCAGTGTGCAGGGTCTGTCCAACATGCCTCCGCTGTCTGTGACAAAATAATAAAATTAGAGAAACTGCACAATCTCGCATACTAAAGAATGAGTAGTTAACTGTATGGTTAGGTTAATTTTATTCAGAGTCCAAAAATCACAAATTTGTCTCAAAAGACTTCACAGTCTGTACACCATATGGCACCCTCTGTTCTTATACCCCACGTTTGGATAAGGTAAAACTCTCCAAGAGAAACCTCAAGAAAAAACAAAAAAAAAACAACCTCATGGAAGAAACCTCATGAAGAGCGACAGAGGCACCATCTTTCTTCCAGGAAGAGTGACATGCAATATAGAAGTCATGTGTACAGAATATACCAAAATAGAAACACATTGCAAACATATGAAGGCTGCGGGTCTGGAGGAACGCCAAGCAGCTTCCAGCCGTTTAATATACAAAAGGCTTTCACTCACAAACTTGATATTTGTATGTTGTCTTGGCTGTTGCTACTAAAAGAAAAATGTCTGTTTTAAGTGAAAAAACAATGGTACAAATCACGAACTTAAAGAAAACTGCCACTTTGAAAATTAGCACTAATACTTTCACATGTGGTTTTAAATATACCATCTCTCTGTCATAGTTTAAACAGAAAGACTGATTTTGCAAAAGAAAAAAAGTAGTAGGACTCCTGTATTACACTGCATTTATTTGTGTGTGCAGTGTCACTTGTTCCTGTGTCAAGCCCCACATACAGACATTTGATTCTGACAGACATTTGTTCTGTCAAACAGCATATTATTTAACCATTTTTCCCTACTCTGATAATATGATTAAATATTTGGAATGTACCTACAAGTTAATGATGACCTGGACTTTTCTGAAGGCTCCAGCCAAAAGGCGACAAGTTTAGATTTTTAATAAATTGACAAAAATCTAAAAATGTTGTTTTCACTTTGCACTCAGTGCAGACTGATGGGCAAAATGGAAATTATCCATTTACAATTAAATCTACAACACAATCAAGTTTGCAAAAAGTGAAGGGGTCTGAATACTTTCTGAAACCACTATGTGTAGCTTAGGAACCTAATTAGTGAGATACATATATGAAGGTATGAAGCTTCACTGTGTTTCCAGTTTATGGCTCAAGCCTGTAGTTGCTTCCAGCAGCAGAAAGAGGTAGGCTTTGATAATGTGTTTAGTTACAACTTACCAGAAGCAATCTGGATCTTACAACCTGATTCCAGTTGAATTCTTGAGATCTGCTCTCCTCCTTTTCCAATGACTATGAGGAGAGGGGAGAGAAAAGACCAGTGTTAAGCCTTTTTGAATTTAGACCGAGGCCCCAAGCAGTGACCCAAAAACTGAGTAGAATGTCAATACTGGTGATTACATGTCAAACATCAGTACTGGCTATAAATGAACCCAAGGGCTACTTACTGAAGCCCACCATCTTATCAGGCACTTTGAAGTCTTCTGTCGCAAAAGCCCTGTGAGAGATTAGGACATGATTAATAACTCTGACCAAAGATAATAAAATCAAGACCCATCTAACACTAGACTTTTCTCTGAAGCATATAAACAAATGGAGCTGAGACTATTAAGGCTGCAACTTATGATTATTTTCATTATCAATCAATCTGTAGATTCATTTCTCAATTGTTTTGTGTGTAACATGTCAGAGATATTTGGGTCATTACCACAAAAGACTAAGAAAAGCAGCAAATATTTACATCCGAGGAGCTGGAACCAGTTGGGTCTTGCCATTCTTTCTTAAACGTTTAAAACGATTATCTAAATTGTTGGTGATTAATTTTCTATTAATCAACGAATCGACTGATTGCATCTGCTCTGGAAACAATTGTTCTAAAATGACAAACAATGACTCTTAACAAAATTGTTTCCAAATAAATATGTCTGTCAAACAAGCAAAAATATCAAACATCTACAGGATCCAGCTTCTAAAATGTCAACATTTGTCGCCTGTTTATCTGTGGTTTTGCAATGTGTCTTTGAAGGTAAGATACAGCAACCTATGATGTTGACAAGATGTATTATTAGGGAAAATAAAGAATACGTGATCTCAATACTACCTAACTGAGGCAGATTAAATACGATGAATTCATCAAAAGTGTATTACAATAAACACAAACTGAGTTTGCTCTGCTCACCTTTGATGTACCATTGCACCGAGGTGGTTTCCTACTGAGAGAAAGGAGAAGAAAGCAAACCAATTAACATATGAGAAATAAAGTCAGATCATGGCTAAAGATAATATTTTAAACATCTGCTAAAGTGATAGCCAATGAAGCAGAAAAATGAGAAGGAATGAGTCGGTCCTGGAGGGGACAGGAGCAGATGGATATGGTCCTGCCAATCCTTCGTGTTCGTGTCTGACCCCACAGCAGGGGGCTTTCACCAGCATGGAAATCGGGCCTGCGAGTGTATGAGTGAGTGTTTCAATCAGAGCCGCTCAGAAAGAGAGAAAGGCAGCAGCTGGGTCAGTGGCTGCTGGTCCTGAATTGAATTTTGACAGGTAGCACCAAGCAAGGGTCCTGCAGGGTCACTGGAGGATGTGCTGCCATGGACGTGAACACCTGAGTTGATATCTAGCAGGTTCAATCAATTTTATGGTCGTTTGCACTGATTTCACTTCTTCTGGAAATGCACTGGGGTTAACGCTTGAGGATGGAACAGCTATGAATACAAAATAGGAGGTGTACTGAATTCATACAAGGACAAGACTCTGAGATAAAAGTGTGAACACCCTGAGTGCATTTGTATACTTGTACATTTGATAATTAAATTCTGAGCTCCATGAGAGCTACCTGCAGTGCTTCACAGACACCCTTTCTATAATTTCCCTTATGCTTGGGGACAACCTTGACTGAGAAAAACCGAGGACAAATGGTTGCAAACAATAACAGCACGTCAAACAAACCTAAACCAGAATTGCATACGATTTATCTATCCATGCATTCAGGACTGAAACATCATACAAACAGCTATGACAAGATAAGAGGAGGACGGGATAAATGACTAGTGTTCCCACTTCATGGATATGAAATGGATCAAATCTTTGTTTTGTGTGCAAGGCACAATGAGATAGGATGACATTTTCTTACTACACTGCAGTGTCAGATACTTAATACTCCACACAACCATGAAAATAGAAAACCACAGCTCTTATTTCACAGATCACAGTGTTTCCCCTACACAGCTCCACCTGTGGTGCACTGAGGCCATTTTCACAAAGTACACAAAATCATAAATCAAATTTCTAATCAATTCAAAAATTGACACACAAGTGAAGAAATTGAGCTGCTGTCACCAATGTAAGTGAAGAAGAGTTTGACAGGGATGAAAGGTAAAGTTTCATAGTTTTTTTCTGGTCTATTACACCCATAAAGCATTGTTACGCTCAATTCAAACTGGGTCAGTGTTTCAAGAATGATAAAAACACATTCAGCTTCACACATCTCTGCAGTCTCAAACTTGTACAGAGAGCTGATAAGACAAAATTATTTCATGTTACATGCAGACCATAAATATAATGATTCTGCAATTTGATTCGATAGCAGTCTTACTTCTAAACCTCATGTGGAACAACTGGCACAAAATCTGAAGATAAAAATGGATTTCACATTTTGAAATATTTTGGAAAGGCAAGATCAATAAATTACATTTCTGTTTTATGTTGCTTGACTTTGTAAAGTCTTTTCAAATCTGGGGTTTCATAAATGAACGACAACACTACAGCTATCAAACAAATGTACGGTCTGTCATATCCACTGAGACAGAAGGATCAATCTTTGTTCAAACATCTTTTGGGCATGAGCACATTTTTTTCCTGCTGCTAATATGTCCAGTTTTTTCAGCAATTCAAACAGGTTCACTGTCTGTTTCCTTGGTTAGAATAACAAAAGATCAATCAGAGCTTTGGAGGCAATACGTCATCTTCCTGTGACAGAGCCAGAAAACTAGCGACAAGTGAGAGAATGAGATCTGCAGGTTGTTGTGTGCTGATTTACAGAAATAACTTTTCAACAGGCACAGTTCTTCGATTGACATGGAAAACTTTGGAAAGTTAACAGCTCCAGGCAACCACTGCTGCGGCTTCTGTGTTGACTGAAAACGACTTTGGCTAATATGTCACTTGCTACTGATTGGTTAGAGCAAAAAAAAAAAAAAAACACTTCCAAAGGGAAATGGCAACATGTCAAATAAGTCAACTTTTTAGGGTGGATGGAGCCAAATCCCAAAAGCTACAGAAACACACACAGTTTAAACGTGCAGAAGTTGACAGAGCATCTTACGTGGAGGAACATGTTTTTATGAAGGTATCCAGATACATAATATGCAGGATAAACGCTAAAACATCAGGGATTTCTGTGTCTCTAATGAAGGCTTACCTCCATTGTCTAGTGAACGTTTTTGGCCTCCAAAGCCGTAGAGGGAGGGGTCAATGACAGCAGAGGAATTGTTCATGTTGGGCATCTGGTCTCCTCCCATCTTGGCTGCCATCTGGGGACACATCACAGTGGGTGTGCGATGGAATAAAGGTAAAAAAGTGGATAAGTGACGATATTCTTTGAACATACATTTCCTTTCCAAAACATCATCAAGGACAAGCCTTCAAGATAAGTGTGACACTTTCCCTTTTCTTCTTGCTTTCATCATGCATCAAATTTGCTGTGAAGCCTGTTGTGTGGAGTGTTATCGTTTTGACAGCAGCTGAAAACTGCACTTTGTACAATATTAGAGTAGCTTGAAGCAGTCTGCTACAGCTCATGTTGAGACTACCGACACTGGTGTTTTCCTTGAAACATCTGTCATGTGCCAGCTCTCACTGACTAAACTGGCTTTTTCATGCTTTGGCTGACAAATGACACAAATCTTCATGGCGCACAGCAATATCTCAACTGACTGAATTTTCCAGTAGATGAGTTGCCTAAAAGTTACGACAGCTGCCTAGAGCACTGACACAAAAAAAACACATTTCCAGTTCCTTATTCAAAGCCTGAAGTGCAGGCTGTTCGTACGAGCAGTAGGAAGGTACGATAATGATTTTATTCACACTGGTACCAGAGAGGTTATTTTACGAGCTGTAGTTTGTGCTAGTTTTATATTTGACTACCGTTCAGTGTATTTGCATAAAAAACGAGTAATTCACACAAGCCATGCCGAGCGATGTCATGTTCTAGGCTAAGTATTGAGTATTGTTTGAAATATTTTTGACATACTAATGCTGATACATTACCAGAGTTTCAGTACTGATACTTAAATTGATACCTTACTTTGAGCAATATAAACACAAACAGCTGTGTAAGAGCTTTGGCTACAGGAACTGCAGTCTAAAATAAGTCATATCTGAAGAAAGAATAAACAAAAATATAAATTTGATACCAGCAGTTTTTACTTCAGTACCAAAAGTATGGAGGCTCAACACCCCTTTCTAGTCATGCCATGTTAAAACACAGTACTATTAAAAGATAATCATATGCTTTTTTTTATTTTTTTATCCCCAGATCAAAATCAGTGACCAGCCCAAGGAATGATCTGTTAATTTCTGCACTACCTGACATACATTTCTCTATGTGTTTGCTGCTTACACACTACTTCAAGAAGAGGGCGCTTATTTGCATTACAGCTTAGATAAAAATCAATCTATGTCTATTTTCAAAATCATCCACTTGCCGACCTAAAGCAGATGCTCGTGTTATGCGGTGATGGACATTTAAATCTTCAGTTTCCCTGCACGAGAGTGCCAACAGCATTTTCCACTCCCCGTTAATCTACCGCCTCTCCTTCCATACAAAAGTATAGCATTTCAGAAAATTACACTAAATTGACATCTGCGCCTGACTGGAATTTTTTTCACAATATGAAAATATATTGACGGCAATTAGAGTCTTCCATCACCTTCAGGGATGATTATCTACTTCAGAGCCCACTGGTGGAAGCGAGAGGGGTGCAATGGAAATAAGGAAGCAGAAAAGGAAGCAGGTGTGGAGTGGCTGTTTCACATGGCATTACTGTAGCTACGTGTGTGTCAAGCAACATGGAAAGCATTGTGGCTGAAGTCAATACTCAAGAAATGACTGCACTTTGTGAAACCAGCATTACTCAGAGTTTTGCTTCACTAGAGACACATAGCTGAGAAGTATCCTCTCAAACACCTGCCTGTTTTATCAACCGTGTCTACAGTTGCAGGTGAGGTATATTTTGACAGTATTTCTATTAACATATTAAGTTCAGGATCCTAAGAGAAGTTGCATTGATTAAAGTCCAGCTGGAACAGTGAGGCAAATATGCAACTATTTACAAACATAGTAAGTCGCTTTCTTTGGCAGTCTGGTGGTTTTTGTGGCAAACTGTCTGGTACAAACTTGTCTACCCCCACGAAGTTCACTGAGGTCTCTGGGTAAACACCACTGTGGGACTCGACAGGCCTTCAAGGCAGACTCACTTCTTGAATGCAATCTTTGCTGAGTGAATATGTAAAACCTTTAATAGTAACTAGTCAGTCGATTTTCAAACTTTAAGTGTTAAAATATGTATTTAAATGTCTGATTCGTCTAAAAATAAATCAAATGAAATCACATGACATGTGGTCACATGAGAGCTAAAGTATTTAGTTTATATTTAGGATCTGAGACACCTTGCCCATTGGCCACGGTGGTACAACTGTTTCATCTGTAATCTACACTATTTGTGACTCTGACTTCCACTCAATGAGGTTATTATGTTTAACAAGACGTGGTGTGTTTGTTTGACTGGTTTACAGAATGTAAATGTTAATGGTTACATTTAGGGTCAAGATGGGTACATTTAGTGACAATGAGACACTGCCATTTTGAAAACAGTAGGTGTGCATAAGGAGGCAGAGTCCAATAATTAGCCAATGGCAGGCCTAATCAAGAGGTTAACATCTGCTGAGTTAATGGACCTTTACTCTGGTAATTGTTTAATTAAAAAAAAAATAGAGCATTTGACGTGTATCTGATCTTCAAGATTTAAATGTCAGTGAGAGGCAGGTCATTTTTATTGCTGCATCTGTGGGAACCAACACCACACTATGCACAGCAGTGCAGAGAAGCACTGGAACAAGGCCTCCACTTCTCATCTCTCACCACTTGCCTTGTTATCATATGCCACTTCGATGTCTTGTGATAACACGCAAAATAACAGAGTGGCTACTCTTTTTTGTAAACAGTAGCAACAGATCCTATCTGTTGTTACCGTTAAGAGGATGATATGAAATGTTCATCCTCAGGTGGACGCTGTTGGTTTTGGCCAATCCCAGATCTTGTGAACAATGTGTGAGCACAGATAAAACAGTAGACGCTTCGGGGGGGGGGCGGGGGGGGGGGGGCAGTGACATGCAGTGTCATGCACTTGCTTTCTCTGCATGTGCTCAAAATTAGACAAAATGTACCTGACCAATAAATGCTTTAGACCTCCAAATTTTTTTTTAACTTTATAAATGTGCATTAAACTCTGACTATTCTGATAGATATTGGTGCACATTTTATAATCATGCAAATCAGGATTAAAAATTTACAGATAGAGGTAGACTGTGTTTATAATCTACACTGGGGGAAGCTAAAGTAGCAGCTGTATGACTAAAGTCCAATTTGCACACTATTAAGTGCAGACAGTAGTTTACTAATCTTCTATTACAGCAAACAAACAGCGTTACTTTCTACCAATTTAATGACAGCACAACTACTGTGACCATCTCTGCTACATTCAACTATATCTGTTAAAGAGGTGAGCAGTGAAATGCTGGTTGTTTTCTGGATAGTTTTCAGGTATTTTCCAGGCAGCAATGGAAAAAAAACCTAGTGTGGCGACCAGGAGGAGTGGAGGGAGGCTTATTTGAACAGATGACGTTACATTACATGGCCTATCTGTTAGGACACACACGCTAGCAAGCTAACACCAGCTACACTAGCCTATTCGGTTTTGTTATTGTGTGCAACATCTGCTTCGTGTTTTATAGACAAGCTTCATATGAGATTAAAGAAGGGAAATGAAGGGGTTTAAACGTCAGTGCTACATGTGGTTACTGACCAAGCTCTCAGTGTGTCTCTGTAACTGGGGCAACAACCAGTTTTGTAAAGCTAACCTGAAAACCAGCAGCGTGTCAGACTGGTGGGTTGATCAGGTTTCGTGTCTAAACTAAATGCTTAGGTTTTAATCACGTTGTGGGTCAAGATTCAGGGTCTCAAACTTGTTAGTGAGTTAGCAAGCTAAGCTAAGTGCAACTTCTGACTTGACAACAGGTTGCTGTGTGTCGACTTAACTTACTAAAGTTGCACAAACTTCGACATTACAAATGGCCTTCGTGTCTTCCGTCAAATATGACTTGTGTCGTCGTTTTTGACAGTTTTGACACTGTAAATTAACGCGTCTTCTGCTCCCAGTAAACTCTAATCTGTCCGCTCAGCTATCTCGGCTACTTAACGTTAGCCTGCTAGCTCGCTGGCTGGCTGCATGAGGAGTGTTTGTAGTAGGGGGTCCGGGGTGCCCCGACCAAAGTCCTGCCCTGCTCCAACACGCTGACCCGCTGCTTGTGGTCCTGAAAGCATCACAAGCGCTGTGTTCGCTGGAGAGCGTTTTACCTGTCGGACCCGGCGTATCGTGTCTGCGAAGTCATCTTTCGTTCCGGGCTGAGCCACCGAGGCCTGTCCCTGAACCAGCTCCGCCATCATCATCATCCGCCTCGGCAGCTGAGAGCCACACTAAAAAAAAAAAAAAAAAAAAAAAAGAGCAGCACACGTGCTAAGCCAAAGCTCCGCGAGCCGCGTGATCTCGCGAGTTGATCGCAGACCACATATGTGCATTGAAGGGTGAGGTATGTTTGCGTATATATCACATTTCATACACGTGTGCAATTCAAAGCGCTTTATTTTAATAATGCATTAAAACATAAATGCAGACAAACATATTAAACCATCTAAATTCAAAGTAGAGAATTAGTAGAGAAAGAATTGAAAGGAGTCAAAGACAGTGCAAAACATAAACGTTTTTAAACTGAATTTAAAGGTGGTCAAAGTCTAATCTGCAAGCAGTAACTAAATTATGCTTCTACATATTTAGTTTGCACTCTGAGAACAGAAAACACCTTCACTATAACTTAACCCGAACCCCAACATATAAAATACGAGATAATATATATATAATATCAATAATAATCAAAAAATATTTTTGTAATCATGTCTGATTAAAATCCATTTGATTGATATATCAAATACATAAGCTACACTTACTCAACCACTCACTCACACTCAGTTGGCAGTTTATTAGGAAAACCTAGATAAAACTAATGCAGTCTAACAGTCAACAGTCCTGCAATAAATTATAGTTTCATGATGGTCATAATGTTTAGTGTTTTAGAAACGTGTTGATTCAACTGTTTGATCATTGTGGAGGCTGCAGTTTGTGGTGCTGTTCAGCTGTATTGCGTTATGTTGACAGGTGTTGCTATTACTTTTTACCCATTCTTATCAATGAGGATTGGCTAAATAACAGAAACACCTCTCTGTATAATGCAATACAATTCAATAGTACCAGAAACTACAGCCTCTAAAATGATCAAACAGTTGAATCACCAGCTTTTTAACACAGTTTCATAAAAACGGAACATTATGACCTTCATGAAGGAAAATTTATTGCAGGACTTTTGTATTAGACTAACTTAGTTTAAGCTATGTGTACATAATAAACTGCCATCTGCATATATATACATCTTTACAGTTATAATACAATACAATTCATACATATTCATTTAGAGTATTGGTTCTTTTTCAATCAGTCAATTAAAATGTGAAAATTGCCTGTAACAGTTTCCCAGAACCCAAAGTGATATCTTCAAATGTTTTGTTTTGTTCGACTAAGTTTCCATAACCCAAATATATTCAATTTAAAATGTTCTAAAACAGAGAAAAGCAGCAACTCTTCACACTGGCCTTCATACTGGAAACATAGAAATAAATCCATGAATTGTTTTTATTTATCAGCTAACTACATATAAAGTGCATTAAACACAAAAAAAAATACACAGTTTTTCATTGTTCTTGGCAGGTAGGTAGTTTCTTGGAGAACTTGAAAAGCTCTTCTGTGGATTCTTACTGTCTCAGTGTCTTTTGTCTCTTCATGTGATCCCAGACTGACTGCATGATGCTGAGATCAGGGCTCTGTGGGGGCCGCATGATCTGCTGCAGGACTCCTTGTTCTTCTTGTTCCTGAAGATAGTTCTTTATGACTCTGTATGTTTGGGCTACTTGCAGAATGAATTTGGGACTCATCACACACCTTCCTCTTGGTTCTGTGTGATGGATAAGAATCTAAACATCAAACCTTTTGCATAGTATAAGCACCTCTGTCCTCTTGTTATAATACAATTCAACTTCAAGCTGAATCAGTATCCATCTAAAACAGGTTCAACAAAAAAGATATATATATAATGTATTATAAACCTCATGAAAGTTTTGGTAAGATGCGCATAATATATGAGCTCTGCAAGAAAGTATATTGAAATATATATATATATATATATATATATATATATATATATATATATATATATAACTGGAGTCACTTCAGAATCTGATATAATTATGCCTATACTATATTTGCTAAACTTCTCAAGCATTGAAATATACTGAAATACTTTTAAACCAAGATTTATNTATATATATATATATATATAACTGGAGTCACTTCAGAATCTGATATAATTATGCCTATACTATATTTGCTAAACTTCTCAAGCATTGAAATATACTGAAATACTTTTAAACCAAGATTTATGTGTGTACAGATGTGTTTTATCTCTTATTTATAGTTGATCCACCATACAACAAGTGTTTGTTAAACAGGAAAAACAAAGAAAGAATACTAACATACTGTAGATCTTACAACCCCCTCTACAGAGATGTAGGGTGTTTTAAACTAGCATTTGCTATTAATGGCTCAATCTGTCTTGTCAGAATCAAAAAATTCCCATCTGACACAATAAAATGAAAATCTAGGAATATTGGTTTTCTACCCTGCTGCACATGTGGAAACATCTATTGTTGCACATCTGGGAAATGCCAGCAGCCAGACAGAAGAAAGTAAAATTGCTGCAAATTTCCAAACTGTTTATGCAAAACAGTTCCTGCTCCATAAATTGTAACCAAACCTCATTGAACAAAGTGGACCAGAAAAGGGCTAAAATTGAATGTGCGGTCCAGCAGAGTTAGACAAAGTTCAGGGTGGTTTTAGTTTTTTGTTTCTAATGAAACTTTTCTTCAGGACAAATGCCTTATAATTTGCTTAACAATGCATCATAGTGTCTAGTGCCTTGTGGTATTAAAAGCCCAAATCTGTCAGATATTTTTAGGCCAAAAATGTGATTTTAGGCCATAAGAGGAAATGCACTAGCCTGAAGCTTATAATAATTCTCCTAAGATATGTGCTGTTTCTGAACACCTAAATCACTGTTGCCGTCTGTGGTCTCTCATATTTATCATGCTCATGCAGCTGCTTGAACAGGGATGACTGACCTTGAGTTTGAGACAAGCAGACTGCTGCGTCTTACAGACAGCTGTACAGATATCAATTTTCCTTCCTCGTCAGCCCCTGGGCATGTTGTCACCTCAAAAAAAGAAGCAGAGAAATTAAGTGGGAACTGAGGGCTGTTCCCAGACCAGCACCTCTAAATGAAGACCTCCAGTTTAGCATGACTAAAGTATGATCCTGGCCCTGCAAACATATTGCTACCATGTGCTGTCCAATGTATTCAAACCCGGAGGTGGCTGGGAAAGGATTTTAGGGCTCTGGTATCAAAGGGTAAGTCAGGTGGTGGTTGTCATATACAACTGGATGATGCATGGACACAGGAACACACACACACACACACACACACACACACACACACACACACACACACACACACACACACACATATATTGACAGTTAGTATGAATTCAGCCCCCATCTGGTCAAACAGCCTAGAAAGTAAAGCAGGTGTGGGTCTCTGGAGTCCTGCCAATCAAGCAGTGGGAACTGATTAGTGTAGACCAAGTGTGTGTGTGTGTGTGTGTGTGTGCGTGTGTGTGTGCATGTGTGTGTGTGTGTGTGTGCGTGTGTGCGTGCGTGCGTGCGTGCGTGTGTGTGTGTGTGTGCGTGTGTGTAGCTGTGTATACCGTAGCAGGCTGATCAAGTGTCACACGCACACACAGCTTCCTCCCTGTCATTGTCTTGCAGAGAGAATAGACTCTTGTTCCCAGGGTTCACTGTGGTAAAGCTGAAGGGCCAATCGTCAACTGACTTCAACAAGACTAAAAAGTTCAAGAAATCATCAATGTGCTGATTAACTGATCCATTTCCCTTTTTATTTTATTTTCAGTGCAGTGATAATGTGATGTTTTTGTGGTCAGGTAGGCTATTAGTGGAATTCATGTCCAGCTGCAAAACAGAGCGTTTAGAAAAAAGGAACATCAATACTGGCACACTTACTCTTTTTTAACTACTGAGCTTTTACCTCCTCCTCCTTTCTCCTCCTCAGTCTGAAAAGAACAGGCCATATGAAACTGTAATTGCTTCATAATTGCCACAGTTCTGCTGTGGGCGCAAATTTCTAAAGGCAGGATACAAGAAACGGATAGTGTTTCAATCTGGAGACCTCTGAGGTATCCCAGCGCAGCTTTTATTCAGGAACACGTTCATAAAGAGGGAAGCAGTGAATAAAAGCTGTTAGTTCTAACATATTTTCATACATACATACAAAAACACACTGAACAAAATATGAACCAAATCTGAAGCTACTCTCAAATCATTTTTTAAAACTTTTATTGGAAAGCCTTTTCTGACATTAAAACTATGCTTTTATGTTTATATGGTTAATTGTTTTAATTTGCTGTGTCTTTTTCTTATTAATTTAGAATTTACTCCATTTATTTTGTTATTTTGCTGTTATATAAGTACTCCTGTAACATTGTTGGATGGACACCATCATGTATTAACACCGATGTAGCAGAAAAAAATGATTCCACGCATTCTTCTTCATTGTCAAAACCTGGCACCTACATTACCTGCAACGCAACTCAATTGGTGAAAGTTATGCTAGTTGCGGCTAATGTAGTCTTGAGCTTTAGCTTCAAGCAGAGGTGAGGCGCGGAAAGCTCACTTCCTCCTAACTCCACACCTCCAGATGTATTTTTAATTCTCAAACTTGTAGTTTTCAGCGAATTGATTCACCTCGAATGACATGACTTGATACAATTTATCAGTTCAGCTGCAGCAAACCCAAACTAAATCACTAAACTAAATCCCCATTCTCTTTCACAAACACACTCTCACCAGCAGAGCTTGTAACTAGCATCTTCTAGCAAAAAATCAAAAATCTTTTGTTGTGTATTATAATTATGCTATTTTTCAACATATCGTTCTAGCTGCACTTCATATGTTTTTTAAAGCCGTGTTTGTTTCTCATTACATGCGTGGTCAGAACCAATTCACATAAAAACCAAAGTGTAGCCTACACTTGCAAATTATAAGCGATACATCACCACCACCAGAGCAAAAACACTGACTGAAATAACAAAGAGAAAGAGAGGAAAAATAAAACGTGCATCATTTACTGCAAAAATTAAAAAAAAGAATAAGATACAATTTTGAGGTGGTACATAAAGAGAAAAGAAAGCAGGAGTATCATGGAGGGTGTAAGAGTAGCCTAACAAACATAAAAAAAATAAATCTCTGACAGGTAACATCCTGTCTTGAAAGAGAAGATTGACAGATGAAAAGGATAAACAGACCAGCTTTGTCCAATAATAGGAGACACACACGTCTACCTCCTTGTTTTTACCTCTCTTCCATTTTACTTTGCAGCCTCCTCCTCCTCCTCCTCCTCCTCCTCCACAAGCCACTTTGCTTTGATTCAGCTCTGTATCTGTATTTTAAATGACTCAATTACATGGGATCCCGCGGTGAAAATTACGGATGTTTTCCACTATTTCTCTCCACTGGGACACCATGACCCCTCCCTGGCTCCAATAACCCCCCTCCTCTTCTTTTCTCCATCCCTCTCTCTTGGCCTCTCTCTCCACCTGTCCTATTTGCCTCCTCTCCCACAGTCGCCCATTTTTCTTGATAAACGTTGGGCTGTTGCTGTGTGTATCTGCGACTGAGAGGAAATAATAGCTAAATGGTGTTGTTTGTGAGCTCTCTGCACAGCGAGCTGACAAAGAGTGTTTTGCAGGTAATTTTTCCGCTGTCACTATACACAACAAGACCACCGAGAAGAGTTTCTTAAGGATGAGACAAGGCGCTGTTCGAATCCAAACACCAAGCATGACAGAAATAAAAGCACATCAGCAGGCAGAGTTTCAAAGATGGACAGAATTTTTTTTTTGTTTTTTTTATTCATCCAAAGGAAAGCAGTGTTGTGATTCTTTTCAGCACTTTAAACCCACTGCTTATGGGGGTCTGAGGCATTTTAAAAGTGGAATCTATCTTCGATGTACTCTGTTGGTGTTGAATCTACTTTCAAGATAAAACCCTCACCTACTGCTGTGTCGCTCATACTCACTGAGGTGCAAAGCGGCAAGTAATGCTCAACCAAAGTTGAGCATTAAGGTGGCAATACATTCACATGTCCCATGAAGCAAAACATGTTTTCCTCATTTCATGCATACAAAGGAGCACAGATATTCTAGGGCTGCCCGACTGACACTTGGCAAGATTTATTTACCGATATGATGTGACTTTTAGGATCCAGAACTAAAGAAATTTATTCATGTTTTATCTTTGTCAAGATAGGCTTTACAAACTTATGGGGTACCAAACTCCCCTCTGAACCACAATAGAGAGCTGGTTTCTAAATTTTCTTTCTTTAAAAAAAAAAAAATCAATTTATAGTTTTACCAGATATGGAGGGTTGTACCAACAGACATATTAACTTGTAAACTGGTGATCAAGTTGAACAGTATTTAAGATCCTGATAATAAAAAGATACATTTTAAACTCAGGCACAGAATTCATTTTTTATTAAACTTGTAAACTATACAATATCTACTGGGAGTGTCCTGGTGTTGCACAGTTTTGGAGACAAGCTTCTTCTACTCTATCTCATTTAATTATTATAGAAATACCTTGTTGCCCCAAATTATTATTATTACATGATGATTCTTCTTTGTTGTCATGTATCTTATTTGCTGGTTTGACTACTATAGCTGTCTGCTGTGCAATAGTCACCACCATCTCCCCTCAATCAATATGTTTTTTTCTTAATACTTTTCATGGAAATGTTAATAAGAACAATACACAGGACTAAGAAATATGCCATTAATGTGTGGACTGTAGTTCATTAGGTGAAACCTCTTCTTCCTGACGGAGTCATGTTTTTCTTTTCAATTTCACCACTTTGAATTTGTGTGTATCTCCATTAGGCAATGGGAGGAAGTGGGTTCAGAGCTGTATTTCACTTAGTCATTCATCTATTTATTCATTATGTAATTTCTACTTTTCTGTTATCTTGTAGACATTTTTTTTTAATTTTGAGGATTAAGGGTGAGGAGTGGTGGTGAAGGTGAGGCAGGGTGGTTAGGGGTAGGGAAATTTGATGGCAGGCTTGCAATTTATATGTTGATATGTATGTGGTTACACCTGCACAGTGTGTATGCTTAAAAGATGCAGTAAAATAAATTTGATCAAAACATTTACAGCAAATCCTTTATCCTTAATTGTAATTTCATAACGGATTTCCTAGACTCAAAAATGTAGGCCAGTTAAACACCCACCTCAAACAGCCTGCATACCCTGTGGTGTAATTCAGGCACCATCAGAAAACATTGCATTACCATCCATCATAAAACACGCCATAACAACCAAATAACCAGCGCCATTAAACATTTAGGTCGTCCAAGGGATTCACTGTGAGTGGGGCGAAACAAAACCTACCAGCAGACCCACCTTGAACCTGATAGGCCCCCTCATCCATTCACCAACTCGCAACAGAGCAACAGATCGAAGAGCATAAAGAGTGTGTGCCAGCAAACAGCAGACCCCTGGGAGAGGAGGGGAAGGGGAGAGGCACGAGCCAAGTCCCTTGCAAATGAGGGAGATAAATCTATTGATTTGAGATCAACGTGCTGCATTACTGCTGCTGCACTGGGGGACCTGGGAAGTGGAGGAGGGCATAATAGTGAAGGAAGGTTTTTGATAGCAGCAGCTTTAATAAAAGAAAAATCAGACAGAAATTATATTTTTAGCCAAGATTATTCAAGGAAGAATACAGAATACTTTAAGCAGGTCAGAGGGCTTTCGATATGGTTGGAAAAGACACCCTGCATGATGAAATCTTACTTTGATTCATGATTTGCAGGTGGGTTCCTTTTGGTCTGTATGTATGAATAAGGAACAGGTGGTTCACTGCCAGGCTCAACAGGTCGTTGATAAGGTGGCAAAGCAGACAAGCAGCAGACTGCATGGATCTGGATTATAGCCATCCATATACTGACGCTCACAGAGTCGCTGCTGACTTAGACCAAAAATAGTGAAAAGTACTTTTATTATATTAGAGTCTGTACCAAGTGGTGCATCTGCAAAAAGAAAAAAAAGAAAGTTTCCCTTCAGGAGACTGTGTAGGAGTTGTGGAAGAATAATTCATTTTAAAAACAAAATGAAATCATAGTCATAGAGTTCCATATTTAGCTGTTTCTAATAATAAGAGCTTAATTAATGTTTTTGCTAATTATGAGTCCTTATATTTACAGTGAATGATTACAATGGATATCTATATTAATTTGACAACAAATACTGAGTAATACGCTGTAATTGTTAGGAACAGTGTTACAAATAATACACAATTGATTTGTTTGTGGAGCTCTAACAAGAAGAGAGCATTTATGTTAGTCTCAGAGCTTTTCTGAATGACACACCGCCTCCCCAAACACAGGTAACGGATTGTTGTCTACTACTGTAGCTTTATAAAAAATCTCTGCTAAATGCAAATGGTGATGGTCAGTCAGCTCTGAAATGAAACAGATGGTCAAATTTGGGCTAAAATGCTCCTGTAGTTCAGAAAAAAAAATCACTTTTAGCCACTGGTCTATTACTATCCTTGGAAAGGCTATGTGATCACATATTAGCTTCCTGACATTCAGCGATTGTACAGCACTTCCTCAACCTTGTGTTGTTAATAAAGTTAAAACAACACCAAAAAATGGATGACAACTGTTTTATTATGAAATTACAAAGTTACAGAAGTCTTGGTGGCTTGTTTTAAGTCACCGTTTCTGAATAATTCTCCGTAAACAAAATCTAAATTTCTCTTTCTACAATGTGGGACTTTTAAATATAAAGCTAGAGCCAGGAATCAATTATCCTAGTTTAGCACTGAGACTCTAAAACTCACCAATTAACATATCTCATGTATAGCAAATTGTCGCAGATTTGGATACCTGTACCTGTTTCCAATCTTTATGCTAAGCTAAGCTAACAGGCTGCTGGCTGTAGATTCACACCAAGAAAATAAATTTGTGTATTTCCCAAAATGTCTAACTCTTTCATTAAGCATTCCTTTTGAAGGTGGACAATGTCATAACGTTAGCAACCTACAACTCAATGAAGCTGTGAATTCAGCTACTAGATCAATTATAACAGAGTAACTTAATCTGGCATAGAAAAAGGTTATTGATTCTTGTTAGCCCCATGGAGCCTGCAGACTCCAGTGTTAGTGAGTAGCTGAACTACATTTTGTTGTAACAGGAGACAAGGAAGTCCTAACACTCATTAACCCTTTTAGATGAGCAACATTGAGTAGCAGGCAAAATATTTCTATTTTTCCATCAATATTTCATCACCGGCTCAGGCCAAACAAAGCCAGGGGCTTTGACCGTAATGGTCCCATCTGTCTATAGATCTTCAGGACATCACCATATGGATGTCCTTTGACACCAGAAAATAGGCTTCGACATCAAGGAAACACACACACAGGATCCATGGATGTTAGCTAGCCTGGAAGGCAAAGTGTATCCTGCTTTATTTTGATGGTTCCTCACAGATGGTCTTTTGATGTTGCAGGAGGAGATCAAATTTCAAGAGTAGGCCATGGGTGAAGTGGACATCTCAGCTATTAGGACAAATCAGTGCTGTTTGAGTACATCAGTGGCATTTATACCCAATAAGTGATATGAGACACAGTATTAATTAACAAATTAATACAGCTGCTGTCGAAGTATTCTGTCCTCAGTTACCTGTTTGCACAACATCACTTTCTGAATCTTATTTAGTCGAACTCAGCCACCATATTAAGGAAAGTTTGTTAAAACAGCCTTCACACTTGTATTTGAGTATAGAAAATATGAGCCACTCATCCTCTTACTATTACTATTTATCCTACTCCATCTAGTGCTACCAGTGAATATAAAAGGTACAAATATAAATAATGTATTAATAGTAAGCTGACAGTATTGGCACGATATCCTGGCCTGTAAATTACTCATTGTTTCTTAGCAGTAAGAGAGTGACCTCATCATCATTGCCAGGCCCATTAGCTTTCTGCATAAACCTCAGGGGAGCAGTCCTGCTCAGTACAGTAGCATTTAGTGAAATGTTCAGAAACAAGAAGCAATTGACAGTTTATTCAGATTTAACTGAAGGGGTCTTAATCCAAGCAGTAATAAATAATACGATGTGAACGTTATTATAGAAAAGAAAAGTCACACACAAACGAACGCAGGAAAACACGAACAGAACCAGAAGGGCACTCATCCCGGCAGGGGTAAAAATGAGGTGAATTTTGAATAAGTTGAAAGAGCAAATGTCTTTGCAGTTGAATTAAATGCAGAATCACCTGGAGGCAGGTTAAAAAAAAGCTCAGCTCCCAGTGAGGAGCAGAGACAGTGGGACAGAAATTACAACAGAGCCCCCACATGACTCCCTGGGCTTAGGTTACACACAAGCCATAGTGAAGGAGAGCCACTTCGGCCTCTAATTGGTGGTAATTAACCCTCCATGGCCATTGTTCCTGCTTCATTGTGTTTTAAGAGGAGGGGGGTCAGTGAACACGGGAGCCCTCTCGACACAGACAGGTAGATGAAGAGATTGAATAACCACAAAATATTCTGATGGGTAAAAGACAGCCAAAATTCGTATGTGCTTTGCTTTGCTCAGGTAATTATCCCACACTGCCCAAAAAAGGAATACCATACCTGCTGAGTGAAAACCTGGCTTACAAAATGTGTGAATAAAATCTGACTACAAATAATAATATTAATCTTTCTGCAGAAGTGTGTTTAATGCCGGTTTTTAAAACCAGACAGTGAATGAGCAAGATAGGAAGGGAATAGGTTTTTATCCAACAATAGCAAGATTCAGTTTTTAACTTTTAAGTGGACTGACACAGTAACAGCTGACTGAAAGAGGTGAAAGTACAGGTAATATTTTCTAATAAGGCCTATATAAGTTGCAACAAATAGCTTCACTTACAGTAATGCTTTAACTGTTGGCCTTAATGATCACACATTTTGGGTTGTCAGGCTGTAAAAATCACTTCCTCCTAGAAAAGGCCTGTGGAGGATGCAGATCGAAATCCACTTATTGACAGTTTTTTTTTAACATTTACATCTAGACTTTATGAATTTGTGTAAAAAATATTTTTAAAGACTTAATAACCATAACTGCAGACTTAATGGATTATTAGAGGGTGAGAAACCTATTAGCATCTATTAATGGATAACCAAATCTTACCGTAACTCGATTACTACCAAAGGGACAGACAGAGTTGACACCGGCAAAAGAGATTTTTTTTCACATTCTGGCAAACAAAAAGCTGTTTGTATCAATGACTTGCTGCTAAGTTATCTATTAACTATTAATTAGTATCACCATAAGGCCTATTGAACATGGAAAAGAATGTGCACTTTAAAATCAACTGTCACATTTTCTTTTCTCCAAAACATTGAATAGTCCATTTCCAGCATGGCTACCCTCTCATCGCCAGCGGCCCTCTACACTTCATCTCAAGAGGTCATGGACCTTGATCCTGAACAATAGCCTCCTTTGTACTTGTGCTGTTGGAGAGTGACAAGGACTTGAAGGTTAGTCGACCTGGACTCCTGAGCAGACACGGTCGCACAGGAGTGTCCATTAGGGCTCGGTCCTGTGACGCCGCCGACTTTCATGTTGTGCTATTGTTACAGCTCTCTCCCCTGAGAGGCAGACACAGAGTGGGTAATGAGGGGTAATTGGTCCAGGGTTAAGGATGATTAATTCCCTTGGTCAGGTGTCAGCCAGTTTTCATACCTGGCTTGCGGGGTAGACAGGTAGGAGGGAGGAGAAGGTGGATGGAATATGAGACCTGGTGGATGCGCACACACACATGCACAGCCAGGGCAGTCTGCGCTTAAATAACTCAACCCACAGTGAAGCTCACATGCAGAAACCATTTTTCTATTCCTTAAAGAAACACACACATTGTATAAGACCACTATCACGTCAGGAAAAATTTCCCAGGATCATATCTTTCCAGGAACAAAGTTGAAAGGTCACCACGATCCTCCCCCTCCAACCGCTGAAGCCAGATTGAGATTGATAGCTGTCCCCATCCCTCCTACCTCCCCTTCAGCTTGACTGGCTAATCTGAATACCTCTCCATCCATCCCTTCATTCTAACCAGGCAATTTTGGACCCTGATTATCTTGCAACCTGTGTGTGCACGACAGTAAATGCAGGGGCTGGCTGGTAATTGACCAGGCAAAGACTGAGACGCCTGCCGTGTAATTGAGCGGGGGCTGAGGGGCTCTCGCAGGACTGAAAGGGTCCGAGGATTCCTCATTGCCCATTAGACCTGGCAGGGGGTCTCCTGTGCCTGTGGACTCCACCGTGAGGCCCACACCATACCCAGCACTTCAGTGCAGGACTGACACCTTTCTGTAGTGGGGACCAGAGGCTCTTTACACTGAAACAGCTGCTGTGTCCTATAGACTGTGAAGGGCGATATAATATGGGTCTTTCTAAAATGTACAGGGGATAGGTAACATCATTTAAACACCTAACAACATTCAAATCTCAAACACATCCTCATCCTCTCTGAAACTGTCATGGTAGATACATTAAACTCTGTAATTGGAGTTAAAGAGAAGCCTCCATTTGTTTTTGAAAGAAGGTGTAAACTATATCCTCAAAATTTCAATTTAGGTTTAATTATTGTAGCAATCATCTTCGGATATGTGGAGCTCAGTTTGCACCACAGAGAGAAAAATGGTCACATATTGGTTTATATTTCCTGTAGCGGAAGGAAAAGACTCTCACAACGTGGTAATTTAAGGCATGGTTCAATATTTTGTGAAATTGCCTTGTTCGCTTTCTTGCAGACATTAGAAGACAATAGTGGTACAACTCTCACATCCTTATGTTAAATATGAAGCTGGAGCAAAGAGTCTATTAGCTTAGCTTAGCATAAAGACTGGAAGAAGAAGGTAAAAACATCCACAGAGCATATTTCCTGTAAAACTACTCCCTTAATTATACTAGATTTTTCAGTAAGCCTGTCCTGTGGGCTCTTGGGACCACAAACAGTTGTTTTACACTTTGGTTTTTGTATGAATTAAACAAATGAGATATAGCATGTTAATTAGTGAGCTTTAGAGGTGCTGGTAGGTGGATTTTGTTACGTTTAGAAAGAGTCAGGCTAGCTGTTTCCCCTTGCTTCCAGTCTGTTTACTAAGCCAAAATAAGCACATTTGTGACCCAGTTCAGTTCACTTCAGTGGTTAAGTTTCTGCATCTTCTGGTCTAATTATCCCGTTACATGTTTGTCCATCCCTGTCAGTGTGGTCTGAGGGATTGTGCTACTGTTCATTCAAAATCCAAGTTTAAAACAAAAACAGATTTTCTTTGTTGATGTTAGCATACATTAAAGCCTTAAGTGCAACCTCATGGTCACATACTTCCTCACACCGACTCTTTATTAAGGAGACTGGGACAATGGAGCACCCTGCTCGTCCACACTAGGTTTATCTATTTTTCAAAAACGATAATAATGAATCACATAATACTCGGTCGTTGTCTTCAAAACACTTCTTCCTCTTTCCTCTGTTCTTAAAGCCCGGGGACCCCATGCCGAGCAGTGAAACATACATATGTGGCCAATTGGTTCTCTTTCCATCTGACTTGTGCCATTTGAGCTCAGAAATGGCCTCATGACTTCCGCTCCAGTGGCTATCAGAGGAGCCACCATGTTCACTTTCGCCTGTACCAAGCTCCTGCACTGCTCCCGCTTCATCTGCATATTGTAAATACGATACAGTGTGCTCGCTGCCCCGAGATCTTCACGGGGCAGTGAATGTACGGGTTAAACAGGCAGGCATTAATAAATAGGCTGTCAGCCGAAGACATGAACTATTAATCACTAACACATTCATACTGACAGGGGCTGATGTGTGCTACCAGTGTCTGCATGGAAACTGATGATAAATGATCATTATTTTCTGTAATGAATGAAGAAAAGAGCCGAGGACTAAAAAGCACAATTCACTCTATTTTATTTCTATAACCAACAATTCCTAAATATGTAAGTTCAAGTATTGATCTACTGATATTAAGAACTAAGTTTTCTGAAAATATTCTTCCACTCTACCTTATGATTACCAGTACACCTGAATTTTTTTTATTGTTATGATGTTACAGTTGATAGATCGTCTTCCTCCACTCTTGACCACAAAAGTAACCCTAACCCTAAGTGTTTACGGCAAGAGTCTGGTGTGCTAATGCTAAGAACTAACAGTAGACAATAAGGCAAAAGGTAGACAATGGAGGCACAAGGCCTAACCTACTACTGCTTAAGACACAGTGGAGAGAGATGGCTCACAGGACTGCAACAGTTACTGCTTGGTGCTGGAGAAACCCTGCAGACGATGGTGTTCCCTTAACCTGTGGGAAAAATAGAGTAAATAATACAATCTTAACTAATGGCCTCACGTCTTGCTGCTGTTTAAAATATTAGGAATTAATATTAAGGTGCAAAGGGCGCTAACCTGACAGCGTTGATCCTGATGAATCCAGAGGCATCACATGGGTCGTAGTCTCCTTGAACATCCATGCTGGAGTGAAACGATTAGTCAAGAAAGAGACAGCGGGTCAACAGAGACCAATGTTCAAATTTCAGTTAGAAGGAAAACATAGCTAAAATACTAAAATACTACAGGATATTCTGGTAACAAAATTACTGAAATGTTTGGAGTAAAAAGTAAAGTGAGAGACATGGAGCCTGATCAGCTACTGAAATAACTGGATCATTGATAATCTGCTCTGTTGAAATAATGTTCCCATCGATTTCCCTCTGAATGCTCTTCTTTAGCATTGTTTGTCCTGAATAACGAAGAATCAATACTGGAGAATGAAAACACGCTCATGTACAAAAGCACACAAAAGACACACATAACCCACTTTAAAACAATCCCATCATATCAATTGTGAGCTAAGTGTCGAGATGATTTTGTAATCTGGTGTTTCTGCCTTCCCCTTTATCCACTTCTTCTAAAAAAGAAGTAAATCTATAACTTGTGCCGTTGCCTGTTCTATGTTGTTTAGGCTGCTTGTTGTAGTCATCTCTTCTTAGTGTGTGCGACTGTCTCACAAAGAGTGTCCGTGTGCTGTGTAATTACAGCAGTTTCTACCTGCAGTGCTTAATACACTCCCTCACTGAGTCCTCTCCTCCCTGTGACACCCCCAACACCCAATGTACAGCTTGCACTCATTCTTCAAAAGCACTTAGCAAAAGAGGAAATTGCCAACAAATGATAGGATAAACACTATAAAAAGAAAGCCCGACAACTAAATCATCAACTCTCAATACAAGGCTCCCTACCCGGCACCTGAACATGATTATGAGTGAGTGGCTTCAAAGAATACAGCACTCTGTCTGTGTGTGTGTGTGTGTGTGTGTGTTTGTGTGTGTGTGTGTGTGTGTGTGTGTGTAAGCATGTGATATTTTGTGTACTCCTTGAAGAAACCCTGTCGTCTAATTGAGAGTGGAGGCAGTGGACAGCGAGAAGGGTGACATTTCTGTCTCAGATGGGTGCGGTGACGGGCTGTATTACCACTGTGTTAATGACGCCGTTTACTGTTGCATGTGGAGAGACAACAGGATGCCAGTGGGGGTTTCATGCTTAGTCTGGTCTGTGGGAGTATGTGTGTGATTGTGGCAGGTTTTCATGTAGTGGTGAATACGTGCGTGTGCGTGTGCGTGTGCGGGTGCGTGCGTGTGTGTGTGTGACTGCTGCTTTCAGGTGTATCACTGTCAGGTACATGTAAATGTCTATGTCACTATAGAGGTAAAGATAATCCACGATAACCCAAATATAAAATAATCAATCTGTTACAAAGCTGAATTTTCATGTACATTCGCCATCATTTCATCACTTTTTCTTTATGCCCTTATTTGATAGTGGACAGTAAACAGCTGCCACGAAATGACGGGAGAGAAATGACTTGGTCAGCACCTTAAACCCCTTGGCCACCACCAGGACGTCCCAATCATCATGTTTATCAGCACTGATCTCCCAATTCATTTCAATGTCGATTCCATTCTTGATGATTCAGTTACATCAGATAAATATCAATGTTGCTGTTAGCTAGTGTTAGCTTTATGACAGGGACAGACCGAATAATTGTGAAAATGCAAACATTGATCTTGGGTTTTTAAGAATCGATATTGTATCATTCAAATAAAAATCGTAATAATTTTTTTTTGCCCCACAAATTTTTCATTCATTAAGTTGAATATGTCTTTGGTTTATTTATGGTTTTACATATTGTTCTTAGTTATATAAAAATACTATGTTCCCAGTTGAAAACTTGATTTCATATTTACAGTTCATTCATAAGAAAAACCCACAAGGGATCCTTGCCAAAAATGTGTATATTTCTTCACAAACAAATATCAGATGACATAATGTTACTGAATCTTTTTTATTGTAAAATATTGACATTGTATGGGCCTGAAAAGTCCTCCTGTCAGGTCAACTCTGAATAAAAGTTACTTTAGTCCATCACAACTGAGTCTTTTCTATGAGCATGAAGCAAAGTTTTGTGTCACTGTGTGTGACTGCATTTTAGAGTGATGGTTTTTGTTTGGGCCGATTGTGATGAGCTCCTTTATGGGGAAACACTGCACCCATCTGTCCGTGGCCCCGAGGACTTTGTAATGTTGCAACACTACACCTCTGTCACACTCGTGTCGTTCGAGCCAAGAAATGTGACTCAGAAAGGTGAAGTGTTGAAATGAGAACATGAGCGTTCATCAGTGAGAGTTTTTAAGCAACTGGCTGTTTCGATGATTGATTAGTCATAATTTATCTTGAGTGACTCAGCAGTTAGTTGTTAAATGTTTCACTGAAAACAGAATAAGCACAACAACTGAGAGAAAGTAACATACTAATATAACATAGGTTAAAAGGGCTGAATGAATGTGCAGTCTGAGTACAGTATCATCTCTATTTATCTCTCTCTCCCAAATCAGACTACGAAACTGAATGGCTGGCTGTGTGAGCCATGTTTCCTTGCCCCTGTCTTTCTGACCTGCTTAAATAGCATGACACCCTGGCACTTTCCTCTCACAAGCCCAGTGAAATCCTCTCTCTCCTCTGGCTGAAAATGCCATTAGCTCCCTGACTCTAGGGTACAACTGGAGTGTGTGTGACTGAAGTGGAGATAGAGAGGCATATGGAGGGGTTTTACTTTGGTCAGTGCTGAGCCTGCCCAGAGGGCATGAGGGGTCAGTCTCCTGAACAAACCCACTGTTACCACGGCTAAGAGGGCACTGGGGTGTAGTGGGAGGGGTTAGGGTCGGGGGCTGCCCTCCAGGAACTGAGCTTGACACTTCTCTGATGTCTTTGTGAGGCAGGGTCGGTTTAATATGTTGATGTGGAGGTCATACAGAGAACTTGGGCAAGCTGACCTAACAACAGGCTGACTGGTGAACATGTGGAATAGCTGCAATGTGCCCAGAGCAGCCAAACACAGCTGTCACGTAAGAACAAGCACAAACTTTGATTCAGTGACACATGGGTGCCCCCCCCCCACACACACACACACACCTTACCTGACCAACTCCTCATTGTAAAGGGACTTGGGTGACTCTCGTCCCAGGATGTAGACATGACCCTTGAAGACAGACAGCTGTACTTTGCCTTCCACATTCTCCTGGGACTTGGCTATGCAATGACGCACAAAATCACACTCTGGACTGTACCAGAAACCTGAGGTAAGCAAGGAAACAGAAACATCTTACATGTTGCAAAAAACAAAGCTGTAAAGGTTAGATCATTAGTTCCTTTTAAAACAAAGACGAGTCAAAACCCAGAATGCTGTAAATGATTTGTTTCCTAATGTTGCCTAAATGGCCAATGAAAAAGTGATAGTCATCATCACTTTCTCACTTTTTTTTTACATTTATTATTATAAATATTATTATAAATGTTATCAATTGGACAATAGCAAAACACAATATGGGACTGAGCAAGTGAGGAAAGAGGCTCCTCCTTTGCACATCCTCCATTAGCAGCAGGGTCTACAAGGGTCTGTGTGATGACCACCATTCCCTCTCATGATGATGTGATGTGACTCTTTCTGTGCTTTGGTCTCATTACTGTTCCAGGTGAAGTTCATCAACCCCTTTCTTTTTTCCCATTTTGCAGACCTGGCCCGTCAGTCTCTGAGACAGATGGGCAAAGGATACGTCTGTATATGTTCAGAGGTCAGGCACGCCCCACTCAGCAGGGGTCCTCCTCTCATCAGCAGCTGACCTCCACCTCATCGTCTGGCCATGTTCAAAGACACAATCCTTCCCTGCTTTTATTACCTCTGATTTGGCAGTCACACACAGGCCCCATTTTAGTTTAGAGTCAATTAGATTTTGTGTTAATCCTCATGTTAGCTCTGTGTGTCACTGTAAGATTTGGGGTTCCACTAATTATTATTTTTGATTAATCAATTCATCATCTGGTCTATTTAATCTATAAAGTAAAGAAAAATACATTTCACATGTTACAAGATCCAAAAATTATGTTTTAAAATTGCTTGTTTTGAATAATCACTGATCCAACAATTCTAGTTTTATTAAACTGGGAGAAAACAAGCAAATTATGTACATTTGATTACTGGAGCAAATGTTCGGTGCCTATACTTGATACATGACATCATTAATCAGTTCTTACAATTTACATTAATGAATTGTCTTTTAATCGACTAAGCAGTTAATTGACAGGAGCGGCTTGTCAAATGCTTGCTGCATCCCTGCTGCACTACCTCCAACTGCAGCAACTGTAATGAAAGATTGTTTGGATAAAAAGTGCAGTATTAATGCAAAGCAGATGCGGGACAGGTGGATTGTTAACGTAAGCCACACCACCTGCCGTCTGTTATGTATCTGCAGAATTATTAATGATTTGAATCTACAATGGGTTTAATCTCTGCCCTGCTTCTGAACTTAGCACCGTTGTGTGTGTGTGTGTGCGTGCGTGCGTGTTTGCTTCCTGTCTCTAGAGGATATAACTGAAGTGGCCTAGTAGTCGGTCTCTAATGGCACTGATCCTATTATGTGGATGAAGGTGCAGGGGACTGGACACCGAGCAGAAGGGAGGATTAAGACACCTGAGCCAAGAAAAGCTCATGCACACACATGCAAACATACTTAACACACAGGAACATACGTATGCACATTCACTTCACTCTTATATAAGGTGCACAGTGATCTTTCCATTACAAACATACAAAGTACCAGTGACCGTCCATGCAATTTTGGAAATACTGTAATTTTAACAGTGCAAAGGAGAATAATGCATAATTTGACCTGTCCTAAAAATAACATTATGTCCTACCTGGCTGAACAATGTCATGACTGGGGCAATAAGCCCAGAAATGAAAGAAAGTGAAATAGCATCAAATCAAGATTGTGTATTTTAGGGACTTACCGTTGTAGACGAGTTCAGAGAACCTGATACTCAGTCCCTGTTTGATCCGCCGCACCTCTTTGTCCATGGTAAACGTCTCGATGTCTAAATGGGCCTGTAACAGGATGGTGCCTCCTGGGGTTTCATAAATCCCTGACAAACACAGAAAAAAATCAACAAAACTAATGAATATTTGCACGAAACACAATCATTTTTTTAATATGAGTTACCAGATCAGTAAGGAGATGTGTGCACCCTTATGAGCCTGTATAATGCTGTCTATCTCAAACATTCAACACAGTGTCTCTCATTATTCTCATGATTTTATATAGTCTGCCTCATTTTTCAGATCCAAATGATGGAAACTTGAATCTAAAAAACTAAATAATAATAAAAATAAGTACTCAGATTTGTACATATAATTACCTCTATACATCTCTTAATTTTACCACAACCAGTGGCACTGTCATCATCTTCATCAGTGGCCATTCATATGGACATAAACCATAAGCCCTGTTTATCTGAACTAACTACAAGCGAACAGCTGAATTAGCCATCAGCTGTCTGACAGACAGGCCTTCACAGAGCTCACAAAACATGGATGAGTTTGTCCTGGGTAAATGACAGGGTAGGAGGCCCCTGCCAGCCTGGAGCCTGGACCAGGGCTCTCCCTACCCTGCAATTTACCCCCTCTGCACATGGAGGGTGGGGTGAGGGAGGAAAAGATGAGGTAGATGACAGGAGAAATGAAGCTGTCACTCAAATGTCAGCTAAAAACAAAAGGAGGGCAGGTGAAATGATAGAGAAGATACAGATGACGACAGAAATAGGAGCTTCATCAATGACATCCATTTTTGCAAGAGCTGAAATTTTGAAAAGAGTGCCACTTCCCCATCCAACACATGGTTCTTCACATCAACTGTCAATTTGAATGATAGTCACACATTTTCGATTCAAGCTAGGCTGCCAAGCTGCCAAACGGATACTCCACTATGGCCAGCATCAGGTTGCCAAATTTTACAATTTGTGTGGTGTTCTCCTGACTCCAAAACCCTTTTCTGAGATTTAACAGATGAGCACAATTTAATCTCTTCCAATCTGGTGAGCAGTGAAGCTCAAATCTGCATGACCCTAAATACTCCAGCACCGGTCCTGATCTGAAAATGGAGAAGCACTTACTATGTGCTGGTGGCCAAAAACAGAGCTTAGCAATGCTGCTAATTGTCCAAAGCCTCAAAAGACTGCCACCTGAGCCAGTATGGCTTGTGGCTCTTTGGTGATCCAGGGCCACAGAGGGCACGTAGGGACATTTCCGCTGGCTCTATCAGATAAATAAGTTAAAACTGCCCTCCAACACAACTTGGCTTAAGTGCTCCAAAAGAGAGCTAGCTTAACAGACAGGAGCAAAACAATGAAACGCTATCTGGGTAAGCTCCAACAGTGGCAGTTTGGTTAAGCTTAAAGAGACAACACCCCCTGTGGTTTTTGAGGTTTTAATCTTTTATACGGGTGCTGCAGGTATGCTAACCATGCTGCAGGCCTGCAGGGGTTCAGGTCAGGAATTAATTCATCCTGAGCTGATGTCATCTAACCCTTTGGGCAAACTGTTAGTCCAGGATAAACAGGCAACACAAGTAAATAAAAGCAGATGAATATCTTAAGAAATGAAAAATGAAAACTGATAGAAAATAATTTTTCCTTGAATAAACATGTAACTATAATAAAAAAAACATGTGTATTAATATTTGAATGCCACAATCCTGGAGTTTGACAGCACCAGGAACTGGACATGAGGCCGCCTGTTCATCATCAAAAAATACAGCCATTTCCGACTGCTTTTGATAGGTGCACCTCAGCAAAGCCCATCACCCGTGCACAGGTCAGAGGTCTGACAGCACTGTGACAGGTGGGAAATGTTAGTCTGACACACAGGCTGTTGAATGTTTTGTAGCACAGTGACAACATTCTTGACAAACCATTTTAATCCCCCCCCCACCTCCCTGACCCCACACAAATAAATATGACCCAACACAAATAAGTATGACATGTCCCCATTCAATCCCTCCCATCATCTATTGTGCTAACACAACTGCCATTCCAGAGGAGACCAACATGTACACTCGATGGTAGTTATTCAACCACTTGGACACCTTGTGCTCCACCTCTTCCTATTGCTTCAGTGGAGGAAAAAGCTTTGATCTTTTGTTCAGCCGAGGGGAGAGAAAAGTGGGCTTCCCATTTTCCAATTTCTACCTGCCAAGTTGCGCCACAGCCACAGTCTGTTGGCCAGTCAATTTGCCAATCATAGCACATCGTGTCTTGGGGGAAGAGGAGTGTGTGTGTGTGTGTGTGTGTGTGTGTGTGTGTGTGTATGTGTGTGTGTGTGTGTGTTTGTGTGAGTGAGTGCCATCGTACAAGGCCAGGACAGCTCACTGGACTTGTAGATTTTCTGTGGTAACACATGTAGAGACCTAACAAAAGAGCTTTTCAAGTTGCCTGTTGATACCAAAGATAAAGACAGAAAAACATCACTGTGCAACTCCATGTGCACATATGTGGTCGACTGTCTATTTGTGTTTATCCAGTGAAGCGTGTGCACCGTTATCTATCACACTGTGTGTTTTCTGTACATGTGTGTGCATGCATAAGTGAATGGAAGTAACTTCAGTGTCTATGATTCCAGGTGAACCAGAGGAAAACATTTACTTTGAACAGAGTGTGTTTGCCATCCAGCCCACTTTTATGAAAGCGGAATAGCAAGTGTGACACTTAAAGCACTCAAGTAAAATAACTGCAAATTGCGTGAAAGCCCTGGAAAGGAAAAGGAAAGGAAAGGTTTTGAATAGATGTAAAATTAAAATATTGAAAATATGTCCATCTCGCTGCATTTGTAGTCTATATCACCGGTTGTATGAGTAAAGCAGTCTGTCTGACTAATTTGGCACAAATAGAAAAAATGTCATAACCAAGATAGACAATAATCAAATCTAATTTTTAATTACTTACCTCTGGACTTCATCCCAATGAAACGGTTCTCTACGATGTCAATCCGGCCCACACCGTGTTTTCCTCTAAGAGACAGACAAGGACAGCCAGACAATTTTCAGCGGACACCACGATAATTTCACCTCGTATTAGTTTAGCCCACATAAGTACATTAAATAGTTTTAATTGACCTGCTAGTCATAAACATTATAATCTATAAATAACCAATAAAAGATTGTAAACTCTTACTAAAGAGAAAAAAAAATACAATAATACACACCAACAGAAGAGAATTTACATCCCTGTTACAATATCTCTTCTCTCATTTCCACAGGACTGTCAGCATCACAGGTAAATTCAGCATTAGAGGTCACTGTAGCATCTTCCACAAACAGCCTGTTTCTCACCTCCTCAAATATAATATTTTGAATGGCAAAGCTGAAAAACTATTGTAGTTTCCCCTGATGATGGAAATTAATTCCATGGCATTAGTTTAGAAGTTACAAAACAAGTCAATGTTGCATGAAATGAAAAAGCAGTATTAACTTAACATAAACTCTGACAGTGTCGATGCAGATGCAGTTAAATGCAGAAAAAAAAAAATTTCACAGGCAACATCATGCTCAGAAGCAATGGAGGAAACTGTTTTTTCTTTGGCATCAGTCGACTCACCTTTATTGCTCTTCATTTATTTGGACAGTTGGAAAGCAGAAAGTGAGACAGAGTGGAGGAGACACAGGAGGGAAAATTCTGGTGGGATTTTATCCCTGGCCAGCTGCGACAGACACACATCCCTTAGAGGTGGGGAACTTAACCACTGTTCAACCTCTGGGGACATTTACACACTATTTTGACAGAAAGGCTTCCTTGCTTGCTAAATTCTTACCCAATCTCATTAAGGTATGAGAAGATATCAAGTGGTGAGTCCTTGGATTTGCCTTCCTTCACGTTGGTCACCTTGACAGGCACTCCTAAAGGGAAAAACAATGTTGATTTCTTTACTTTATCTTTGATTTATATGACTTAAAATTAGCTTCATCTGATACTGTCAAATTGTGTTATAGTGAAATTAAAGCAATGTCACAATCTACAATGCATTTTTATGTTTTAGATTCAAAAACACAAACGTGACAATTAATGTAACATTTTGTATTTAGGTTGATAAGAAAGATGCATTTTGATTGTGAAGAAAATCACTTCCTGAACAGAGTTAAAGTCAATTTATCCAATCATTTATTTGTTTGATGCAAACAATGACAACTAGCTGTCAAATGTTACACTTCCTATGCTGCACAGTTACTCAAATGTAATACAAAAAAAGTAGCATTGCTGCCAGTGTCATGTATTACTAAAGTGAAAATTATCTTTTTGATATATGATATATTTTACTTTACTGGTAACTGATGTAGAGAGACAATACCTTCCAGTAGAAATTTATTGTTGCCACAGAATTATATTTTCCTAATATTACATAAATAGAGCCTGTAAACACTAAGCTGTGTTGCAAAAATCTTTGGATTTTGAGTGCTTCAAAAAAAAAAACAGTGTAAATTTTAATGGTATCATTCACTACTAGTATAATGTGAATTGTGATACTACGCAACAAGTAGTGCAACAGTCTGACATTACCTGCCACACTGGTACTTGCTTTTTGAGAAGGGTAAAGTGAAAAAACAAGTGATTTTCACTGAGATTAGAGAAGCAATCAATGCAGAGCCCCTCAAGAACACTGAGTAAAAAACTTTACCTTTATACAGCCTAGTTAGTCAACAGGGCGACAGCTTTTCAAAAACTAATGGAAGAATTCATTTCAACTGACTAAACTGTCCAAAAAAAAAAAACCAACAGTAAAGAGTTGATAAAATCTGTTGACAAGTGCTCATTATCTCAGTCACTGAAATCAATAGTCGTTCGCTAAAAGTGAAAACCATTACAAAAGGAGGTGGTGAGAAGGGCTAATAAATTCAAAGGCTCTGCTCATTTGAAAGCTGTGAAATCGTGGGCAGGCCTTTACCTAATTCAATTACACACGCAGCTTTGTTACCCATACTCTCTTTAGCTCTGAGATTTTTTTTTCGCCACTGAGTGTTTGTGTGTTCATGCGCATGTGCAGGACACAAAACCACTTGCAGATTCATCATCCATCTTCCTATTACAATGTTTCTAACACACACACACACACACACACACACACACACAGCTTTTCTTGAAAAGACACCCACGTTCACGCCACACACTTCCTGTCCAAAGCCACTTAAACCAAGTGCACATCAATCACTGTCATGGACCTGCTAATTCATGGCCTTCAATGAGCAACAAGGGCCAAAGGTGGAGACGAGGAAACAAACAGAGACATGGTTGAAAAGGAGTGTGCGTGTCCATGTGTGTGTTGATAAGGGAATATAACCATTTGTGGACTTCACAAGGAGGAGAGGAAATGAAAAAAGAACATGCTGATATTCGCTGTCCATCCATCCATCCAGCATTCAGTCCTATACATACTCCAGCATGCTTGCAGTTGTCAGTCAAATAGCTCTGAAGAGAAGAGCAGCACTTCTGATCGCCTTTCAGCCAGCGTTTACAAGGCCCTGATAGGAATGACACGTGAAAGACTTGACAAATTTTTTTAGACAAGGGCTTTGTTGACAGCCCATTCTCATATCGCGGGAATCATGGTGGCTCCCATGAAAAAAGAAAAAGTACCTCCCGGTGCAGGAGAGGGCAGTATGGATGGTGCATTATCAAAACCGCCCCCCCCCCCCTCCCAGATACCTAATAATTAGATTAAAAGTTCAAATAAATTACGTGAGTGTCTGAACGTGGGAGTGAAGGGGCTGGCCTTTCATCCCTGTGCACTCTCTTTTTCCTCGCTCTCTCCATCATGCAGGTTCTATCATTCACTGAGGGCTCTTTTTCTCCCCATGATCCTTTTCTTCAGTTTTTCGCAGCCTAACAGTGCAGACAATGGGAGCGCAGACACAGTTGTAGGAAAAATTACTGCTTTACATTTTTCCTCTCTGTCTCTTTTTCCTCTCCACTTCTTTGGCATGAAAGGAGGGAGGGATGAATTTTTTTTTTTCTTAAAAAGGGAGAGGAATGGGGAATGGAGTGTTTGACGGGGGAAAAGGTTCCTGTCGTTAAATATTCTTTTTTAATCAGTGAGAAAACTTTGGTGAGAAAGGCAGGGATGAAAAGGTGGGAGGGGGAATGAAATGAAACATTCTTGTGCTGATCTTGTGCTCAGAGGGAGGAGTAGGCTCAGGCCTTTGTGTGGACAACTAAAACAGCTTTTGTCATAGGGTGCTCAATAAAGGCGCAGAGAATATGTGTGAAAACGGAGCACAGGCCTGCAAAGAACCCGCGAAACCAGACTAGGCTTTACTACTGCATCACTGTTTTACAAAAGCATATCTCATGTCTAGCTGAACTGACAGCAACCTACTTGTTTTAGTGTTAAACATTTTCTTTGGGAAACTGGTAAAGTGATCTGGACACGACCTCAAAGCTGATACATAGCTAGTTAGCATAGTTAGCTACTAAATGGCATTTCGGTTTGCATTTTAAAAACCACTTTTGGCAGCTTGAGCTTTAATGATGTCAAACATCTCCACCAAATCTACCAACTGTCTAAACTTCCCTCAAATTGCTATAATGGCTCATAAAGCTGTCAAGCCCTTGTGATCAGAGGAGCTAGTATCTCTCAGGCCATTGATGTTTGTGATCTTCAGCCACCACTGGTGACCAGGGATGAAGGGACATTTGTGCCATTTGCCCCAGGCATGGATGTTTCTTGCCATTTTCACTTTGCGCAAACATGTGACACTTTCCACTATTCAGCCTGGCCCCTGTGGCAATATATCTAATGAGCGTTTCTCTGGCCCCTCAGGGCTTGGTGTATTAGCTGGACTTAATGCTTCCGGCCTGTGTGTGTGCCCCCGGGCTAAACACGGCAGCTTTGGACCAAGTAATGCTGTGAGGGGTTAAGGATAAATCTGGGTGGTCAGGAATGGTGATAAAGTGCAGCCGGGTCAACGTTAGAGCTGTAGCCCTGTGGCTATAACCATCAATGTTAAGTAACATGAAGAGGTGTGAACTAGACTGGACACTGACTCTTACAGATAGATGACAGAAGTTCACAACTGATATCACTCAACAAAAATTATGCAACCTAACTGAAACTTCTTTTTCAGTTTGTGTGCATGGTATTTAACAGAATTTACATATCAAACTGGTTTTGATGGGTGAGAGATTTCAGGTCAAACCAGGTCTGGGGGATTATCAGATGAATGCGTAAATTCTCAAGTTACCAATTTCAACAGGCCACTGCAAAATCTGTTTCACAAATATGATAGAATAGACGAATTATACACCAGATGTTTTCATTTTCATTTCAGTTTCAATCTATGTGAAAATGGACTGTTGATTTTTAACTTTGTTAAATTAAATTTTCCTTATATTTTTGACTGAATTTTCATTAAATCAAATTAATCATTATCATTTGTATTGATAATGAATCTAAATGAATTACATCAGTTCTGAACATGCATTAAAAATACTTCACGTTTTTTGGAAAATCATGTGTTTTTCCATCTACATCAGAGATTGGCTTTTAGAAGTTGCGAGGGTAAAAAACAAATGCAGGTGAGAGAGGAATCAACAGGTGACACGTGTTGCATGCACACAAACCGTTTTTGAACTCTATCTCCAGTAGGTCAGGGGTGCTAGGAGAATCTTCTGGGTTCTTGGTCATCAGGTACAGGTCATCCGGGGCATGGCTCTGAAAGAAAAACACACACTCACTTTCTCTATTTCACACACTTTATTACCCTTGATGAATAACCGGGACCTTCTGAGACCTCATCAAAGAGCAGTGCCACAAATGGGGAGACTATTGTGTGAGGTGATAACGGACAACTCGAGTTGTGGCGGAGAGAAGAAAAGAGAGGATGATGCGTGAAAAAGGAGAAACCTGAAAATGCCATCAGGAGTTGAGTGAAGACAAAAAAAAAAAAATCAATGTACCATTTTTCTCCTCTATTTGGTTTCATTTTCCCTGCAAGGCCCTTCACCACAGGGGAAGGCGGGGAAAAGCGGGATGCAGCGAGAAGGAGAGTGGGAAAGGGCAAAAGAAAGAAATGACTCACATCCCCAAGAATAGTGAACACTTGACAAGTCAAAACACACCTGATACTATGACAAAACCTATTTGAGCAATATTAAGTCCTCAGTAATATTCTGCCTGTCTGTAAAAATCTCTGATCTGCCAATTCTATCAACCGTCTGGAGTTCTTCTCTACCTGTCCTCACCTACTCTGATCTTCTAGTTTTACAGCTTTGACTTTTTGAGTGACTTCTGCTCTATTTTATTTTCAAATGAAGAATTTAGCTAAATGGACATCAAACAACAAAGCCTCAAAGTCCACACCTGAAATCCACTAAAGTTGTCCTGGGTAACAGACATTTGTCATTTTTCCAGTTGGCGGGAGCCGGGAACGATTTCAGTAAGTCGTGGTTGGGACCTAAAAGAGCATGGCCATCTGACGTGTCCGCCCAGCGATGTGCCCCTCCAACAATTACATAGCATTAGGACAAGACGATGGCCAATGTCTCCTGAGCTGAGGCAAATTGCAGGGGGACTATGCAAAATAACTACTGGGTGCATTTAAATGGAAAGCTTTACCAGACACTAAATCATCATACAATAACTAATCGGCATCCGCTTGTCGCCTGTCAGAGAGGAGAAAACGAGCAGCGCAATCACTTTCCTTCCTTTTAACTAAACACCGAAATTGACTGAGAAGGCGCCTGGCTCCCTCTCCTTTATTTTCTGCCTCAGAGCCCTGAAAGATGCCAAATGAGAGTGAACAGGAGAGGGGTGAAATGACTACCCTAAAAAGCCTTTTGATGCATACTCTTTGAGGGGGGAAAGATGGACTGAATTTTAAATACTGGAGAATGAGAAAGACTATGTTTCCTGTGGTGTTATATGCTTGTTGTAAACAAATGGTTGTCTTTTTCAACCTTCAAATAACACACACTATAGCACATTAGCTGTATGTAGCAGTATTTGTAGGTAACGGGTTTCTAACTTACAGCAAAACTTTACACAGTGTTTATACGTTACCTTTATAGTTTTTGGCATGCTATGCATTAATTAAACAAGTATCCCCAGATTTAGTCTTTTTTGCTAAAACAGATTTAAGTATGCATTTTTTTCTAACTTGAGGGACATAAATATTTTGATTTTTGATGCAATATGGCTTAGAGGAAGGCCTCACATTCGAACAACTTCCACCTGATTAATTAAAAACACATTTTTAAAATGTATACAAATTCATGCCTCTGACTGAGTAATGCTCAAAAACTCATGCATGCTCCAAAGATGAGAGCTCAAACTTACAGGCTGTTGGATACAAAGAAAAAAGGAAAAAGTAAGGGAATAGGCCTGTTTCCAGTGAGCAAGAGATCAATGCATTTCAATTCAAACCCCCTGCAGGTGGACCTGTCCCAAAGCCATGGCCCTGAAAGAGAGGAAAAGGTAGAGATAGAGAAGGCGAGGGGGGGGGCAGGGGAGTATTGGTGGGAAATGGGGCGTGAAGCGCACCATCATGTAGCACAGAGCAGCTCCTTTGGCAGTCTTTGCTTCTTCCATATTGTTGTGCTAAACATGGCCCATACAGCAAAGACGAAGGCTGACGCATGAACTTAAAGCAAGTAAATTTCTATCTTTCCACATATTAGTTGCCTCATTGGTTTTCAATCGAAGCCAACAGGGCTAAAAGAGGCAGAGGTGGCAGGAGGGAGAGGGGGAGGAAGGGACGGGAGAGTTGAGAGGGAGGTAGAAGAGAAAAGGATAGTAAAAACATCTTTGGCGCAATGGGTTGGAAATGACGCTTAAATCACCACGTTTCAAGTCTGTCCTTCTCTTTAAAATGCAAACATGGTAAATTGAGACAAGAATAAAACAATATCCACGTGATGTGCTGGAGAGATATTTATATTCTTAACACCGAGGACGTTTTGGTTAATGTTAAAGCCTCAAGTAAATTGAATGAGGACAAGAGGCATTTCCTACACGGAGGCAAAGCTAGAGCAATACCAAGATGGACACAGGGAGCATCCGTTAAGTATTACAGGTCAGACCAATCAGACCTTAGGGCAGCAAAGGCACATGACAAACGCTGACCTCTTTGCTTCAAAGCACACATTCTCATGCATACAAACACCTACAAGACCACTTCCTTCCCCTACAGGCAGTCTGCCTATCCATCTTTCCAGCCAGCCATGCGACCAGCAGAAAACAAGTTTTCATTTCCTCTAGGTGAGCAGGGGCTTGGCATTACGTGGTCAACACAAGCAGTGGCCCATCAGCTCCCTGATCAAAGAACAGAGTGGGCCAGGGGAAGCTAACTGACATAGGCTATAATTAAGACTGAGGTGATGTTTTAATGACACAGGACGAGTGTCAGGCTGCCTCAGGGTGGGTCCTGACTGCTCATGTGTGGAGGGATGAAGAGAGAGGAGACAGTGAGGGAACTGGAGGGTGCAAGGACATCTAACAATTGGCATATTGCTAACCCAATTTGAAAAAAACATTTTCTGGAAATTCAATTGAGCAACATTTATAAATAGAATAATTAGATGGAAATGACAAAAATCAAGAAAATCAAATCAAAATCCTGTAAATTCAATATTGCCCTGCTTGAAAAACAAGCAGAGAAGAAATCTCTAATATCTCTGAATGAAGGGTATAGACACATCTGTCAGTTGGCGCTATATATCTTCATATCGTCCAACAAAACCAGAATTTATTGTGGGATTTGATTAGTTTACCTTTACGACAACCTTTAACTCGATGCAGTCATCAGGTGCATGCCAATACTATTATATGTGATGGAACAGACATGATAACAGCTTGCTGCAGTTGCTCTGGGTGAATGTCTTCACATAGGCCACAAATGGAGGTGAGTAAATAAAAAAAAGTCACCAGGCCATTGTGCTACAGGCAACATGGTTTGGGGTTATCAGGAAGGATACAGTGTTAATCATAGAGTAACCTGAACTCTGCTGACTCTTATCTATAGGAGAACATATGAGCGACCATTTGGACATTTCCTAATTTGACTGTGTTGAGCAGAGAGGGGCCATTGTACCACAGGTGGGTGAGTAGGGGAGTTTGAATAGTCGAGGTCTGCCCTCAGCCTTTAGGGCTGTAACTGGAGGAGAGAAAGAGGCTGATACAGAGAGGAGATACTTAGAACAAGATGACCTCCTTCAGATGACCTTCTGTGTGGATCAGAATCTGACATGCTGGTTTGAGGATTTGGGTGAGAAATTCACTTTGTTGTTGCTTTGCTGGTTATTTTTAATTTCCAGTTTGAAGTTGCAATTAGTTTAATCTAAAAATTATACTTGGATATTATGATGTTGTTATTGGGATGTTTACCCTGACCCTAATTAATACTTGGAAAAAAAGTCCAATTGCCAGAAGGGCCAGAGGTTGTGGCTACTGAAAATTACTCAATTATTGCGTCTCATTCAAAGTTCAAAATATCATTTTGTGCCTGGGGTAATGTATTCAAATCCTTTAACCACTCTGGACCCCTGCAACCATAAATATTTCATTGTATTTAATGCCATTAATCGATTCAATATTGGAGTAAATGGTCCAACACAAAACCCCTGAATGGAATCAGTTACACAATACAGTCATCATACATTGCTACGCTATTGAGCCCGTTCGTCTCATTCTTTTCAAAACATTTCTCCACAGGCCGGCCACTAAAGAGGCAGCGGAGGGGTGGGAAAGGGACAGAGAAAGAGAGTGAGAGAGATAGAGGTCTGTGAGTTACAGTGGCCCTGCCCCTGAATCTCCACTCCAGCAGCGCGGGACCCCTCGCCTCCCTGTGATACCACGTCCATTGGGGACTCATCTGTCTGGCGCACTGTCTTTGTACTTTACTGTTACTGGTGACATTTTGGTGTCACGGTGTCACGATGAAATGGCTCCCCTCCCACGTCGCAGCCCGCGGCGGCGCAACCATTGGAACAATAAGGTCCCGAGGAGTTGGGGCTGGAACCCAGGAGGCCCCAGCTGGGCGCAACGCCCTAACCCTTCCCCCTCCCCGGCTCCCATGAAATTGGGAATTAGTCGAAGCGTTGCTGACGACAAGTCAGTGTCTGTGTGTCCCAGGCTATTCCCAGGGCCCGGCAAAGACCCGGGGTAAGGAGAGACAGAGACACAGATACAGCGACCAAGGGATGGGAGCTTTCGGGGTCATGGGGGGCAACCTGTATGTACTGCTTTGACCTCTGACCTTAGCAGAGATTAAACTGTGTCTCACCCATGGCACTGTGGGAGAGTGAGTCATCTCTGGTGGGGCTGGCATGGGTCAGCAGAAGGGACAGTAGGCTTACTGCCATGTTATTTTTACAGTCACTCAAAGTGGATGATGCATTTTAGCTGTATATGTAATATGTTGTCTGTCTGTTGTTGTGGAAATGACAGCACAGGATATCATTTACTGTACTTAAAAGTAAAGTGCACCAATTTTTAAAAATCTATTTCTGAGTAGGTCAACAATTTTTTCTCTGATTGTTCTATTCAGTTTAGTCATCTCAACATGACATCGACCATCCAGATGTTTGTGTCCAATCGAAAGACATTTTATCTAAAACTCTTAAGGTGTAAATTTCTTTTCACCTGTAGAAATGTTAGCATTTCAATTTCAGTTTTTAAAGGTTCTTGAATAATGATGCCAGTGATTAAGATTATAAATAAACATACATTGACTGAAATCATTATCGTCAATGAACATACGACTAAGTGAAAGAAGTTATATATTATTCAAGAGAGGTGACTTTCTTTGTATTTAACCTGTGCTTATTTATAACAGTGTTCATTTTATGTACTGTACAAACACAAAAGCAGGGCTCTCATCTTCAAAGATAAGTATGCCACCAGGAACTAGTCTTACCTTGGGATCCTCAAGGATGCCAGACTCGTAGCTGTTTAGAAACATAGTTTAGAGAATTACCATCCTTTTGAATTATGATTGAGAAAAATAGGATATTGAAACACTAAAGACGGTGTGTCGAACCAGTCCTACGCACCTTATATGCATGAGGTTGGCATCCATGCTCCAGGGTGCCCGAGGAGTGACAGGAACAGGGATGCCATGTTTCTACAGTTTGACAGAGAGAGCAGCTGTTATGTGGCATACTGTTTGCCTGTAACCTCACTGCACCTGAAGGTTGCAAGAAAAGCTTTAAATCAGAGCTAAACTTGTCTGTTGACAAAGTCCTGAATACAGGGGAACCAAGCAAACTATTTCAAGCAGCTGGTTTACGACATGCTGTGTAACCAAAATACATCTGCCTCTTGAAACTACTTTCCTTTGTAAGATTTCACATTGAAAAGAGATACAACAATCAAAAAGAAATACATTTTTGGTTTGTTCAAAGGAAAGGTCAGCAATTCAGTGTTTCAGGATTGCATGATTTCACAAGTTCTCCACACGGAGAAAGGTGTTCACTGAAACATCATGATCACCCTCTGGTGGGCAAAACCAGTCTAGACCACCACCTGACTACTACTGGCAACTAAATGGTGAAGTGATTTCATTTATTTGTTCAAATACTGTTGAGCATTTGTTAACACATTTGGTTAACTCTTTATCGAGCCCTGGGCAGATATTAGATGCAGCATGGGAGATACATAAAGATTCAAACAGTTTCACACAGAGCAATGACAAGTGGGAGAGCTAAATCAGAAATCAAATTAAAGTCACTATACGTATAGACACAAAGTACAGGAGGACAGTATAGGAGAGTATTCAGCAAGTGGGAAGAAAATCTATAAAAAAAAACTGAAATAAGGAAGCTATATACACAATACAATACCCTTGGCAGATATTTCTAAATGTTTCTTTTATAATGTAATGTATGTATCTTTCTTTGAATATTTTACAGATCTAACAATGAATCAGTACTTCCATGTTTGATAGACGTATAATTAATAAAAGTGATCTAGGCACCAACAAACTAAATTTTATATGAATGCTGTGGCTCATTACTGATGGAGTTACCTGTGCATATTCCATCAGGTCTATTCTTCCCCGGAAGCGGTTGTAGAACTCAGGGATCCTCCACGGTGCAATGATCTGAACCGCACAAACAGAGAGTGACTGAGTGTGTCATCCTTGCTGCAGCAGCATCAACAGATGATCAACACAGGCAGTAACCTCACTACTGTCCAACAGTGAACTCACCTTAACCTCGGGGTAGAGGGCGTAGCATGTGAGCTCAAAACGTATCTGGTCATTGCCCTGAAAAACAGTGAAGGTCATATAGTTGAGGTCTATGCACCAAGCGTGAGGTACGTCAGTGTTGGTGGTTTAAAATCAACAGTTTAAGTGTGCACAGTGGTAGCTGAGTGGAGGTATTGCCCATGTCTGAATGACGTGACAGATGTCAGGATCACATCCTCTCTGTGCTTTTTAAAAAATATATATTTCCTTGTACAGTGTTCTGTCTCTTTCTTCATTATTGGTGTCAAAATACTGAAATCAAATCAAACGCTTGGATGGTTCAGGCACAGCCGAAGTTGGTTACAAACTATTACTGGAAGTCAGTTTTGTAACTTCATGATGTGGTGTTTGTCTCCATCTACAGGCAAAATATGAACACTGCATTTCAACTGACGGCCAGACAGTCCTGGTTCCATAAATTGAAACTAGGAAAAAAATTGTAAAAAAATAAAATAAAATAAAAAGGACTGATAAACTGTATATTAAAAAAACTAAATATTAATACAGTGGAAACTTCTTATAGTGATCATTATTACAGTGATCAACTGCTCATGTGGATCAAAAGGCTTGGGACAATACAAATGCTGTCTAAATAATCCACTTATTATAATAAAGTACTCATTCATTTTGGGTTTATTCATATACATGACAACTTATGGAAAAAGATGGAGCAATGACTGCCTACTCTCCCAACATAAGCTCACTATGTCAGAGTGTGTGTCCGTATGTGTGCTTGCTGTGCACACTCACATACCATGTGATATCTTGACTGCTGTGGCTCAGTGTGTTCTTTTGACCTCCTACTCTGCTTGCATTTTGGGACATTTACAGTGCGTAATTATGGTCTCATCGCTCTCACAACAGCATGTCTATTAATAGACCTGCTGATAATGTAATGATTTCACCCTCTTAAATTTTAGTTTAGTTTATTTATTTTATCTTTAAATCAGTAGAATAGTGAAGCTGTCTGTTTCATTACTTTATATTCATGTAATAAACATACAAATGTCAATTAGATGGTAATCTGCATGTGAAATGAAGAAAAAGAAAGAACTGAGCAATTTAACTCAGACAGAAGTGATCACTAAGTGATTTCCACTGTATATGATTTCTTCTGAATTCAATCACACTGGATTTTATTATTTTCAGTTCAAATGTAAATATAATTTTACTCTGAGAAACTTCATAGCACACTGACTTAATATTTCACTTTATATTTTTGCAGTTCTACGAAAACACGTCAGAATAGATTATGTTCCATGTTTAATTCTAAGGCATATGTTAAAATAGAGAATGTAGTGCTGTTTAGCAGCTCATTGGGCTGTAAAGTGTGACAAATTGTTCTTGTAGCACATGGAAACAGCACAGAACATCTGGCAGGGAAAATCATGGATTCCAGGCTAACTTTTCACTCTTTGGTGGCACATGCCACATATTTGCATTTTCCTTTGAACTGCAGTGACTTATTTCCTATAGCTGATGATTTGTGCTGTGTGAAGTAAAGTGCCAGCCACAGAACGAAGACGTCTGCTTCAGATTCTCATGGAACCATTTTCTGTTTTTAGATGACCAAATAGAGTTGTGAATGAGGGAGGAGGGAAATGGCTCCAGAAAGAGTAGACTTCTGAATTACTGTTGCAGTTTGGTTAAAAAGAGTTAATGTTCAACCCTGAAAAAATATGGCCTAAATCCTTGTGTTCAGACTATGGACAGTGGTCTTGTTTACTTATTTAGAAAAACAGCACAGCTATTCCAGTGTAGTAAACTGTACAAAGTGGTTGTGTGATATACCCCCATCTCTCTCTTTTCTGTTCCAGCTCTACAATAAAGCCAAAAAAAATTGATAGAGAGACAGAGAATACATTTCTCTGTCTTTCTCTGCCATGTTATTATGGCTTATTTCAGTACTGGCCTCTGGGATTTGGTTATGTTAGCAGATTTGTGCCTATTCTCCTCCGTCAGGGTGTAGTCTTATTGTCCTGTGTCCGGGTTTACCTTTCCTGTGGCACCATGGGAGACAAACTGGGCACCCTCCCTGCGTGCAATTTCAACCTGACGGCGGCCGATGCAGGGGCGTGCTACCGCAGTGCCCATCAGGTACCGGTCCTCATACACAGCATTGGCCTGAACTGCGGGCCAGATGAAATCCTCCACAAACTCTGCACGCAGGTCCTCAATGAAAACCTACACAGGAACAGAAATCAGGACACAGAACAGAGCTTTGTGCTAAGTCTTTGATTTATTGCATCAGTGTGATATTTTCATGTGAGAAATATTTTATGAATTATTTACAATATCTTTCCCCTCTAAGAAAAGAAAAAACTGATGATTGTTTGACACAAAACAGGTTTGTCTCATAAGCATGTGATATGAGTGCAGGAAACCTTTCACACTCAAGAGTGAGAATAAAGCAGCTATTAAATTACCTTGATTACAGGAGTCCTATGACATTACTTGACGAGACATGGTCTTGTTCAGTTCAGAGTTTCATTACCATTGCGTGACAAGGCCATAGAGAACATTTTAGAGACACTTTGTCAAACAGTGATGACCTATGGTGCGGGAAATCAACCCCAGAAACAAATAATAGGCAAATATGAAAAAAGGATCAAATGAATTTAGTACCATACTACAAAAAGATTCATATTTAGTTTTTTCCCACCAGCACATGAATGCTAAATATAAAAGTACATGTGTGACATACCTGTATGGGGATAAGGATTCTTGTCATCTCTCCCCAAAATTTTTCATATGAAAAATGTATTTATGCAAGCATAATTTACTTGTAGAAATGTTTAAAAAACTTGAGGTATTTTTTAGAAAAATGCTGGGTAGGAATGTTAAAAATGACTGATCCTTAAATCATATTCTAGCTGCTTAAGTCGGCTATTATTCTAATGTCTCTCATATTCATCAATAGCAAAATATTTTATGATATTTCATTCTGTCTCTCACCTTCTTTGCACCAAGGCTTTCTGCCTTTTTCCGGGCAGCTTCAAAATCTTCATCTTGCCCAATGTTGGCCTAGAAAGACACACATTTATTTGTAAATCAAAGTGATGCAATTGTACAAATTTTCATTCATAACTACCATACAAACTACATTAACACTATGAAAAACCAAGAGCTGTGCAGTTACTTCATAGCTCCTGTGGAACAGAATATAACCCCTACACATATAGACATGTACGCACATGCAAGTGATGTGGTAATTCTGACAATCCTCCATATTGTAATTCAGATCACGTCCGTTGAGGAGATATAACAGCCTCCTCACAGCTGAAACCAGCCATGAATTCCACTTGAAGGCGTGAAGAGCTGTCTGAGCTGAACACATATTATGGGACTATTTACACAAAAAACACATGATACTGATCAGGTAATTACAGCTGACAAAACCTGCAGCTCAGACACTTTAGTATGCCTTTAACATTTCAGTACTTGAGTACTATCTGTTTAATTTTAATGTTTGATCATACATTCACAGTAGCTTGTGGAAAGATATATATATAGTACAGTACAGTACAGTATATATGGCACAGGACTATTGCCTGCTATTCCTCTTCTTCTGTTCCCCTGTAGAGTCTAAGCCAAAAAAATGTAAAGGGTGGCACCTAACATGCCACTGCAGTGAACTATAGACAATCACCCACCCCGACACAAAACCAATGAATGAGAAGTTAGACAACAAGAAAATCTGCCTGCTGTGCAGTTCTGAGCTGCCCCAGGGCAAAAAGTAAATCCAGCTAGATTTGCGCTGGCATTATGAAGCTAAATCCTGTGGTTGGAAGTTAACTGGTCATGTAGCTCTGATAGGTTTTTTAGGGCCAACTCTCACATGCATGTACGACAAATTGCATCAGCTGTCTGAAAACAGTTAATTGTAAAACCTCAGCTATACATGACAGGCAAAAGCAGCTGTTGCAGAAAAAGACACCTGTTACACACACACAATGCTCCCTAAACATTACCAAGTATGTGATGACATCGTAGCCCTCTTCCTTCAGCCAAACCAGAATACACGATGTGTCCAGTCCACCGCTGTAGGCCAGAACCACTGTACCTTTAGACATGATGAGGGCTGTTCAGTAAAACAGGGAGAAACTGTAAAGTGAAGAGACAGCAGGGAGTCAGCTAAATTGGTTAATAGTAACCAAGCTGGGAAGGAATAGTGAATGTATAACACAAGTGTACTTGGGAGTTAAAACAACTTCCTATGATATAAAATCTACAGTAACACGTGGCAAATGTGATCATGCAATTTATCAAGAAACATTTGCTGCCGATCCAATTTCTTACATATAAGTATTTGCTGCTTATACTTTAATAATGACCGCTGAACAAACAAAATATGCGATTTGTTGATGTCGCATGAGATGTGAACGTGTTATGGCAAATTTTTACTATTTTCTTACATTTTAGAGACTAAATGATAGGACGACTGGATGGCACTCTAAACAGGGAAGGATATATTCATCCTCTCAGGAGGATGTATCAGTGATAATTGTGCTTTACAACATTGTGCCATCCATTCTTGCAACCAGTGTTATAAAGTTTTATAGCTTTAAAATTAAGTTTCTCAGTCTGTCCTCCTTTGTTATGCCTTACTTTGTTTTGTTACTGGTAGTCATTTTTAACAACCTTTTCCCAAATTAACAAAATCACACTTGCCACTATCATTTGGTTTTCAAACCATACTAAAATGAGCTACACTTAGCAAATCCACTATTTCTGGTATATTGTTCCACTTAACAGAATAGGCTACACCTTGTATTTCAGGTAGAAAGCAAGGTTAGTCATCACCATAGTTTGAGAGGGCTAATGACATTTTCACGAGGTTTCCTCAAATTCGGACTCACCAGAACTCAGGTGAGTGAGGAGCTGGGAGACGTTATGGGAAAGTTTGTCTTTCCACATAAACAAAACGGTTTACTTCACGGTCGCTGACCATCACTGCATCAGTTTGTGACTCTCACTTATCAGTTTGTCTAGCTAGCTGCTTTGACTTAATTAGCTGAACACATGCAATGCCACCACAACAAAACACATACACAATACTGTCTTTTTACTACAAAAACGGTACATTTCTCAACTACACGACGGAAACAGGCTGAACTTACCAATGAGTGTTTTTTCTTTTAACCTGGGAGATGAATATATATTATTCAGAGACGTTGCTGTTGCCGTCGGTGAGGAGCGGAGCAGAGTTGCAGCAGCTTGCCCAGCTCACATGCAATTTGACTCGCGGCTGCGGCGGTCTGACTGGTCCAGCTCATGTTGCGTCATCCACAGCACTCACGTGCCGCTGTTGCAGAGCCAAGTCATTCAAATACCGCCATGTATAATGTACATGCACTTCACCCACAGACAGTCATAATAGAAAAAGGTTTAATGATGATGATGATTAAAAGTAATATTGTGGAAATCTGTCTTTTGTGAGTCCCCCAACTAAATGGAGGTGCACAGTGGCGCAGAAAAAAATCTGGACACACTACTTGCAGCCTTTGTGGGCCCCCTTTTAAAGGGGGCCTATTATGCTTTTCTGAGCTTTTCCTTACTTATAGTGTGTTATTAGGTTTTTGTGCATGTAAATGGTCTTCAGAGTCACAAAGATCAAAGTTTATATCAAAGGGAGTAACTCTGTCAGGGTAAAAATCCAATTTTCCCACTTGAATGAAACGCCTCATTGGGGGTCAAGACTTTACTTCTTGGTCCTATTGACATCAGTACTTCTCTTGGTGCTGTCCACTTGCAAGCTTGGCACGCCCCCACACAAGGCACAGCACATAACTTCTTATGGTGAAGAGTTTTCATTATTTTTGTAGCCATGCCAAAAAGACATTTCCTGCAGAACTCTACTTCTTTTTCCACGGTTCTCCACTGCTCCAAACATTACAGTGTAAGCCCACACTTCAAGGAGGACTGCTTCAGAAACCACTCACAGTTAGATGTTTCATTTTCACAATGGTTATTTCTGTAATTCCCACTTGATGTGGCTGAACAGGGGACTAAGCATCACAGCCTGTCGCTCTACATTGTTATCGTGGATGTTAAGCACTTTCCCACAACCTGACCGCATCCTGATTATGTTAGTAAGAAGCAGCATAGCAAAGATATAAATGCTTAAACATTTGTCAGTGTCCACATGCTGTACCTCGTTAGCTCAGATAAATTATCCACAGTTAAGCCACTGAGTTCATTTTTCACGGAAAGTGTTTTTGACATGGTAGTTGTCGGTAAACTGACCAATCAGAGCACACTGGGCTCCAGTTCCAGAGGGAGGAGGGGGGCCTTAAAGAGCCCTGAGCTCTTACAGAGCGTTTCAGACAGAGGGTGAAGAAAGAACAGAATAAAATGTACCGCAGAAGAAAACTAATGTCTTTTTCAGAACATTAAAGGATGTAAATCTTTTTAAGTTGACACCAAGAATGAAATGATTAACACTTAAAATGGCCATANAAGCCACTGAGTTCATTTTTCACGGAAAGTGTTTTTGACATGGTAGTTGTCGGTAAACTGACCAATCAGAGCACACTGGGCTCCAGTTCCAGAGGGAGGAGGGGGGCCTTAAAGAGCCCTGAGCTCTTACAGAGCGTTTCAGACAGAGGGTGAAGAAAGAACAGAATAAAATGTACCGCAGAAGAAAACTAATGTCTTTTTCAGAACATTAAAGGATGTAAATCTTTTTAAGTTGACACCAAGAATGAAATGATTAACACTTAAAATGGCCATAATAGGTCCTCTTTAATATATCCATTGTCAGGGTCATGTAAATAGAAGGAGCAGTAATGCAATACTTTTAACATGTTAGTGACATTCAGTGATTACATTTCTGTTATTTCTAACAGATTTCTAACACATTTCTAATCCCATCGATGCTGTGTTGACATTAGGGGGGCAGTTTATTCGCTATCTCACCAGTAGTTCTTAGTTCGTTCGGCTCATGTGGTAAATGTTAGCCACAGGTGGCCATGAAATAGTGCCCCTAAGGTGGTAGGCACACCAGTCAAATCATTAATACCCAGGTGTGAGGCTGCGCCCAAAAATTATTTGACAAATAATTATGGTTTACTTTATAAAATTGCATCGCATTTTACCCAGTGTCTCCTACTACTCACCTACTTTCTGTCCTCACATACAGTATTTTAATACAGCCAAGTTTCCAATAAAGCTGCTCTCTCTCCACATGAGATGTTTGAAGAGGAAGCGTCTTTTGAGTGATTTTGAGTGATTTTTGTAATGGCACAGTTCACGAAAAAAGGTTGGGAACCTTTGGTTTGCATTGTACTTTATAAACTTAGATGTTTTTTAGAGTTAAATCTCAACAGCATCTAGTAACTACAGCTGTCAAATAAATGTAATGGAGTAAACAGCATAATATTTCCTCCCAAACTGCAAAGAAGATGTATAAACAAATAAATAGAAAATGAGGCTCGGAAAGGCAGATGGGTGAAGTCAGCTCCCGTTAAATTAACTAAATGAATTAAAAGAGGTTGCTGCTGCTGTATTGCAAATTTTTCTAGGTCAAGTGGAGGGCCCAAAGACAATATTAGTAAGGCTGGGCATGACCTTGCTTTTTTAAGACAAAATTAAACAGGATTTACTCCCTCCCCACAACAAACTGAAATAATAAGGTCTTTATGTGATTTCTCTGGGCCTCTCTAAAACAGAGGGACACAGCATAAAGTAATAATATCTCCACCTTGTCTGACATTGTACTTTGGTGGTGCAAATTCCTAGATATTCCCAACTCTGCAATTAACCAAATGACCAAAACCAGTAGAGACCCAGTTAAAATGGATTAGATTAAGGACAAATTCTGTCAGATTGTGGCCTTAGCTACATTCTTTTTGATTATATAAGTCTGTTCATGATTGTTAAGTAATGTCACATCCGGTACCACATTGCAGACATATTTATAAATGGCTTATAAGTTATCAATAGGAAAATTTAGAATATGACACATTTAGATTAATATATGATGAATGCAGTAAATTAGGAAAATGAAGTTGCCAGATTGTCTTCAATGTATAGGTAAGATACTTTTGACATTTCCCATTTGTACACATATGCAAGCATTTATGCATCCACTGCAATAGAAATTTATACACAGAGAAATTGGCTTTAAAGGATATTGGGTATTATCTCCTACTTTTTCATCATTTTTTGTAATGGCATGCCAATTTTCAACTAGGTGGTGCCAGTGACCACTGATATTTCCTTGATTAGTGGAAATAAAACTCCAGTCTTTCAAGAGCAAAACATATAACTGTTCTTCCAACTAGAAGTCATTCTGGAGAACTCCATCCCCCAAATAAACTGCATAGATTTGACCCTTAAACTCATAGACTAATCTGCCAAGTTCACAAAGGACTTTCTCTTCTGCTACATCCAAACCAGTCCGGTCTTAGTCTTTTCTTCTTTCTATATCACTGGAATATTTTCAGCTAAAAAAGGTGCTAAATAATTTCCAGTCAGGAACCTGATTAGGTCAGTCCAGTAAAAGCTGTTTATTTTTGTTTGTTTTACCATATCCATTGTCCATGGCATCTTTTATGAAGTTATAGGGTTAAGATATGTCTGTCTGACAAGAAAATAACTGTTATTTTCAGCAGTTCAACTGTAAACAACACACACAAAACAATGTTTCTCATAATAAATCAGTAAATTTATGATATATATATATAAATAATGGCAGCAATCAAAACACAAAAAAATATCTCACAGATATCAGAACTGTACATACGTACTGAAATTTATCAATGTGGCTGAATATGAAATGCTCCATTGCATTGAACTGTTACTGCAGTAGTCCATTAGAGGTCAGTATTTTCTCAAAGTCTCTGACCTTGAATCAAACTGCCACTGTCAGTGGAGGCTCATTCCAGTGCCTGTCCAATACAACACCTACAGTATGTATACATTTTGAACTCTTCAAGGCTGCAATATGTAACAAACAAACAAAACCTATACATGTGTACTATACTGCATGATGGTTCTGTGCTAAAAATTTACATTGATTTGACTATCTGGTCCACCAATGTCCTTCAACCTCTGAGAGCATCTTAAGAGCTAAAAACCTTGACTGAGACAGTGACTTTATATTTTTTTTTTATTTTTTATTTCTTCGCCATCAACTTCCAAAATCAAAAAACAAATGATCAAAAATACAATATAAACTTCTGTAAATCAATACACTGAATATTTTTTTTTTTTTTAATTTTCTTACACAGGGCAAAAAACACTGAGCAAAGACAAAGTTCAGGTGGCTAGTGACTCTGCTTAGTCCTCTTTGCTTGTCTAGATCGCAGAATATGGTTTCACAAACGTTGAGCCTCCCCCCTATTGTCCCCGATCATATACAGTTCACTAGTTAGGCATTTGCCAAAGACGAACAGTACAAAGTGCCCAATAACAAGTCCTGGAGCTAACAACTGTGTTGAAATTTTCAATCAAGCATGACTGCAATCCACCACTATACAATGTATACGCCCCCCCCCCCTCCCCAGATTCAGCTCCCCATGTGACAAGAGTCAGTTGAGACTGAAGGTGTACAGATGTACTGAAAAGGTTGGGTGGAGAGAAAAAAAAAAAAAAAAGAAGGGAGATGAAACCTGGAGAGTCAAGGCAAGTTGCTGTCAAATCAGTGCCCAAGTTTTCAGGATCAATATGGTGAGTAAGTCTCAGACACTCCAAGATCCAACGACAGGAAAAGATCAGCATCCATAGGGGGAACCCAAACTGCTGCACTCTCTCCACTTTACCAGTTTTATTCAGAAAATCTGAAAATTAATCTATGATAATTTATGGCATGACACCCATAAAATACAATAAATTATTTTTATTCACCTTCTGAAGAGAGAACCGATAACTGTTTTCGTCCTCTTATCATCCATTAATAGTTTTTTTAGCACTATGAAATACAATTGCTTTTTTAAGGGCTTAGAAAAAAAATCTGCCTTTTAAAATGTTCAACTAAAAAATAAAAATAGCAGTGGAGTGGAAAATGTGAGATGGTGTCTGTGGATTTGGCCAAATAAAAAATGAGCTAGAAAAAAAACCTTTGTACCCTGATGGGGGGGGAAACTGGAGGAGAGGGAGGGTCTTTGTGTCCCGATCGTGGGGGAAGTTAGTGGTGCCGAGCAATCCTCGCATCTTATCCTCCTCTGCCTACCACTCTTTCTTCTTCTCATCCATGGACACTCCGCCAGGCCCCAGTGCAACCACCAGCAGCAGGCCACCAATGACCGAGGTGGTCTGGAAGAAGTCATACTTGAGGAAGTCATGCATGGGCTTGTAGGCGGGGATGGTCCAGAAAGCGTTGAAGTAGACATTGATAGCCAGAAGCCACATCACGAGGGTCAACGCCGCGAGCTTGGTTTTGAAGCCGATGGCCACCAGGATGATGAGGGCAGTCCCCACCATGTTCTGCAGGATCTGAAGAATAATGCAAAAGTTCAAGATTGAAGAATTAGAGTATGTGCTTCAGATTTACCATGATGAACTAACAGCACATGATCATCTCGAGTGACACACTATATAATCTAGAGACAATAAATAAAACAATGGTATAGTATCTACCATGAACAGTGTCCAGAGTGTTTCACAATAAAACAGAGTCTGAAGAAACAAATAAGGTTACAGAACTTGCTGCAGTTGGTTTGCATGTTTTAAAAGACAAAATCCAGACTGCTGAAGTAACGCAGACTTAATTTATTCAGGCAGTCTCATTGAGATCAAGAGCTCTTTTGTTTTACTTAAAATTATTTTCTCCCTCAAAGTCACTGGATTCGGTGCACTATGCTATCAATATGTTGTTAAAATGAACTAAGAGGTTGCAACTGAAAAACAAACTCAAAATTTCACCTAACTTCTTCAAAATATCCATATTTGCCTGTTTGACGTTTTCAGCAGCTAAATCTCAAAATCCAGTGAGGTTCCTTCATTAATTTTAAACCAAGGTAAGTTTTCAAAATAGTCTTTGCTCACTACGTGTGTGTGAACAAGATGCAGAATGTAGGAGTGCTTGGTGCCGTCAGTACTCACAGAAAAGAAGCTGGAGTCAAAGTGTAGCAGAGTCATGAACATGAGCACTAGCAGTACTCGACCGCCCAGCTGCATGTACTGCTTTGGCGAACTCTCTCCCATGGAGGGGACTCCAGCAAACATGCTCTTTCCTTCCGAGCGAGACTCAGCCAGCAGCAGGAGCAGACCACCTCCAAGGGCAAGGTTTCTGGGAGAGAGGAGGGAGAAAACGGTTATTTTTCCACAGTATATCAATAAATCAGCAAACTGCCTCACACCCTTTATGCCACACAAGGCCAGTTATGTTTGGGAGTTGATCAGCTGGTGTAACTTAATACATGAAATTCTAATAAACATATGACTGCTCTTAATTTGTTAACTAAGGCAGTTTATTTACTTAGTTTACTAGAACCACACTGAGTGACACCTACCTCATCAAAAATTTAAGGTCCCATAAAATGCTGTATGCGACGGTCTGGTGGAAAAAAGACAAAAATATTTCAGATTACACACGATGACATATTGTTGCGTATGAATATTTAAAATGTAGATTTAATGTCATTATTCTCACCTGTAGTGCTATGATGCCAAATAATCCAAAGCAGGCATATTGTACAAAATTTCTACTGAGGATGAGGACACAGCCACCTGTTAGGACACACAACAAGGCAAAGGCATGTAAAGTTCTGGCCACTGTGGTGGAAATACACTTTGTTTTATTCTTAATTTTTGTCACTACAACAAAAAATGCCATCATAAAACATAATTTTCCATGTTATCTGAATCAATAATCATTAAATATTTTGTGTTAAAGCCACTTAGAAAAATTACAACAAATTCCACTTGCTAGTGCACTTGCAGAGAAGAATAGTTTATAGTTTCAGGCTTATTAAAAGGGTATTCACACTGTGTTGTGGGTGCTGCTTTATCTGCCATAAGATAAGACTATTTAATTTGGTAGACAAAGCAGCAATGTGGCAGGATAGGTCTGTGGATGTATACTGTTTAGGCCAAACTCAGCATGTCTCAACAGAAACCATATTCTGGTTCATACATGACAAAAATGGTCCCTGACATCTGATGTCTGCATCAGCCAATCTACTTCAAAATTTAAGGAGCTTCTCCAATACTTAACAGTTTGTGGACAAGTGGCCCTGTTGGCTTCATTCAATAAATCCTGTCAGTCTCTTTAATCAGAAAGATGATTTATATGCCAGAAGTGAAGTTCACTGTTCTCGTGTTTATTGTACAACTTTCTGCAAACTGTAGGCACAACGGGGCTAAAATACATCATAAAATGAATGACTGTAGCTCATTTTTCATCTCATTCTGCTAGCATTAAAAAAATATTATCTAGCAATTTGACTCACTCCTCTTATTGTTGTTATCAGAATTTGTGTCACACATCATCCAGTAACACTAAAACATGCAACTTCCGACAACAGTAAAATGTGAGTTGTCTCATCTCTTAACCTGCCTCCCATTCACTCACCCAGCTGTCCTATGAGGTTAAGCAGCACAAAGCACGTAGCCAGGAAGTAGCCACAGCTCCAGGTAGCCTCGATGTAGTCTCTCTGCTCATTCCACTGGAACCACATGCGGATGCCATCCTCCAGGAAGGTGCTGATGAGACACAGACGCGCCAGGTGGGGCAGGTACTGTTTGGTTACCCGCAAGAACTGTCCAACAGAAGAAAACCAAGAGGGTAAGGGTTAAATAAGAAAAAAGATGACGTATAAAGAAGAACGATGAAAAGGATGTGGTTACTGAGGAGCTCGTGAGATTGCTTATGACAGCAAAACTGTGAAACAACACTTTACTAGGTCACCAAGTAGTAACACATCATGTAACTGAATTTCTACATAAGTCCCCTGAAGATTCCCTCTTAAAAACCCAATAATATTCTGGCTCGGTGCGGACTGCTTCTAATTATTATTTATACTGTCAATTATAGGGATAGGAATTAACCCACTAGTCACTGCAACCATCATGCTAAGTGAATGTCGAAACAGTAGTCATTTAATAGGATAGGCTTTGCTTGGGAAAAAAAACAAGTGTCGATCCACTTGTGATGTAAGAGAACGTGCAAGACACTTTCTTAAGTTACGGTAGTTATGCATGCAATCTGTGGGGCAAGTTTTTACTGCAAGTAACTGCAATAAAGTAAGTGCATAATGTAGATAGGTTGTGCTCTCTATTTCTCCATTTTTAAACTAGTCAGGAATTCTCTTTTAAACATCAATAATAATACAATCACTTAATTGTGTGAGTGTTAGACATATGGTTCTCTCTCTCTCTCTAATCTTCATGTTGAAGAAATAAAAACCAATAACTAAAGCTAAAAAAGGAGTTTTCACTAATAATTCTAACTGGAACTTAACATAGTAACCTGATGTAACTGATTTCAAAAGAGTAAGGAAAAACATGCAGGGTAGAACTTCTGTTGTTTGCTACAAATCTTAAGACAATAACAACAGGGTTGTGCCTCCATATTACAACTCCAAAAGACCCCTTTGTATGAGTTGAAGTTTGCTGAATGCTTAAACAAGAAAAATACCCTATGTTCTTCTCTCAAACAGAATTCATGACCAGATTTTCAGATACTCCAGTGGCACAGTGAAGGAGCAGTGACCTGCCCCTTTCCCCGCCTACTCAGCAGTCCACATCAGCACTGTCAGACCTCAGCGGCCTATCAGTGTTCACCAACTCCCACTATGACTGCTGAGAGGGACATGAATGGACGAACTGGGAACCAATCCGTACAAGCCCAGGGTTGCTGCAACAGCCTAGAAATAGACCATGTAAGTAACATGTTAGCTCAGGACCCATTAGTGAGGGATGTGCCCTTAAAATGGGCTTAGCAGAGTTCTTTACGAAGCAAACAAACCAGGTGTTGTAAAAGACATTACAGTTTCTTCTTTCAAGTCATTTTTACAATGCACAGTACTTGTGATAGGGGCGTTTAAATCTATCAGGTGTAATTGTAGAGCATTCTCTGGCTTATGGTTTGAGTTCAATCAACACAACTGGCATAAACATACACAGAACTGACTCCAAGATTTGATATTTGAATTGACAGTTGTCGTCCAGGAATGAAGTCTGGCATGTCCCACAAAAACATAAGGCCTTGAATCTAGCACACAACAGTAGAGCACAGATGTGTACTGAGCCAGACTACAGTAACTTTTCAAAGAACCAAAGGTACGCCACATAAAACCAAATCTCTGGGGTTTTTCCCAGTCTGCACACTAACATGGGTCACAGGCTGACCAGAAATCTGATCTTGACATCTTAGCTCACTTCTTGTACACCCGTGCATTGCCTGTTGTCACGCCAATATAGCACACACAAAGACAAAACCAGCTACAGGAAAGCAGCTCAGGCATGTGTAATAGGGTGAAGGCAAGGATCACATCCAGTTTTGGGGTGACCTGGGTGGTGGAGCAGCTCTGTCACGGCCACATGCAGACGGAAAACCAAGTTAGAGACAGTACAAGCTTAAACCATCAGTCATGCAAAGCAGTTAGGTCCAAATACACAATATGACTTAAGACTGTTAGTCAATAACTTGGTAGCTAAGCTAGGTGAGTTCACAATTGCTGGCTGGCACTGATTCGCTTGTGATACTGTTAATAAACCGGGCGGCTACAGACGGCAAGCTAACTAGCAGCCAAATGTACACCTGTTAACTAAGCCTTAGTAAAATAAGTCAACTAAAGCTTAGTTAAGAATTTCACTTTGCCTTTGTGAAATGATAACGCTATCAAATCCACCTGGAGACGCATGACAGGAGCAGACACCTCAACCATTTATCATGCAAATTAAAAAACGAGTAAATAAGCTGTTGCGTTGATGCAAGGTCACGTTAATACTGCCAGCAAGCTACAATATACGTGTACAAACAACGATTAAAGGCGTCAAAATGTTGAGAGGAAACACTCTGAACCTGACGTTACTTCATTCTCAGACAAACTAGTTAGCGTCTAACATGCTAGCAGCGGCTAGCGTTAATAACTGTCGCGCTAAGGTTGAAGTTACCTGGTCCGCCACGTCTTCGGCTGTGTTCATGAGATCCTCCTGCCCCATGTTTGTGTAATAATACGAGTTTTAATAATTAAGGCTCAGCAACACAATTAAGATGTGTTGGATATTCCGCTCGGACTGTTCCTCCCCCCTGTTAACGTTATTTACTTGAAGATTTCCCGATCGCCTGGACTCAGAGAAAGGCCGCCTCCGCCCCACAATGCCCCGCGATTTGACGAAAGAGACAGGGCCCCCCTACATGGTACTGCAACCGCTGTCTGCCACGTATACTGAACAGTCCAGGGCCCTGACGCCGTTATCCAGCGTTGTTTACGGCTTTTACACATGTAAACAAACACAGATTTAAACCCTCAGCTCCACCTGAATTAATTTTTTTTTTTTTTTACTTATACTGTAAGACATTGTCATGTTCAACGCTCCAAACGTGCACACTCTTGTAACCCATGCAGCATTTAAAGATGGTTTCACTGTTTGGACAGATGTGCACTCCTCTTGTCTATTACAAGGTCTACTTTGTTCAGAGGTGGAAGAATCCTACATATTATAGTTAATACAAAATGATGATACACGTTCTGTAGACAGTCTGCTCCTGTGACATATTTTTTAAACAAATACTGGATCATTTGCTCAGTCATTGAAATGAAACCACGTGAGAATTAGAGGGTAAATGTCTTTGGGGGAACTCATAAACATCAGAAAAATAACAACTACACACTGATTTTTGTTAGAAGTCACAAAAAGATTGAGAACTTCTGATTTAATGTTTAACAGTGCATTATAGCTGAGCTTATCACATGTTGTTTTACTGTTAGCTTTGAAATAAATTTAGTGGAGTACATTTTGCTCTGAATCTCAGTGGAGTTGAAGTATAAAATAGTATAAAATGGAAATACTCAAGTAAAGTACAAATACATGCACTTCCTTACATTCCACCACTGAATTTGGTCCATTAATGCTATATGTAAAGAAAATGATGACAACATATTTAGTTAATTACTACTAATATACTGGTCTGACAAACAAACAGAAGCTTCAATATCGCACAACTGTCAGCCTGAAAAATTATGACAGGACAATTTTGCTTTAGTGCTGGACAACTTAATCATCGCAGTTTGCTTGATTTTACAGTATAGTGAAACCAAATACTTCTCATGAGCTTCCTCAAAAACCAACAACAATGCAGTAACTCTACAGTATACAGATAAAAAAAACCCCACATAATGTTAACAGAAAGTGCTTTGGTGAGGTGGGGAACCACAAAGCAACATCAATTCTCCTTGGAATACAATATTAAAGTCAATAAAACTGTGATGGATCACCATTCTTCCAAAAGATATTCCCTCATTTGGTGTTTTGATGATGGTGACCGAGAGTGCTATCTGACACGTCTGTCCGTAAGCCCCCATACGTGCTGAGCTGGGTTGAAATCTGGTGACTGCAAAGGCCACAACATATGCTTCACATGAGTTTCATCAAATCATTAAGTGACCCTTTGCTCCCTGTCAATGGGTGCATTGTCACTCTGGGTGACACCACTCCTCTTACGGTTTTTTACTTACTTAAGTAAAATGATGATGTATTTAAGTTTTTGAAATTTATGCTAGTGTCTACTTCTACTCCACAGAAGTGCAGATGTAAATATTGTACTTTTAACTCCACTACATTTGTTTAACAACTATCATTACTATTTATTTTGAGTTTACATGCAAAAATATAATTAACTTATAAAATCTCATGCAGCATTAAAGATGAAAGGCCCTGCATACTCACACAGGGTTTTTGAGTTTTGTGGCTGATTAGACCTTCTAAAGCTGGAGTGTAAAGCTACGTATGCTTGGATTTACATGAAGTAAATGTGTTGTAAAAGTAGTAAAAGTGTCATAAAGCCGTAACATGTTCTGTAACTAACTAACAGCAGAGTCCCTGAAGTCCCAGTTTTTTTTTGCAGGATCTTGCAGCTCCATAATTCCTCACTCTGAATGAGTGTTTTTACTTTTGATAGTTCAAGTAAATTATATACTTAAGCTGAAGTATCGTTTTAAGTGCAGGACCTTCATTTGTAAGAAAGTATTTTTTTAAATTATTTATTGTATTGCTACATTTAGTAAAACCTTTAGTAAAAGTAAGTAAAGCATCTAAGTAGCTCTTCTGCCACTTGTCACTTGTATGTCTACAAGACATTAAAGATGTTAGCTCAAAGTCAGCTTAGTCAATTAGGTATTAATATTCATGAACTTTTTGCTTTCAGCTAACTACTAATACTGGCTCTTATTAACACACACCTCTGGAGCTTGGTCCCCCATGTCAGATAGATATAACAGGTATGGTCACCACACCGGCCACACCTTCTTTAAAAGACATTACATTTGACTTTGGCTGACCACAGCTGTTGCCACAGAGGCAGACAAGATCCTTCTTGTCAGTTCAAATTAATGCAAAGGTAGTCTATTGTCTACTAAGAGTTCTCAGTGGACTTTGCTGAGTGGATGATGGCTGGCAGGCAACTGTACTGGGGTAAAGGTACATCTCAGAGACAACCTGAGGGCACAGATAGGTGGAAACTGCCAGTTACAACTAAAAGTAGCTTCTAGCTGGCTGAGTTGGGAGAAACTCCCTATAAATAAGGGGTGTCTCAGTCCTAATTTCTTGGTCCAATAGTAATTCTCAAAGCCTTTTAGTATGTCTGTGAAAAGTTACAAACAGTCCAAGGGACTTCTAAGTCACAAGGCCGGCTCACAGTCAGAAATGTCCTGCGCTAAAACGATAATAAACTTTTAAAATCATATTTTGATGGCAGAGATTTAATGATGATATAAAAATCCAACACTGGAAATGATACAATACACTGAATCAGCTCTGGACAGGCTGCTGCTGGGCCTCTCATTTCTGTGGAACGACTCCTACCAGCTCCACCTGCTTCCTCGCTGCCCCGGCCCCTCGTCAAAAAATTCTCCACAGTCCACTCCCAGCATGACACCATCTGCAGGCTGGAAAGAGACCATGTAACACAATAATGTTTGGTCGAGCTGGGTTGTCAATACATGTGACTGGCCCATAGTGGTGTAGTGTTGGCATTTGCAGAGTGAAGGACAGCCAGCTGAGAGAGAAAGGAGAAGATGTTGGAAAGGAGATGAAGTTGGTGGGACTATGATGAAGATATCTGCCATGAGAGGCCAGAGCTACATGTGAAGGGAAATGGGATGGAGGCGTTAAAGGGGCCATAGCTTACAGATGGCTTGTTAACTGTTAAGACCAAAGACCTGGACAAAGTCTTTAAACTCAGGAGCATGTACGCTTCCTGTTTGCCGAGCAGGATGATGCATGTGATGTTATTTAAATGCACAGCAGTAACTGTGACCAAGCTTTGAATATTAAGTATTCTGCACGTCTCTGCTTGTCCTCAGCAGTGCACGGAAAAGGAAATAGATGACATGATAGCACACAACACTATCACTGTTTCACTGCACAATAATTTTTTTTTTTTTTTTTTTTTTTTACAAGTTAAACTGCACATTAAACGAGAACAATTAATCAGCCGTTACATGCTGTACTGACTGGTTACTTGTTACTTACCTTATCTGCTGATGAAACATTAAAATATAACTTATGTGTAAAATATTCTGCAATAAATATACAAAAGGTAGAGGCTTGTTTTTGGGTAGTGTAACTCTCTTAAATGATTACTGATATATGGCCTGCAGCAGTTGGTCTCCCTGTCTTTGTTGGAACCTTAACATCTGCATTTCAAATGTGCCATATCATGCTCTAGAGCTGCTTTATGGGCAATGCTTGGTAGAAAAAAAACAGACACAGACAATGTTTGCAAGTCCAAACAGTTGTATTTTATGCCAGGGTTCCTGCTTGTGAACTAGGAAACACAACCTATCCAGTCCAAAGATGTGCTAACTTACACAAACACACGTTCAATGTCATGTAAACCTGCCTTGCTGAAACTGCAACCTTTGCAGGAAGAAAAAAAAAAAAAATCAGAAAACTCCTGATCTGTTGTGATATGTTAATGTGATGCTAAGACAAAGGTCAGGCTGGCTCAGACATAGAAATACTACACCCAACAGAGGTGTTTTGCTCTCTCACAAAGCACCAGGTATAAAAATACTATACAGATATGGTTTTACATTTTACTTTCCATTTTTCACTTTTCCATGTTTCTTCCGCCCTGATTTCCAGTGATTATTTCTGAATTTCTTCTGAAAGCCTCCGCCCTGGGCCTGAAAGACAAAAATATGAAAGCATTAAAAGAAAAAAATCATAATAACCTTGATAAAGTAATTCCCACACACACATGCACAAATGTTACCTCTACATACAGACCTTTTTGCGTTTCTGCACCGCCTGCTTCTCCACCTCCATTTCCTCGTCGTCATCTGTTTGGAAGTCATCTTCCTCCTCATCCCCGTCACCCTCCATACTTTCTTCTGCCGAGTTTTTTAAGGTGAACATGGATGCTGTGGGAAAAATATGACACAGTGTTAGAGCAAAGTAAAGCTGCAACTCTACAAATCTGTATATCTGGGCTCAGGTGCATTGGAGAGCCCAATTCTGTAACTTTTACAGTCCAACTAAATACCAAATTAAATTGTATAGCTGATTATTATCCACTCTTCTGATAGATGGTGTGTTTGTTAATCAGTAAATTCAATAAGTTTTGCCTGGAATGAAATCCTGCAATCTCTTCTTGACACACAGTCAAGCATTACAAAATAAAAGTGGACAAAGATCTCTACAGTGTGTGCACTTTGGATACTGACGAGGATAGAGGTCGCTCATGCTGTCTTCGGAGTCACTATGCTCCTCTTCACTGGATGAGGGTTCCCACGCGCTGTTCCCGTGTTTTGTGGCCCTCCCCCGACTGACCTCCTCTCCGGTGTCTTTGGGCTTTTTCTGATTCAGTCTGGCTGGAACGAATTGAATCCCCTGCTGCACACACTCTTCGTCTTGAGCAAGAGCGAGAATGAGACAGCTACGTCAGTGATGAAGTGACAGTGTGAATTGTCCAGCAGCTCATACTTGCAGTGTAGTACATGGAGTGACGTGTTAATCACTTAAAATGTTATGCTCGTATATGCACCTTTTTTTCAGGTTTTCAGCTCACAGTTGAAGACTCTATTTCACACGGCTAAATGTAAACTGCATATTGTTAATAATGATAGCACAAATGAATGGTTTCTATAAATAAAGAAATATTAACAATCAAGGTACACTGGCAAATACACATAAGAACTTAACTGGGGCGATTCAACAGTGTAAACCTGAAATAGATGTTAAAGTCCATCTGTATAAAATCTAAACTTTATGGGAATACAGTGACTACATAACTGCCTGGATGAGATGTGAAAGGCAGTGATACTACTGGCTATTTTGTTCAATAAAAATGGAACATGATAATATGTTGTGTCTGGTGTTTCTCATTTACTGCAGTCTTGAGCGCATCTCAGAACTAAATCCCAAATTATGTTTAAGAAAATGTTAGTCAGAGCAGATTTAGAACGATTTGTGTTCAGCAAAAAAAGTGGTGACAGAAATATTTGTTTTTAATGAACAGCTTGCAGATAGCTTTGATTTCCTCCCTGAATGATGGGTATCACGCCAAAAATCTAGGGTTCTATAAAATCTACAGGGTTCAAAATGTATCAATATCAGTAACCCAGCAGTTAATAACCTGTATTAAAAAAAGGTGCCATGCATGTGGATGAATGGTGCACTGACATTTGGTAAGGGCCTTCTTGAAGCGTTTTCCGTTGACATGTCTTAGGACATGGTGCGGCTGCCGGTTGAGATGTCTGAGGGTCAGTTTACAGAAGAGCTGATTGCTGTAAAAACACCCAGAGGCCAAAACATCAGAAAACACAATAGATGTGCAGATTAGTTTGACACATTCAGTAACAGACTGTGGCATTTCATTGGCAATTACACCGCTGCAAGGACAAACAGGTGTGGACAGAGTTGGTGCTTTCTTTTGCAAAATAACTGCATACTGACGGAGAAGAACATTTGTGGGAAAATAAGGCCAATCCTTACGGTTGTTTTGTGCTTTGCACAACGTGTGGTTCATACTGGCTGTAGTTGAACTCTGCTGCAGCACTCAGTTTCTCGTATTTCTTCCCTTGAGTGAACTTCTGCAGCTCCGTCAGGTTGCATGGAAACTCGTGGCCATTCAATGTGCATTTGATCTGAAACAACACGCAGGTGACAGATGTAGTACATTGTGGTACGGTTGATCGTGAAGTTCAGCTTGATGCAGCAATAAACGTGGTAATCATTTTCAGTTTATTTCAGCCTTGGTCAACACATCCAGCCATCACAACACTTCACAGTGCATGGCTCATGAGGTAAATTAGCATTACGGCTAGCATCACATAGAAAGTGTATTTCGTGCGGTGTGATGTGATGTAGTTTGCTCGCCAACCTTTTTGCCGTCTGTAAGCTGAAGGAAAGGGTGGTTAAGTAGAAATGCTTTGAGGTCCGAAGGTAATTCATCCATAGCTTAAAAACACCTGAAAACAGATCTCTTTAGTGTGTTGTATCAGGCCACCCCCCTACAGGAAATGTCCACACGTGGGTTGACTGCACAGACTGTGTTGCATGATATCTTGGCGCCACCCACTGATCAAAGTGAGGAAGGTCTGCTTAGATGAAAAGCTTCCTATTAATCTATCATCACGGTGTTATCAATAACGACAAAAAAAGACCTTCACTAATAATTACGGCTTCATGTCTCATAATAATGAGACTGAATAACTTTGATACTGAAGAAATATTAAAAACCTGATGATTCACCAGTAAATTCCGCTGAAATAAATAAGCCACATTTACGAGACAAGTTGTCAAAGTTGTTTCTCTACGGATACATTTCGCTAGTTTTTATTTGTTTATTTATTTCAGTAGCACTGTATTTTTCCTAAAGTACTAGTTTTTATTTAATTCTATCTATTCATTTATTAGCAGTGCATTTCTTGCGTTGAGTCACAGAAGCTTTTTTTTTTTTTAGCAGCACGTCCAGTCAGCTGACTGATAGGTCAGAGACAGAGAGAACGAAAATAAAAGAGGGTCCACTCTGCTCATATTTTCAGAAACGAAAAGTGTAGTACACATATAAACTGTGGCGAGGCGGCAGGAACTTGAAATTAAATTTGCTCGAAAACGGACACTCGTGATAGCAACGTAAAAACGTTTTCAAGTTCGTCTGCGGTATAAGTATGAAGATATTTTTACTCAACTACGTTTCAGATTATCTGTACAAAGTGAGTCATCTTTATTTGAAGTACAAACATCTTTGATGAGAACGTAAAGCCTCGCCTAGATTTCTCCCATAATCCATTGGTTCCGTAAACAAATCCCCGACGTCTTGAAATGACAGGTCAAACTATCTAACTAGCACCTTCCGCCTGGGATCTGTGGGTTTATCGAAAGCGTTTGAAAATAACGTTGAAGTTAATATTTATCATTGCATTCGGTGTCATCTTTGCTGAATTTGAATTGTTGCTCGCCGAGACATTTACTAATACCAGTTAGCTTGTAGCCTAGCTAGCTTGGCAGTACAAAAAGTAACTCTTTCTGTAACAAAGTAGCCTAATAAACGTGAATATTTGAATAATGTCTGGACCGAATGGAGATCCAAATATCTCTATCGACGATGGTATTATAAACGACGAGGATGAATTCGGCGATGAAGGTAATGAGCTGATATGTTCATTGTAATCGATGCTGGTAACGTTATTGCAGTAAACTGGAGAGTCCACCTTAAAACCAAATTCGGTGTGTTTTTGTAGTCACAATCTACAAAAACAGAAAAAATGGCCACAAGCAGTAATGTTAAATTTAGAGCGTCAAACGAAGACTTGATGTCAGGTGACACTGACTTTGAACAAGCTTAATGTTTTCATCGGATTTCTAATTTAGATGTTACATCCATTTCAGTTTATTTTAATGTAGTACCTAAGTTACTGAATATCTGCTCCAGTAATATCATTATTAGTGCTCCCATAGACTCTCACATTAACTTTTGTTGTGTTTTTCACTGTTTATTCAAGATTTATCTCCAGATAACATCAGTATTACTGTCTTTCTGCTTTTCAGCTCGAGATACATGTTCTTATCCACATATTCAAGTGATCTGTTCAATACTTCAAAAATAATATGATAATTCTGTTTAGAAATGCACTGGTATATGTTGCTAACAGCTATGAGGAGCAGTCAATATTCGTTGATAATGTCCTGAGATTGCCCATATTCTATACAGATGTCAAATCAGATGTATTGTTTATTGAGGGTGGAACTTGCTCTCCTCTTGTCTGTCTGTGCTAGCCATTTAGACAATAAATCAAGCTGTAACTGATAGTTCTAGCAAGTCAAAATGGATGATGGAAGTCTAAACAAATGGAGGTATGTGGGATAAAAAGATAGAAAGTAGTTTAGGTTATAAGACACCATTTTATAACCTAAAATTCATCTTTTATTTAAAAAACCCACTGTTTAGTGAGAGACCTCTTTGTTTTCCATGACAGCAAAGACTAAACTCTCTGCTTATCCACAGAGTACGTTGCCATCAACTCTATGCTAGATCAGATCAACTCTTATCTTGATGACCTGGAGGAGCGCAATGATGCACTCAATGGCAAACTGCATGAACTAATGGAGTCCAATCGGCAAGCCAGGCTGGAGTTCAGGGCCCAGCTGCTCGGCTCCCAAACCCAGGAGGAGCAGCATTCTGCAGATGGGGACTCCTCATCTAGCAAGAAGGACCTGAACGAGGACAGTGGAGGCTCGCAAATGAGTGACAAAAGCGGGTAGACGAAGGGGACTGAGTTCAGCAAAATGCAAGGATAGAAAATATTTATGAAAGTTGACTCAACTTCTGACCTCCATTTTTTGGACTAGTGACCCCTGATCTGCATAGTCCATGCCTGCCTGATTCTTCTGTGAATTTACACCCTCATCAGCAGACGTGTATACAATTGTGATATTTTGCATCTCCTCTATCACTGAACTCAATGCAATTTTCCTGTTGTTGGACTGTGGTGTGCTGATGTTCTTCAGCTTCTCATACAAGTCGGACATCACAGTTAGTTTGCACTCTGTTGCAGACTTAACTGAATTTTAAGTCAGATGTGTAGCTGTGTAAAAAGCTGCGTCCTTTTGTGCAGAGCTTTGTTCAGGTTCATGTGAAATATCATTAAGACAATTACTAAAGCTGGAAACATATCAGTTTTTTTAAGTTAATAAAAAAGGTGTGGAATCAGTGCTCAAACTACAGGATCGTGCTCAGATTCCTGACTTAAAACCATATGTACAACCGTAGGTTGTATAGATCAGTATGAACCTTCCACATGCTTATAAGTCGGTCCTCATGACGAGTTAGTAGTGTGTCTGGCTTTAGAGAGAGCATCAACATCAGCTTTGTCTTAGCTGTATGATCTCTTATTACTGTATGTATTATCACACAAAATAAATATGCAACATTCCAGAGGTCTACCTGTATTTATATTTGATCTTCAGCATGTCTGTAAATCTTCACTGTACTGTCCTGTTCATTTTCATTAGTCTGTCTGAAATAAGTGTTTGTATTATGTGTAAGTGCTAGGCAAAAAAGTTTGAAAAAATTTAGTCAGCAAAGTGTGGGAATTGTTTTAATATAAATTAAAATGACCCCCGAACAGAAAACATCCAAAAATACAATAAACTTCCAGCAATTAGAAAACAACACCTGTTTGTTCATCTCAGTTTGTCAGTAGCTGAATAAAAATACAGTAAGAAACATACAGCTTTGTTGGAAATTATCCTTTACATGTCCTTTTCTCTCTCCTGCTTCATTCCGTTTCAGAGCTGAAGATCATGTCTTGTTCCTTCAGACAGAACATGACTCAATACTAATCATGTGACAGTCACCACCATGACTACAATATTTGCTACATGCGTCAGTTACCCTTTTGTGGTCTAAAATATCCTTCTCTAATATGGAGGCTGAAATGTTTCCAGAACAATACACTACTCATGAAGAAGGAAATAATACATCCTTATATATATATATATATATATATATGCACATTATGGTGGCATGTGACTGCTGAAATGCTGGAAACAAAGTTATACATTTGTATAACTTGTAACTGGGGTAGTCTACTGCATGTTACTGGTGCTTCACATCAAAGTTGAAGGTTTGCAAGTATACTTTGCTACATTAAATACCTACAGACACTTCATGGTTTTTCCTTGCAGATAATATTTGGACCTTTAAGGGAAGTGAGATTCCAACTGTCCAGTGCAATGCAACCAAAACATCTTCCATCAGAGAAAAAAAAAAAAAAAAAAAAACTAGAGGGGCACTCAGAGCACAGACCTCTACCTAGGCCTATGTTAAATAACATACACCAGACTTCAGAGAAAAAAAAAAATTCTAATTTGAAGCGAACGCGCTTAAAATTTAATGGGTTCTTTCCTGGCCCATGCCCCATGTCCTCCATCAAGTTTGGTGCAAATTGGTTCAGTACTTGAATAAATAAATACACAAGGGTGAAAACATAACCTCCATGGTGGAAGTAAAAAATCAAAACAAGGGCAAACTGGAGGTAAATAAGCACCAACAACCACTTACTATATTTTTGTGCTGTAAATGCTTAGAGAAGCATTGCACATCCATGGAAATATGACAGGAACAGTTACTTCATTCTAAATGTAGGCACACTTAACAAATGTCCATGGAAATGTGACACCAAATGTGATGAATTCTATGGAAATGCTTTCATCTTTATGAATTCTGAGCTAAAAAGAATCCTCTGAAGTTGAAAACTGCAACATCCAGCCAGAACGAATAAAACAAAACAACCTTGCAATATTTTAAGTTTCAAGCAGCTTATGTCTTGACCGACAAGCGTTCAAATTTCAAAAATAGCAATATGTGGACAACCTTCTGTGATTGTGAAGTCCTACAGGAGCCAGGGACAGCTCATAATTTAAATTCAGGGCCCGGTTGTTAGCAGAAGCCTTTCACTTCTTGCTCCTGACATGATGATGAAGCTGTCTGCTGCTGTAGATGCCCATTTAAGAGCTGCCTGAACATTTCAAGGATACAGGGGCTTTCTTCTCCATTTGAATGTGTGCAGCTGCAAGAGAGCTTTTAGACATTTTCTTGACAGGTGTTAACTATGACATTCAGCTCCTGTTTGGATCTCTTCAACTCTTCAAAAAAGCTTAATAAAAGAAAAAGCTTCCTATTGCTGATAGCAGGCCGATAAGAATCTGTGCAGTACTATTTCAGTGAAAAGCCCACGGCTGCTGACAGCTTTTTTGCCCCCAACACGACATCAACCTGAATTTAAAATCTCTAAAATAAAAAGGGATGATAAAACACCCTGAACAAAGCTACAATCAGTTTCAAGGTTCAGCGTTTCTCAACACTCAAGTCAAAAGTACCATTTTAACACTTTTTTAATCAAAAGCTGTCAACTGCTCAAACACTTAATTTAGTTACATTCTACATTTCAGCTTGCTAAAAGCGTGTGCTATGCGGTTAATAATGTGGAAAATGTCTCCACCATCAGTACGGTCTTCTAAACTTGTAGGTTATTATAAGTTAACAATCATTCATCTAGCGAGCTAGACAATTTCCAGAAAACTTAAGTCATCCCTCGAGGACAGCAGGGTGGGAAATGAACATTGAGCCAGACAGAGAGACTGCTGGATAGAAAATCTTGCAGGGATTGTAATATTTATGGGGCAACCCGAAAAGTGTTCTCAAGTGTTTAAAAAATGAATGTCACACTATACCTTTAGAATTCTCTATATTGGCTTTTAGCTTCTATGATTTTAAAATCAGTCAGTGTGTCCCAATTCCATACTTTTGTATCCAGTAACCAGAGTTCAAATAAGACTTCAGCTTTGCTTTGTACATCTGAGATGTACAGTTGAGGCCGATGGAAATGTCATTAGGTTTTCAAGTATTTAGTCAAAAACAAATGTTTGACCTGATGATGGCGCTAGATGAAAAATAAGGCATTTTACATTTTATCCTGAGGGGGTCATTAATGTATGTATCAAATTTCAAAAGTTGTTGGGACATTTCACTAAAAGCCAAAAAATGTGAACCTCATGGTCAAACCCAAGAAGTCATTCATTCTAGAGGAATTATCCTCAGGGAACCATGAATGTCTCTACAAATTCATGTTGTAGTTGTGATATTTAACTGGATGAGTGAGAATGCTGGCAGTAGAGGACAAGTCAGAGGATAATCAAAGTTAGTAGGATTCATCCCCTGAGGACCTTAAATGTGTGTGCAAAATTTCATGGCTATCCATCTAACAGTCATAGTAGTCCAGCTGAAATATCCCTAGAGCAACATCACTCGCATGGCTAAAAAAATAAAACATTCTTAACTGTTTTACACAATACGTCGGCCATTGCAAGTCAGTCTAACTGTGACTTTGAAATGACATTACCAATTAAACACCACAATGTTTAACAGAATTTTTTTGTTACCTGGGTCGTTCAAAAAGCTATTTCATCTGCAACTTTGTTTTTATCCACAACCTGCTTTTATGTTTTGCAGCTGTGGCCGAATAGTGCCCATCAAAAGCACACTGAAAATTCAGCTGTATACTTTTCCTGTGTGAACACACGTCATGCTTAAAACCTGCTTAATATTAGAATGTAGTATAGACACAGCAACATAATATGTGTCCATGTACAGGGTTTTCTAGTGGTTATCCAAAATAAGGAGCTTCTCCTTATTTAACAAATGAAGTTAGCAACATAAAAACAGTTTTTGTGTGAGTACTGAACGAGGTTGGTTTTGAACTTGATGTCTATACTTCATAATTATCTCAAGCTGCTGTAATTTAATGGTGTGGCTGGGGACCTACTCAAGAATATAATTTTCCAACTGGGAGCCAATATTAAGAGGCACAACCATCATCAATGCATTTGATAACTGTCAGTGTTAATTTCCCACCCTGGGAGAGCAATTCACATGACAAGTCATGTTCCACCATAACCAGTGTGTGTTTAATTCAGACTTTCCAGCATGGAGAGAGGCTGGTCTCTTCATTTCTTGGTCGCTATTTGATGAAAGCACCTCTTCACATACCGATATGTCCTGTGCTAAGGTTGTGCCAGGTTTCCTGTCTTTCCACATCGCAAGTGTGACTCAGCGCCTGTTCGTGGCCCTCCCTGACCTGCGTTTGGGCGTGGTTTTTGCCTTCCCTGTGCTGTTCTTTTTCCCTGGGACAGCAGGAGCTTCCTTCTCCTCCTCCTCCTCCTCTTCATTGGTATCCTCAACCGCAGCTGTGGGTTCGGAGTCTGGCTCCTGTCTGCTGCCAGCAGGCAGCTCAGCAGGACTCTCCTGAGCTACAGATGCCTGGGATGTGGTCTCTTCCTCTTTGCTGTGGAGGCTGAGGTCTTGGTCTGTGCTGTCAGTGCAGGTCGCTGAGGAGGTGGTGAAGTCCTGTGAGGTCGGGTCGGGTTCTGATTCTTTCTCTTGTTGCTGGTTTTCTGTCTGCATTTGCAGTCGGGTGAGTGTAATGATGGGCTGCAAGGAGTTCAGGTTTGTCACTAAACCAGTGTCATCAGAGAGGGCATTTTCATCTGACCAGTCTGTGGTGGTTTCTGTTACAGGCCTGAGGCTGTCTGAAGCTAGGAGAGACTCTCTGGAAGATTCAACGGCTTCACCCTTTTGACTGAGCAGCACTCTGTACCTCTGAAAAAAGAAAGCAGAAAAATACTGCAATTAGTCAATGGGAATTCCTCAATACACTTATTAATGTGCCTGTAGATTACTGCACACTAGCACTTAAAGAGCTTAAATATACTTGGATATATACTTGGAATGACGTTTGGGTTAGACAATCAATAAAACAAAAGACATACATCTCTTAAATGCTGGACACAAATTATAACAAATACTAATAATGTAGTTAACTTTAAGAAGAATTGTAGTGGAACAACAATTTTCATTTGGGCCACAGATAATCAGTTTTATCAGGTATCACCTATTTAGTAGTGGAAACGAAGTTGATGAAGTCATTAAAAACCAACCTTGAGGTTCTCGAAGTGCGTCAGTGATTTGCAGTGGGTATGTAGGGCAGAAGATTCAAAGTGGTAAAACTTGTTGCAGAGCCTGCAGATAAAACCTGCAACTGGAACAAAGAAACTCGACCCTGCAGTAAAGGAAATCAGAGAGTGAACTTCACTCAAATGATAATTAAAAGAAAACGCAGGGAAACACTGTTTCATGCAGTGAAGAACCAGGAGTTAGTCATCACTCACCGTAGACTGTGTCAGGGTCATACTGCTCATCACTGGCCATTTTCTTAAGAGTCACTTCTTTAAGGGAGGACCAGCCATCCTGCACCAGGCCACCACAGACACAGTAAACATGTTAAATGCATCGATTGTGATGTACAAACAGTTTTATTTCAGAACTGATCTCAAAGGGATGTTGAGCTCTGGTAAAGTTTCACGGGGGGAAAATGACAAAAAACAACAAAATAAATCACCTGTTTCTCTGAGCAGTCTTGGTCTTCCTCATTCCTCTGTCTTTCCTCTCCCTCCTCCACCTCACTTCCCTCCTCTTCCTCGTCCAACGAAAAGCCGTCTGTGTCCATGGCAGTCAGCTTGGCCAAGGCCTCACAACCCTCCTTTTCCTGAAGCTGAGAAACAGTGACATAAATTGGTGAGGTGCAACAGTATAGCAAAGTCAACATTTACGTTCATCTTCAAAATACTTGCTAATATCTTTAGGAATATATACACAGATACCTTCTCCATTTTTTGTCTGTGCTCCTGGGACTGCAAGTGCTCCACAAAAATCTGGGAGGTCCTGAAGTGTTTCTTGCAGATTGTGCAGGAGGAAATGGCTGCTCTGCTGGCAAGCTGAGGAGAGGAGGAAAGGAGGAGAGATGGAGAGATGGAGGGATGGGAGCACCAGATCAGACAAGCTGTATTAACTTATATATATAATTAACTTATTATTCATTTCATACTATTTCTTGAACTCAGCAATTACATTATATAAATGTGCTTATCTATAAAGTGAGCAGCTGATTACTTTGTGCTCCTCTGTGCGCCTGTGGTCCATGATGCTACTGGTGAAGTGGGTGTGACAGGTGGCACACCAACGCTGCACGTCTGCTTTTTTCTCTCTGAAAAGAACGCAGACAAGTGTTATAAAGATCGTTTTCTCCTTTTAAAAACACTTTCCCACGTTAAACTCAAAATGGCTCACTGGAAAAAATGGAAGTTAACCTGTTTATGGCTGAAATAAAAAGCTGCAAAATCATCTTGCTGAAAATCAGAATACAAAACACAAGCCAAATGCATATTTGTGCATTTAAAAACTGACCCATCTTTGTTTGCTCCCTGTAGAGACTCCTGCACTCGTGGCAGCAGCGTGACTAGACAGGCGTTACTCATGTGTTGGATCTCCATCATCCTCTGCTGGTGGGAAATGCTGTTCATATGACTCCTGAAGTTCTACAAAAAAACAACAACACAAAAGCAATAAATTAAAAAGAAGAGAAAAGTAAAACACAATCGTTGTAAAACTCCTGTTCAACTCACTTGCTGGTTGTGGCAGGTAATGCTGCAGAGGTAGCAGTAGAACTTGGTGGCGCCCTCCGCTACACCTTCGTCCCCTTCGTCCTGGTTGCCTGGTGAATCCAAGGAGGCATCTTTTCCCTGTGGAGTCTCCTCTGGGAGTAAACTAACCTGCTGGTCATCCTCACTCAGCCTGCCAGAAGGTGATGGGGCAGATAAACAGCTGTGCACCTACAGAAAGGTTTCATAAAACAGATGTAAACCTACAGTCAGCGTCATGCATTCATTTAACTGAGGTATGACAGACATGTAGAAGAATATGATTAATACTTGTTTGTTCTTTAAGTGTCAATTATTTTGTCTATAACCTGATCGTAACAAATAAAAACCTCCTCCTACCTCATCAGCTCTGCTCTCCTCCAGTGCCTCAATAACATCTGATTCCCCTGTAGAGCCTCCTTCTTCCAGAATGATGGCATCTGGCAAAAGATTCGAGGCCAAGAGAAACATTTGTTCATCACAACTGACATTAACTTCACTACCTTTAAATGAAATCAGGGCTTAATATCAAAAGTATCTGAAACAATCTGCTCTCCAAACCTGAGGTTTTAGTGTGTTTTACCTTCAGGATGGCTCTCTGTGTTGCTGTTGCACTCTGAAGAAAGAACCTCCCCATCTGTATCTGGAATAGTGATACACTCTGACCTGAGGGAAAGAAGAACAAAGTTGAGGGTTAGTAATCAAACAGAGAACATTTCTGGTTAACAAGGTTTCCAAGCCAGAACAGTTCTATTTTTTTCTTCATAATTGGAAAACACTGTAAAGCACTGTGTACCCTCCACTTCTACCTTTTGGTCAGGTACCTTTCTTCCTTCTAGAGGTAAGACATTAAACCCTGATGGTGGGATTAGATTTTCTAGAACCACAGCAATAAAAACAAATAGTTTCCCTACTCCTCTGTCCTCTGCTTTTTCACAGCAGGTTCTTCAAGTTGCTCTTCCAAGATCTGTGTGGGTCCATCCACTCCTCCCACTGCACCATCTGTGGGTATAAAATGCAAAACCAAAGTTGGAAACTAAGAATAAAAACATTACCTACAAGCAAATGTATACCATCAGTATTCTCTAGTACTTTTGTAGTTTGTGGAGGCATGGACACAAGTTTAAAATCACATATGATATTCAAGTCATGCTATAACCTTAACATCTTCTGCACGTCATCTGTACCTGTTTCAGATTTGTCATCGGGTTCATTGGTACTGCTAGCTGTGGGCTGGTTGTCTGTGCTCCCCGTTGCCATCTGCTCGCTGTCTCGCTTCCTGTCTGGCTGGCGAGCTATGGTGTCCTTTACACAGACAAAGATAACAGGATTTCAAATATACTGAATAAAAAGAGGCTTGACTTGTTTATTAAAGTTAGCATCAACACTGGCCACAACTAACATGGCTACACCTTCAAGTTTGAGACAGAGATGCAGCTAAGAGATATCAACAAAAGCACAAATAAAAGACGATTTTAATAGATCTGGATGCAACTCATTTTGACTGAGCATCTAAAAGAAAAATTACCTTTATTATTCGGTTCGAATACAGTAAAATATAACATATTATTGCAAATGTGACTTAAGCAATGTTGAGCTCCTTTTTAAATTTCTGAGGTCTGAGTCCTTTTACGTTCAACAACTGCTCTGAGGAAAACAAAACCAACAATTAATTTTTCCTGCTATTGAAAAGATATTTCATTGTTCATGAATCTACTATTTACTCTTCTGGTTAATCAATCATTCTATAGAGTGTCAGAAAATACTGAAAAAAGTTAATCTCATTTAACATTTAATTTACAATAAAATTACTAGTTTTGTCCACACAACTGTCCAAAAACTAAATATATTAAGTATAATATCATATTAGATTAGAAAATTTAGCAAGCATCACATCTGAAATTGAATTTTGGGAATTTCTGCTATAAAAGTAACTTCAATGATTAATTGATTATCAGAATTGTGTCTCTTAATTCTTTGTCAATTCATTCATTGATTAATTGAGTAATTGTTGAGCTCTAAAATCAAGTATTGCATTTGTAGCTTCAGCTCTATTCCACCAAACTCCATTGTCCTCCAAAAACTATCAAAAATATATATTGAATAGTCGTGTTTTTGCTTTCAGGTTATCTGTTCCTTCAACATAATGAAAGCTTGTGCTGAAATTGGAAAGCACAAACGTAAACCCTAATTGCCTTTGAATGGGCTATAATCAAATTAAAATCACGATAAGAACATTTCCACTGCCTGTGATTGATTGAGTCATCAAATCTTGATGCATTTAAGATTCACACAATGCTAATGGAGTGTATTAGCTGTGCTGAAATCCTACACAGTGATTATAATTATTATAATGGTGCTGTTGTAATTACTGTGGTGGTGGATGAAGACGAGGAGGAGGAGGTGGAAGGGGCTATGGTGGTCGTGGTGGTGGTGGCGGTGGCAGTGTTACTGTTGTTGTAGTAGCGAGCGTGTGGGTGGAAGGCTCGTGCAGCTGGGAAACCCATGATAGGGGACTTGATAGCCATGCCCATGGGAACCGGGCCGAGCAGAGACGACCTGGCCCCAGCTGTGAAGAACTGACGGAACTGCTGGCCACCCATCCCAAAGTTCCGCATGTTACCTGGATGAAATAAAAGCATGAAAGGAGTTTTAGACTTCTTCATGCTTTTCAACATATCATCTATGAAAATGTCAAATAAAAATTCGAATGCTGTTTCTGATTATTAGCTACTATATGCAGGATGGGGGCTTTGCCAGATACTGCCGTCTTTAAACTCTAATCCCAACTGTACCCTGCATCTGCTGCATCAGTAAGGCCCCCTGCAGCATGGGATTGGGGGCGATGAGCGTAGTCTGGGTCGTCTGGCACAGGTTGACCATTCTGGGAGGAGGTGCTGTCTGGGGAGGCACAGGAATGGCTCTGTATAGCAAATGCACAAGAGAAAATAAACATGCAGCATTATTTCAACTGATGCAAAGTTATGTAAATCTGTAGGAAAAGAGGTGCAGAGTCTCAGCCAAAAGATCAATTCCTGTCCACAACCAGAGCAGAGTAGTCTACCTTCTGACTAATCTAGAAATGTATTTTACACACACCCATATTATTTGACAATTAGCAAACATCCTGATGTAGAAATTAAAGTTTGATGACATGGACAACTGCACACAAATGTTCTCTCCAAATGCAAGCTGTCCATGCGATTATTTCACAATCATGATGATTATTTATGCATACCTTATTTTCCCTCAAGCTATGTTCTGACCCAGTCAAGCGTGTAGTGGCTCTGATACAGACTAGCTTTTATGAGAAGTAATTTTCCTTCCATATCAGCTTTGGCATAGAGTCAATTTTAAGTTTTCATTTTTTATAGCACATAATTGCATTGCATAACACACTAAGTTTCGCAAACAAGTGCTTAAAACCAGTAAGCAGTAAGTCTCACAAGTATAACCCTATAGAAAGATGATATTAAATCAAAATAATAAGAACATTAGATTTGCATAAAAGCTTTCTCATGTTGTATCATATAGAGCAAAGGTAAATAGAAGGGGAATGAACACACATCAGGGAAGTAGCAATGAATGACAAAGAAAACAGGTGAAGTTTGAGGTGTTGGTGTGATCATCCACAGAATAAACAAGAGGCCTGCATCCTGGGTTTGTATGACGATTAAAGACGCAGAATCAAACGCTGATAGGTAACATGGCACAAGCCCACAGGGTACTTTGTATCACAAATCAGGTTGTGTGCTGTTGCCAGGAGGCCATAATAGAGGTGATGTGATCATACTTTATGGTCGAGAGTCAGTAATCTTGCAACATTGTTTTATATAACCTGCAGTTTATCAATATTACTCTTGCAAGCCAGATAACAGAGCGTCGCAATAGTCCAACTTTTGGACAAATATCACTAATACTAAATTAAAATGCTGCATGATTATGAATTTCCAGCCACCCCAAATCGTACAGTCTGGTATGTGTTGTGACAGGGCTTCCAGCTCAGCCAGCAGCCACACGTTTCACCTAGGAGGCCCTGCCTCATCCCCGGTCTCGAGTTAACTTGCTTACCGCGGTGTCTGGTGGTGGTGATGGGCGACATGATGCCCCGGAGGTGGCTGCGGTGGAGGAGGCGGAGGCTGCTGCTGGAAAAGTTGTTGTAGCTGCCGCAGGTGCTGGTGAAACTGCTGCTGTTGCTGCTGCTGCTGCTGATGGATGTGTGGATTGAACATTGCGGGCTTTAATTTCCGCTGTTACACTCCCGAGTTGACAGACCCGCAGCTGCGAAGTTGCAGTGTTTTGACACCTCTCGAAATATAATATCCCTGGATCAGAAGAAGAAAAAGATGATGTATACGTGTGCCCTGCTGTCAGAACAACTCTTTGTTGTAAAGACACATTCAACACCAGTGCCGCCCCCTACACAACAGGTCGCTCTCATATTTCGTGATGACAACTAGCTAGTGTTAGCTAGTAAGCTAGCAACAATTTGCTGTTGTTTTGGTTTAAATACTTCTTTTTGTACTCGGTTAGCCAACTTTAGGAAGAGAACAGCATGTTACCCATTAGTTTTTGTTTTGTTTTTGGCACGTTCTTCCAAAACTGGCAAAAGCTGAAAACACTGAATTTATCAATAAATAAGCTACACCTGCCATGAAATGAACGCAGCTAGCCCACCGCTCAGCAACTGAACCCATCTTAGCTTAGCATAGCTTTGAACTAGCAGGCTAACTCGTAGATAAACCAGCTGCGCCTCCTAGGCTACTCTCTCAATTTTACCTTAGGCGTCCTATAGCAGTTACGACTTACTTCTCAAAGAGAAGAGCGGCGGTGACTGTTGATTATCCAACTATGGGCATGGCACAGGGTTAAATAGTTGCTCTCAGTCCCGGTGCAACTTGCATAAAGCAGAAATACTAACCAGCCTTTCCAGTGTAGTAACCTGTCGCCCTCTGATGGTTGTCTGGAGAAAAGGCTTCATAATATATGGCCATGTGAATAATACATTTTTATATTTATTGAAAACTAAGAGTTTCTAAAGTGTGTCACTATAAATAGAAGTTTGTGTTTTTATTGTTTGACATGTAACAGCATGGAATGCTTATGTATACCTATATTTATATTGGTAACTTGTATTAGCGCGCCAGTTATTAATTATTTTTTAATCAAATGATTTTTTTTTATTAATCAATTAATCATTTGGTCCTTAAAATAATGGGACATGCCCATCACAGTCCACTAGATTCTAAAGTAATGTCTTCAAATTTGACGACCAACGGTCAAACCGTAAAGCTATGAATTCTTCACCATAATAGCTACCAATTATTTTTCCGTTCTGATCAGTTCAACTAATGGATTAATCAACTAATGATTGCAGGTCTACTTGCGATCAACATAAATGTTGGACAATTGCAGGAAGAAGTTGTATAGAGTGCCCCCTGGCCTCTGTCCATGGTGCTAACATGGTCCATGCTCAGCACCGTTGACAGAAGTGTAGGTTACATCATACAAAATTGTTTGTTTGGGCAATAACATCAAAAACTGGATGCAAGACTTTCCATCTACAACTTTTGAAACCCATTTCACTCCAACAAGATTAATCTTTGGAGTCTCTTCAAAACAAGAACTTCCTGTACTGAAAGCAGCACACTTTGACAGGCAACACAGTGAAAGTGCACCAGTGTCACCACCCAGCGGTGTGCGTGGAGAACTGCAGGGATCTCTCCTGAGGAAAATACAAGAGATCATCCTCATCCTCCTCCCCCCCTGCTGCGGTGCTTGGTTGAGAGGAGTGTACATGTTCGGTGGTGGAGGGAGAGAGTCCAAGCTGAGGTGATCTGACACACCGAGGAGGCGCAGTCAATGAGGGAGCAAACCGAAAAGTAAACCGGTGTGAGTCCAAGACGCCCTCTGAACGCGAGGGTGGCGAGGAGGGACGAAGAGAAATATATAAGACACAAATCCCTCCCTGCGCTGACTAGGAAGATAGGCGTCCGATTGCACCGCAAAGATGGGCAACCGGGGAATGGAGGATTTGATTCCTCTGGTGAACCGTATGCAGGATGCCTTCTCCTCCATCGGCCAGAACGCAAACCTGGACCTGCCGCAGATCGCCGTGGTGGGCGGCCAGAGTGCGGGGAAGAGCTCGGTGCTGGAGAACTTCGTTGGGAAGTAAGTAGCTTTTCCAGGCTGCGATGCGTGTTGATGCGCCCCGGTGCACCACGCAAGCGGCTCCGCAGTAGATTTTCGCTTTACACTTTACGCATCTCAGTCCCCATCCCCCTTCTCATGCAGGTTTAAATCCAGCACTCAGGCTTCACTGAGATCCTACGATTGTTACTGAGCCCTCTAAATATTGCACATTTCACCGTTTGGATTTTTTTTTTATCTCCTTGCTTCCATGCAGCACCAAGGCAAGAAGATTATTTTGTTAGGCCTACATAAATCCCTGGTTTAGTTTATCTGCTAACTACTACATGATGCATTCATGGAACCATAAATTCCTGTTAAATAACACCTCTGTTTATGAGGGCTATAAGGAAAGATGAGTCATTTTCCAAACTTCCTGATTTTAGTGTCAAAGTGACTCCAAGTTGTACATTATTTAATCCTATGACAACTGTCACAGAGGCAGGTTCAGTTTGGATGCAGACTTCCTGTAAAGCAGATACAGTTACAAGGCATCTTGCTGGATGTGTTGTTGTTTCTGTGGCAGGGCCACAATTTTGTTGTCCATAGGCTATTTTATCCCCACCAGGCAAGGGTGCAAAGGGTGATGCTCGCTATGCGTATGTGAGGACGTTTCAGCCTTGCAAACATGCACAGCTTTCTGGCTGTCAGAGCTGCTGCTGCTGCTGCTGCTGCTGATGATGATGAGATAAAACGAAGCCAGGGGAACAAATCTGATCTGTTATGCTGCAGTATGACCTTGCAGAGAGAGAGAGAAAGAGAGAGAGAGAGAGAGAGAGAGAGAGAGAGGTAGAGAGAGAGTCCACCTGAGCTTTGAGCCCTTCCAGCTCAGCTCCATCTGTCTGCCAGTGCTTATGCTGTAAATTAAGCTTACCTCATGTAGGCAACAGCATGGGTGTCACTTTGCTAACTGTCCGTCGGCCCTGCTTGCTTGTATTTCATTTGATCAGAAGTTCTTTTTTTTGTGTGTGGTTTTGTAGACTTTAATTCCCTTGGATACTGTGCACATGAGTATGTGATTCAGCAGTATTTCCTGCTTAAGCAAGGTCAGAGTGTATGCATACTGTGGCTCCAGGCCAGCCCCCCCCTCCCCACACACACACACACACACACACATACACACACGCACACACATGCACACACACTGAACAAGGGCTGGGTATTCCAAGATGAAATATCATTCATTTCACTGGACAGACAGAGATCCATCAGTGCAACAGCTTAATTGAGATTTTGAAGTGATTCATCACTTTCTGGCAGCTGTAATTGGGCATGAACACATCTGGCGTTGTTATCACTTTCGGTTGACACCTTCATTATCTTCTCTTACATTTGTTTAGCAGCTGAGACAGATAGTTCACCACACGGCCAGAGTGCTAACCCCCATCTTAACAGGTAGTAAGTCAGGCAGGCCTACTGCTTACACCTGAGGCTAATCTACACATGATGCTTCTTGTGGAAGGAGCAGGTTTCGTGGTGAAAGATGTAGCCTACAAGTACAACTTGGGAGATTTAAAAGAAACTGATTTAGCCTTGCACTATTGTTTGTCATATTCACAGTGGGTAGCTTAAAAAGGTTTAAAAGTTGATGCAGCACAACCAGAAATAGCTTTTTCTTTTTCCTTCCTTGTCCAAAACCTTGTGCCTACGTTACCAAGAACGCAACTTAAACAGCCACAAAAGGCTTCATATAGCTAGCCCGAGCTTCTGCTTCTCATGTATTAACATTGAATGTATTAGCATACATTGTGGATATATGCTAATACATGGGAGAGCTCTATTCAACTTTTCTGCATATGCAGTAGCTCTCCAGAAGAACTGCAAACAGACTTTGATGTCTTAAATTGGTGGAGTTTCCCTTAAACTCCAAATCAGCACTTGAATAATCTCCAATATAAAAAATACGCACCCTGAACCTGAAATGATTTTTTCTTACCATTGTAGTCTATAGTACTTTATTTAATACTTTTTCTCTAGAGGATCTAATAGAGGAATCAATAGACATTTTAATGAGCGTAACTCCAAAAGCAGTGTTTTGATATTAGCTTATTATTTCTTCTGTTACAGCTTGGTTAGCTTGGCCTTGTTTTAATATCAGTTAGCTAAATTTCAAGAGTTTTTCTTCCCCCAGTAATTTACACTATTACAACTATCTCTTTGCGCTCATTAAACAGGCCACGTTATGCTGCACTCACCCAGCTGTAGTCATAGCAACAGCTTCTGTCTAATTACACTGCCTCACCCGGGGGACCAGTGGTTCAGACGAAGGAAAAATGATAGCATTACAAGGGAATGTTATCCTGTATTTAAATGTGCAGCAGATTGGCTGCGTTCTTATTTGCACGTGTCAGTGAGGCCTGCAGTCTTTGCCATCTTGCAGCAGTGAACAAATTGCAGATACTGTCATGCGTTAATGTATGCACTAGTCCAGCTGCAGTGACGTCGCTCAGGTCTTCCTATCCTCCTCCTCCTCATCCAACCTTCCACCCCCACCCACCCCAGTGGCCCATTGTGTTTGTGTCATAGGTCCAAACCAACACACACTTAACAATACACCATGTGTTTACATGTTACAATGCTTCTTTTCTCCCTCTCCGTCTTTCCTTCCCTGTGTCTTATTGAGACATTAACATTGCAGCTTCTCAGAAAGTCATTTAACGTCTTCTTCTATGAGTGGCAATCTTTTTTGACTGTCATCAAGCAGTGACATGGTTGATTTTGGCAGCAACAAACATGGACTGATTATTTTCTCTCTCACAGCTCTGGTCCTGGCTTTGTTCTCCCTCCGTCTGGTTTTGCAGCTTACGGTCAGCACAGAAAATCAATACCACAGTATAGGAGACTTATAAAAGGCAGACAGACATTTACATTAATTATTTCACAGGCATATATGCTGTTTAAAACATGCCCCGGGTCACCTGTCTACAGAGCATGAGTGGAAAATGGAGACATACTCTATAAGTTCTTTCTGTCTTTCTTCCTTTTAAAACTTGTGATAATTATCAAACCACTCTGTCTACATAGGGTGATGGAATTTCAACAAAAAGTATCAGCTACAGGATCGATACAAACCTTGCTGAGGCACTTTAATGTACATCTAGACGATGTTCCTCCTGATGGTTAACCATGACACCTTTCCTCTCAGGTGGATTAGATTTTGATTGTGAGGCTGTTGCATGCCTGTCAGGTGTGACTCAGGGACAAGGACGGCTAACCTCTAAGTGATGGAGACGCTGTTGAGATATGCCGTGCTAATGGCATGAGAGAACATTTGAGGACACTAATCAAAATGATTGGTTCCTCTTCACCATCTGTCCTTCAGTGTTTTTTTGTTTTTTTAATCTAGCTTTTATAATTTGTCCTTCTTGCAGAGAGTCTACTGCGTTCTTATCTGTTCAATTTACTGTTTATCATCTCAGTCCAACCTGTGTGTCCCACCCTTTTCTGTCTCTCAATTAAACCTCAACTCAGGCGGTGCTTTATTGGCATAAAATTTAAAAGTGTCCAACTATAGAGTAAAGGCAGCAAGGTTAAACTAAAATTACAGGGATCCAGCAAATGTGGTCATCTGAGATATAATAGCCACTGTATGTCATCACTACCTTTAGCGATCAAGACACTCAGTTGTTTTCATTGGTACCCTTTGTCTTGTCTGTGACTATGACAAGCTGGGTTGTATTTGGCTGTGTTTGTGGACTGATGTCATCACATTCAAAGCCCCTGATGTCTTCAAAACAGTCAACAACATCCAAGGATGTTCGATTTATAATGTTACAGAAGCTTGAAAACTGATGACTGCAGATTAGTTTCTTGTTGATTGACTCATCAGTTAATTTCACTTATAGCTTCAGAACCATACATGTTATAGATCTGTCTATACAAGCATCAAGCATCACTCTGTGTCAGCCCTGCATCTTCTACTTGTGTCCCACTGATCAGCCTGTGAATTGACATTAAAGAAGACATTTCACAGATATGAATCCGAGCACTACACCTGTTTCCCATCTGTGTCTGTCACATCTTCCTACCAGTTTGTATTTTTCTTCCCATGAGTCTCATTAGCACTTTGTCATTAGCACAGACAAAGCAGGGAGCTTCATTGGTCTCAGTGCCCAACACATGCAGTTCCAGCTGGGTGAGAGGTAGGGAGGTTTGGTTACATGTGGATATCTGACTATATCTAACATTACTGCACGCAGAGTGTGGCATTTTATCTTAGAAGGAGGCAGAGAAGTTGAGAGGGTGTCACAATAAAAAGGAAAAGATGCATCAAATTAAAAGTTGCAGCAAAAAAGAAGTCATTTGTTCAGAAAGTCAAAGGTCAAAGTGGGAGTCACAGCAGTGCAGGAGTGGTGTGTGGCAGATTCTGTCTTCATTAGACCTGAAATGATTAATTAATTAATTAAATAATCAATCTACAAAATCACTTGGCAATCACTGGCATTCTTCAAGCAGAAATTCTCAAAAGCAAATCAACAAATTCTCTAGTTCCAGTTTCTCAAATGTAAGAATTCACTGCTTTTCTTTATCTTATATGGATTATGGACATTTTTAGACGTCATGTGTGGCTTTAGGAAACTGTGGTTGTGCGAAATTGTGATTTTTTTTTTTGTTGTTGTCCATATTTCCTAAAATTTTATAGACCAAATGATTAATCTGTTAATTGTGAAAATAATTAAAGAAGTTCCTTTTCAATTAAAACTCATGCCTGTTTTTATCTTGAGTTGTCTTTTGGAAATCTGCAGTTCTAAAGGAAATATGACACATGTACTGTCTCCACAATAATAATAGTAATATCACCAAGTTTAAATCATAAAGTGTTTACCAATGTGCTCCACCACCCTGACTCTGAAAATGGGTCAGAGGCATTTCAGTTTTAGAATTATTTTTAAATATTTATACTTAAATTGTGCAGAAAATGTTTTATTGAATGGATTTGAATAAGCAGACACTAGAAACAAAGGTAAGGTTATAATAATGTGTGACAGGCTGTTGCGGAAAACTGGCACCAGACACAGAAGAGTTTCAGAAAAAGCTGAAAATCAGCATGTTGAATTCATCATGCAACATATTAATCATTTAATGTGCTGCTTAGCACAGTATACAGCACAGTTAGCATAGGTAATGTTTACAGAAGCATTGCTGATGCTAGTTTCAGCACCATGGACAGCTCTTTCAAAAACAACCAAATCAGCACTGCAACTGCTTCTCCCAAAACACAGCAAGCCCTGATAATGGCTTTTTAATATTCATATCATCACAGAAGATTAACTGGTACCTCAGTTTATTGTCACAGTGATGGATTATAGAAACAGGAGCAGAAATTGTTAGATTTTGGGAATATATTAAATGCATTTTGAATTATTATGACATCTGTTTTATAGCTGATGGTAGCATGCTAAATGAGATATGAGCAGAAAGGTTGTTTTCCTGGATTGCTCTAAAAACCCAGGAGGATGTTATTGCTGCATGGTGTGCAGCTCAGCCGGCTGAAACACTTTGTTATCAAGTGAAGGCTGCTGGCAATAACACAACCCGGGAACATAAAAACACAACGCAGACGTTTCTCTCCCCTTGCTGCCATCACGATTCCAACCCCCACACTGAGATTTACTTCATGATATATAGCTGGTTTCATGTATTACATAACACAGCGAAGGCCGGAAGCATTCGGAAGAATAGCAGCAGCTTCACTCATGTGAAAGACAAGGACAGTATACTGTAGCTCCATTTATTCTTCTCCATTAAAACCGTAAGGAGGAGGGAGGGAATAGAAACACAGAGGGGACTTGTACAGGATGATGTTTGGAGGAAGATAAATTATGTTTTTTAAAATAAATACTGATGGAACCTATAGTTTTCAGGTTGTGCAGTGAAAATGGATAGGGTATACTACCAAGTATAAATAATGTCTGATGTGGTTTGTTGTTATGGGTTTTTTTTAGGTGCTGAATATTTTTCTTGGATTCTCTGGGACTTGTGAACTGTAATTAGATTTCTGAGGGATTTTTTTTTCAAATAAATTTGAGCTCTTGTGGTAACACTTTACTTTACACGTCCCATAGTTTCCCCATTGTCTTATTTAATTGTTAATTCCCAGCAAGAATTCTTGAGAGGAATTTGTTTCTTATTATAGGGCCAATGTTCAGTTGGTGCGCTTCAGGTTTTTTTAAATCCAATTCATTGCATAATTAAGAGCAGCAGGTCATCTGAACATGAATAGTGAAAAAATTGTCAACTGAAAAGCATATAACTAAATAAAACAGAAGAAGAATTTCCAATAATTTATAGTAACTGATAATTTATCTCAGCTTTATCTTGGTTCAAATTGATCTTTGTCAGTTTTTCCAATCATTAATACATTAGCTGTTCTTTCAAAACTTATAAAGAAATGTATAGCTAAACAAATAAATACAGTAAGTAGGTATTTTCTGAACTGTCTCAGAACATGCAGCAACTAACGATTATTGTCATTAATCTGCCATTGAATGGTACAGGAAGGGTGAGAAAGTAGTCAGTGAAAAACAGAGGAAGAGAGGACATCATTTGTTCTGATACTGCTACAGAGGATTACAACTAATCTGTGTTTGGAGTGCAGCTCACCAACAATACATTCTCCCATTGGCTCTGGTCTAATCTGGCATCCACCATCCAGCTATTCCATTGGCTCCATCTAGGTCTGTGGTTAACAGTAACATATGTATTTGTGTGTGTGTGTGTGTGTGTGTGTGTGTGTGTGTGTGTGTGTGTGTGTGTGCGCATGCACTATTCATCACCAAAAAGCAGTCTCATCCTTCTAAGACCCAAATGATGCTGGGAAGGAAAATTGCCTGCCTTTGCTGCTTCACGACTGTCAGGGTTGTTATTATTGCTGCACGCATTAGAACAGGATTAGACACGGCTCAGTGTCTGACTGTGTCTGGGAGTCGGAAGTGATGTGACGCACACGAAGACACCAGCAGAGGAGCACGTTGAGTTTGGGTTATTTGAAAAAGTACAATATCTGATAGGGAACTATTGTAAAACATTTATAAAGGATAAATCCGCTCATCCCACTCACCCCAGTCGGGGCAATTTTATCACTAAAGAATTGAAAATGCTATTATTTTCCTGGAAATAACCTGATATAAAACATTCATTTGAATTTGTAATATAGAAATACTACTATAATTTGTTCTGGTGGCATTTATACAGAAGATAAGCATAAGATAAGAAAAATATACACGATATAAAAAACATGAAAATGCTTGAAAATGTATTTTTTTGCTAAGTGAAGCTCTTTTGTACTGACCAAAACTGTGGAGTCTGCTTGAGTGAATATGTCATCTGGGTTTTTGTTGTGTTTTTTTTTGTACACCACTGAATGTGTACAGTTTTAAACAAAGAAACAATGAGTCACTACTTCACAGCAGCTGGCGTCCTCTTGATGTGTGTGCGTGTGTGTGCGCGCGCGTGTGTGTTAGTGTGTGTGTGTGTGTGTGTGTGTGTGTGTGTGTGTGTGTGTGTGTGTGTGTGTGCACATGTGTACGTGTATGTGGAAGCAAATTACAGAGAATGCATGAATCACTGGCTGAATGTTTGTTCTATTTTTTTTTAAGTCAATTGAACTGTTTCTCAACATCATTATAAATGAGGGCGAGCCCTCGATGATGAAATATACACAGGGTATGAAATCATTTTTTCTGAAACTGATTTGTTCAGAAACAAGATGCTACAAAAAAATCAATTAAATTATTCTTATTAATCAGCTGTGACTCTGCAGCAGTGATGCCCCGCCCCATGGGGAGGGAAGACTCATACTCGTGTGACTGCCAAAAGCACCAACACAGTCCCCAGACAGTAGAGAGAGAGAGATGATAGGGCTGAAATTAAATAAAATGAAAAGGAGCAAAGAAAGGGTGGCACATATCTTTGCAACAGGAAGACAGACTCTTGAAGAGAAATTTAAAGGTTAAATCAAGATACCTTTTACAAGCAGTTATCTATAAGTGCTCTCAGCAGTCAGTGTCCATCTAAAAGCACTTTCAGTTCTAACAGCAACAATTTACCCTCTTCATCATTCAATAAATCTATCTAACATGGTTTGGGCGATATGATGATATATCATGAGATTATGTAAATTTGTCAAGCCTTAAGAGATTTTGCCCTATTGTTTGTGGCTATCCTTAAATGTAATAGGTCATTTCTTGGTTGCAGATCAATAAGCAGGATTACTTTACAGCAATATTGTATTTTCCTTCTGATTTTGGCATCAATGTGATGAGATACCTTGATTTTTTTGGATATTTAATCTATCTACAATATCCAAAAAAAACCTGGAAAAGTAATCAATAATCAGAGGAAGAAGGTGTCTAAGGCTCTCTCTCCCTCTCTCTCTCTCTCTCTCTCTCTCTCTCTCTCTCTCTCTCTCTCTCTCTCTCTCTCTGTGTGTTTTAGGGTTAGAATTAGGTTTATGTTAAGGTTAGAGTAAGGGGCTATGGAATGCATTATGTTAATGACGGTCCCCGCAAATATAGTAAAACAAGGACATGTGTGATTGTGATTCTGTCTGTGGCTTCTCCTTGTGGTGGCAATTTAAGGGAAGGAAGAGGAGGAGGAGGAGGAGGAGTGAAGTGAGAGGAAGACCTGCAGTTAAGGCCATCTGTCCCATTGAAAAACCCGTCCAAGCGGGAGAAAGGACAGACACACACACACACACACACACACACACACACACACACACACACACACACACACACACACACACACACACACACACACACACACACACACACTCTTGTGGTCACACACTGGCAGGCAGGTAGACCAGCAGATGGACAGACAATCATAAAGGCCAGCAAAGAGCAGGGTTTCCTTTGTTGTACCAGGCTGCATGTTGTATGACAACAAACATGGAGACAATACTCAGAAATGTAGCTTCCTGTTTGATGATGCGCCGCTGTATCCATAGAAGCAGGTGTTGGTCATCAGCAAATATTAGCTGCAGTATGATGTACAGTACATGTATTTTCACCCCTGTGGCAACACTCACACAGTCTGTTTGTCATATTCTCCCCTTTGCATTAAGTGACATACTGTAGGTTGGAAAAGCATTAAGAAAGACTGAACTCAGCAAACTGCAGTTTTATGAGATTATAACACTCAATTCAATTTTTCCAGAAAGGTTTACTTTGATGCAAGTTCATAATCTTGTGTCACATTCATGAATTAGCTGTTTTTGATTGATGGGATGATATTTTGTTTCCCATTTTTTCCAATTACTACTGATAGGCTCAGGTTATACTGCAATTCAGAATATAACACAGATGAAAATGATTATAGGTTAAAACATAAGCGGGGTGAGGATGCTCTGATCTGACTTTTTCCCCTCCCATCCAAGTGCAGATACCAGTGTGCTTGTTTTCTCAAAATTAAAAATCCGTATATCTGATTCCTTGTATCAAACTAATATAAAGTTGAACTGGTCCGTTAAAGTAATAGAGCAGAATGTACATATTCACTGCTGCAACTCCCAAATGTGCAACACTCAGAGAGACTAAATCAATATTATTAGTATATAGTGTAGGGAAACAGTGGTTGTTAAACATGATCCCCCTGTTTAACGTCTAATTGCTGATATTGCTTTTCCTTGTTAGGTCATGATTTTCAGCAGAAGCAGCTCAGCCCTGATTAACTCTCAGCTCATGACTCATGTTTCCAAACTGCCTCCGGCTTTGCTTCTGGTTCAAACAGAGTCCTCCACTATTTCTTATTCATGTCGTTCAGCTGATTACTGTCGAGTTCTCTCATCAGATAGTGGATAATTTGTCCTTGCGTTGTTTAATTTAAAAACATTTTAAACCTTTATATTATCATTTATTACTGAAAACCGAATATTTATGAAAACATTTTTGCAGTTCTGCATCTGCCTGCTTTAATTAAAATTCTGTCACCGAGCTGTAAAGAACGCAAAAATGCTCGAACCGTAGAGAAGTGAGAAGTGTCGCGTCAGCTGGGCGAGGAGCGCACTCTGATCTGATGCTGATGTTGCATAAGCAGCTGAACACACCCCAAAGAAATCAGCGTCTTGTGCATAAGGAAGCACAAAAGACAGGTTGGAAGGGGGTCAGTTGTACAAACACATGCCTCTCCAAAACACACGCTTCACACCTCATACACACCAGGATGGTATTTTATTTGATAACAGATGTGAAGCACATTATTCTGCATGGACACATACACACACATCCTAAAACTAAGAAAACAGAAGAGAGAATATCCGAAATTACAAGATACAAAATGCTTCAGGAATCTTCAGACATCAGACATTTAGAAGGAGACACTGCAGAAGAAGCTCAAGCAAACGGCCACAGGAGCTCAGTTTTATAGTTTTTACTCTTTATTTGCCTGTGAACCATTAGTGTCACTGAGCTGTGAAACTGTTCTGCTCTAATGTTTGGTGATTTTCCATCTTGCTGCTGCTGCTGAAAAGCAAACTCTCTTTTTAATGACAATCATTAAATGACAGTTTTAATGTAACAAAATGGATGAACAGTAAATGGGTAAAAAAAATGTCTATCTTGTCTATTTTACCTTTTTTATTAACTTTTATTTTACTGTAAAGTTCTATATGGTGCATATTGTCATTCACTGTGAAATACAGTCACACTTCATGTAATTTTCATTATTACTGATAGTGAATTGTAACAACACTGATAGTGTATTGTTTTATTAATGATTTTTCAATATACAGACGACAAAAGATAAAAGACTATCTGTATGAATGTAATATCAATATGATGTCTAAATTTAGACAAATGTTCCTTTTTCATGTACAACCAAACATTCATATTTTCAATTTCAATATAGAGCTGCTGCAATGATCAGCAATTATTTGATTAGTCAATAGACAGAAACTTACTTGGTAATTTTTTTAATAATATATATTTTGATAATCATTTACAGCCATTTTTCAAGCAATATTTTCAGATTTCTCCAGTGTATTGAGTGTGTGTTGTGTGAACTACTTAAACGAGCTACTTAAAGGTGTTATGGACATTTTTCAATACTCTCACTTTCACTGTATTTTCAAGATATAATAGCGATATATCACTTGAAAAAAAGGTGTTCAGACATTAATACAATTTTTTTAGTAATATTTTTTGTCATAATTTTTATTTCATTTTCCTATTGTTCTGGCTACAGATGCACAGATGATTCCTGTAGAAATGGCACTGCAGTAAATGAAATAAACATTTAGCCTGGTGAGACCACAGCTGTTGTGTGAGGATTTGTTGTTATTTAGCACTGCACTGCACACACAAACACGCACACAAACACACACATTCACACTTGCTCCCAGCACAGAGGGAATAATACTGAAATCTTCACAAAGGCTCAGGATTCTGATTCATAATTGCTGATTCTTGCTCTTTTATTGTTTGAAGATTCACATTGTGAATGTTTCTGTTCCTAGTTTCTTCACTGGGTTTATTTGTTTTTAGTAACTGTACACTTGATATAATATATAAAGTTATTTCTTTAATTTTTATTTTAGTCCCTGCACATTGTTTTTAGCTGACCACTGTCCTTGTTGCATGTCTGTTGTGTTACAGGGATTTCCTTCCTCGTGGTTCTGGCATTGTGACTCGTCGTCCTTTGGTTCTGCAGCTGATGAATTGTCCCACAGGTAAAAAACATCTTGTCTTCCAGGTCATGGAATATGTAGTAGTGTTAAGTGAAAACTGATCTTACTGTGTGGTCTTAAAGATGTTTCACCCTTCTTACGAGAGGTTTCATCATTTGTCTGGTTCCTGACATTTAATATCTGAGGGTGATTTGCAGCTTGCTGGCACAGGTTTATTGTCCGTGAGCTGATGCAGCTCCAGGAGCTGTCAACTTATCATGGAAAATGTATATAAACGTGTCTGTGAGGTCACCCAGAGGTTGTTGAAGTGATATTTTGAAGCTTGTATTTTAGCTTGACACTTTGAAAGCCTAAATATTATGAGAGGTGGTTCTTCTGTTCCCTTAAATTCTGTGGGAGTTTGGTTGAAGCCAGCCTCTAGTGGCCCTTAAACGAATTGCAGTCCAGCTGTGGTTTATTGCTGTTAGACCTTCGCCTTCCATCTTCTTAGCTTCAGAGCTACATCCATCCTTTATTCTGTCCTTCTTGGTCCCACAGAAAGAACTGTCCCCCCTTTTTCTTTCTCCTGTCATATTGTTTTATTTGAAATGTGAATGACATAACAGCCTCAAGAGAAGGAGGAGACAGAGACAGACGGAGTTTAAACATTCCTCCTCCACTCTTCCACTCTCAATTTTGCATTGGTTTTGAATGTTTTGTGGTAATAGGGAGACTGGTGGTTTGCTGCAACACAGTTGTAGTGTGCATTTGCATTAAATCATCTAATCTAATCTTCATTTTTTCCTGCAATTTTACTTTCATGAATGTGTTTCCTTTCACTGCCTCTTTCAGAGTATGCAGAGTTTCTCCACTGTAAGGGCAAAAAGTTCATAGATTTTGATGAGGTCCGGCAGGAGATTGAGGCAGAGACTGACCGCATCACTGGGGCCAACAAGGGCATCTCCCCTGTTCCCATCAACCTGCGTGTCTATTCCCCTCATGGTGAGGCTTCATCTTGTTTTATAGTTAAAATCTACACAATCTCTTCGATAGCACGCACTTTTTTTCCAGTTTGTAAATTCTGTACATCCAAGCCTCTCATTTGGCAGCAATGCATCCGAAGAAGCTCTCAGTTTGATTAGCTTTCTCTTAATTCTGGTGTTCCTTTTTCTCCTCACAGTGCTGAACCTCACCCTGGTGGATCTGCCAGGCATGACCAAGGTGCCGGTGGGCGACCAACCTGCAGACATCGAGTCCCAAATCAGAGAAATGCTGATGCAGTTTGTCACCAAGGACAACTGTCTGATGCTGGCCGTCTCCCCGGCCAACTCTGATCTGGCCAACTCTGACGCTTTAAAGATTGCCAAAGAGGTCGACCCTCAGGGTAAGTTACATTATACTTCTACTCCACCATATTGCAGAGGGAAATGTACTTTTTTTTTTTTTTTACCCCACTTCAGTTATTTGATGGTTACTTATTACTTCTCAGGTATTTTGCATCCAAAATATTTGATCACCATATAAAATATGTCTTTTTACAGATGAAATTACCAAAAATTACATAAAGAAGATAAAATAAGCTCCAACTCAACACGAATATCAATAAAATAATATCTAAGATAATACACTCTTAGTGTATGAGTTTAGTTTTCACCTCAGTTTTCAGGATTGGTCTGTGCCGTTAATGAATCATTTTGGCGTGTGTGTGTCTGTGTGTGTGTGTGTGTCTGTGTGTGTGTGTCTGCTTGTAGGTATGAGGACCATTGGTGTGATCACCAAGTTGGACCTGATGGACGAGGGGACAGATGCTAAAGACATCCTGGAGAATAAGCTGCTTCCACTCAGGAGAGGTGAGCACACACATTCACACACTCACACACTCACTCACACAGACACTGCCGCTTTTCTATCTGCAGTGACACACTGTTTCCCTCTTGTGGTAATAAGGGAGTTGTACTCAAAGCTGTTCAGGTCTCCAAACACTGAAAAAAAAGGGAGGGAGGGGGGGAGGGTATAATAAAACAGTACTGAGTGAGAAATCAGAAGAGATGCAGAAAGGTAGAAGAGAAGAGGAGCTGGAAAGGAAAAGCAGTTTAGGGGGCAAAGAGAAAAACACTGTCTTGGAAAAGAGCTTGCATGTATCTTGCGGCCTGCCCTTTATTGCAATGTGCTGATGTGGTGCTTTTCTTTTCCATTTGCACTTGGTTAGGACCCAGGCATGTGCTTCTGAATATTTTCCATGTCCTTTGTTTTTTCTATGTGTCCACCCCCCCCCCCCCCCCCCCCCTTTCTTCTTCTTCTTCTTCTCCCTGTCTCTCTCTGTATAATGCCATGGATGTGTTCACATTTACAAGGCTGCTGGCTCACAGTTGCATTAGTTATAGAGCATGAAACAGCCTTTAACTGAGTGATGCATGAGAAAACTTAACTGGAGGTGAAATGAGATCCATGTGACCTGAACTCTGCTGGGTTGTTTCTCCTTTTTGTTTTTCTCTGTCTGTTTGAAAGAAACTTGGACACACACATACAGACATTTATTCATGCAATACCTTCTTATTTCCTGCATTCCTCACCTCCACTCATCCTTCATCTATATTCTTTTCTTCAATGTCATGTCTCTTAAAATGTGGTTTTACGCAGCTAAACATTACTAAACACTTTTTTATAAGTGGTCGACTACCGGAGGGGCTTTTCATTCTGGGTTTGGCTGTTTAAACTCAGTTCATTATGTAGCAAATAAAAGTCTACCACAATCCCAGTTTGCTTTAAGATAACACTATGCTATCTCCCAGTCAAATTACTGCCAACTAGCATTGAGTCTAGGGTGCTCTCTGAAATTCCAGGAAGTGATGATAAAAAAAAGAGTTGGATCTGTGTTTTTCTGCAAATCTCACTATGGTCCAGACTGTGTTTTAAATGTCCGTGGGACTCTCATCTGCTGTGTCCAGGTTACATCGGTGTGGTGAACAGGAGCCAGAAGGACATAGATGGAAAGAAGGACATTAATGCTGCCATGGCTGCTGAGAGGAAGTTCTTCCTCTCCCATCCTGCGTATAGACACCTGGCAGACCGTATGGGCACTCCCTACCTCCAGAAAATCCTCAATCAGGTGTGTAAAAGAGCAATAAAGACAAAGTGTCTGTAGTACATCCATTCATAGATCCTGTTTTTTACCCTGCAACACCAGGTCTAATTCTAACTAATTCTGTCTAACTCTGACCTTTGACCTGCGCAGCAACTGACCAACCACATCCGGGACACCCTGCCGGGTCTGCGAGCCAAGCTGCAGAGTCAGCTCCTCTCCATAGAGAAGGAGGTGGAGGAGTACAAGAACTTCAGACCTGACGATCCGTCTCGCAAGACCAAGGCTCTGCTCCAGTGAGTAGATACACAGGCGGTTAGATAGAAGCAAATGAATGGATTTATTGATATCTGTGAATCTGCCTTCCTGCAGGATGGTACAGCAGTTCTCTGTGGATTTTGAGAAGTGTATAGAGGGCTCTGGGGACCAGATTGACACGGCGGAGCTGTCAGGTGGTGCCAGGATCAATCGCATCTTCCATGAACGCTTCCCCTTTGAACTGGTCAAGGTGTGTGTATGCCAGATTTTGTGTTTATGCGTGTGATTTTGTTTAATTGTTTTATTATCCCCCACTGAAATTAATATAATCAGGAAAACCATAGATTAGATTTTGATGTCTCATGATCACAAAAGATCACTCAGCAATACTCAGTTTGCAAAAAAAAGGATAAAGGGAGCTGCAAGGTCACGGACACGCTTCTCTTCACGCTATAATTGGGGGTCTGCGTACCCGCACACGTTCCACACACTATGATGGTGACCTCCTGACAGCAACAAGAAACGCTCCTTTGTTTGTTGTATTTGGCTGAAGAACATAAAAAAGTCAAAAATAAAAGATAACAGTGTGTGAGACTGCTTAACAAGATTTGGACCATGGATGGGAAATAAACAGTACAGACATGCAATCAGCCTTCAGACTGACTATGCCAATGCTTAGAATAAATAAACAGCTTTATGAAATTAAATTTGCTTCAACAGAAAACCAACAACAAAGTTCTTGCTCCGCTTCATACCAGAACTATAAAGACAAAAAGCCCTGGTTAGCTTCTCGCAGGGCTGGAGTCTTGTTTACTTGCTCTCTCTCAATTCAGTTCAGTGAAGTTTTCGGGATTTTTATAAAACGCCATATTCCTAAAGAATACGCAAGTAATAGGTACATAAAAATGTAGTGATGAGTGATGAAAATCTCCAAATCAGAAAATGATAGAAGGAAAATTCTTTGTATTGCAGCATCCAAAATAATGAAAGAAAAAATGTTTTGTTTCTTTACATCCCTAAGTCGCTCCCTCCTCACAGTCCTTTCCCAGCCTCAGAAGCAGAGGAGTCCTCCCTCAGGGGTCTCATTCTGGGTTTTCTGACACAAACATTCCTCGTTCCTCCCTCTCCAGTCCAACAGCTACATCTCTCAATCCTGTGTCTACTTTCTCTCTCCCCTCACCTCATGTTCTTCACTGAGTCTCTCACTCCATCACCGCACGCAACCTTGCCCCCCCCCCCCCTCCCCCCCCATATCCTTTCTGTTCACATTATCTTTACCCAGAACCTGTCATCCACCTTCTCCAGCCTCTGTCTCTCAAAGCCTTTTACCTCACCCCACCCCTGGTTTACATATTTGATCCCTTTTTCATTTTCTCTCTCAGCCAGCCGTTGCCCTTCCCTTCCTTCCTCTCCCTCCTTTCATCCATCCCTCTCCTTTGTCCTCTCTCACCCTCCCTCTGAGGATATAAAACTTTCTGTCTATGACTGAGACTGCAGAAAAAAATGCCCAGTCCGTTTCCCACCGAGAAGACAGAGCAGGTTGCTTCCTATAACCAGAAGCTTGGCTCATGACACAGAAAACCCCAGTATCTGCCAGATGCATTAGAAGTCAGTTCATCATTATGTTTTATGTGTTTTTAATACATGCTTCAAAGAAAATATGAAAAATAATGGTGCATTGTCGTAAATAAAAGTAATATACTTTGAATTAAAAACAGATTTTGTAAGAATATAGCCAATCTACTTCAAATGTTACAGCGTGTTAGGCTCAAAATGAGTCAAATCTGTTGGGGGGAAAAGCATGATTAATGTTTTCAAAATAAAAGCAGCAGAGACATTTAAGAAACCCGGTGGTTCCTGACATTTTCAGCTCAAAATAAAGTCTGCTTGTGACCCATATCACTGGTTGCATGTGCCTGTGGGATTATGCAGGTCAGCCAAAAAAAATTTTTTTTTTTTTCCCACATCTGTTTTATTTGAATCATTTTTAGATGTTGAAAAAGTTAAATTATCCAGCAATTCACAAGAAAGGGCTTAAATGTTTAGTCTGCTTTCATATAATTTTAACATTTTGGGAAGTTGGGCATTTTATGAGCTGACATGGCATTTGGACATCTGTAGAGAAAAAAAAAGAATGGAGGAATAAATCTGATCTATGAATCTGTGAGAGAAAGAGTGTGGATACTTAATCCTCCCTGTTGTCTGCATTTTTTTTTTTTTCAGATGGAGTTCGATGAGAAGGAGCTCCGCAAGGAGATCAGCTACGCCATCAAGAACATTCACGGCATCAGGCACGTCTGCCCTCCATCTCTCCCCTTCGTCTTTCCTACCCTTCCTCTTTACGTCACCTTCCTCTGTCTCTCCATATCAGTCACCTCTGCTGCGTCTAACTGACATTGCCTATCTAATCACCAAGGCCTCTACACTTGGCTCGAGTGCTCTGTTGAATGCTCTCTGCTTGAGTGCACTTAGACAGAGGAAATTTGGGATTAGATAGGTGTCTACTAGTGGCATTATTTTTCTGGCCTTTTAATGTACATTTTGTCTCCTTTTGTTTGTCTCTCTGGTTGGTGAAATCCTGCACTTTTGGTTGCTGAACTTACCTTTTATTCACTTTTAAAAAAAAATATACCCTTTAATGTATAAGAGTTAACATTTGACTAAAAAGTAATGTAACTATATAAAGTACAATATCTGGACTCAGTGAGTTCAGAATAAGTGTTTCCTCAATTATTTTACCAGTCAGTCACAAGCTGGTTAGTAAAATACCAGCTCATTGATTGATGCCCAGGATCATACAAGGTAGATCAATATAAATTCAGACTTGTGCTGGATTTTTGGATGGGACATTTATATTATTATTATTACAGTGCACACTTCCAAAGTTGCCAAAGGTTTTCTTATGTTGAGTTTGAACTGAGAGTTCAAAGGAGTTGCCTTTTAAAGGAGCTATTTGTAAATTTTGCTATTGCTACATAGCTATCATTAGCATTAACAGCTGCTTACTTACCAGTCTAGAAGAAGCGCCGTGAGTTCAGCATCAAACTTTGTTCCTTTACTTGCCAAAAGCTGTCTTCAGCAGTTGAAAGCAACCAACTTGTTTTGCGTTTATTTCTTATTTTCTTCTACTTAACTTGCTAACATGCTAACCAGCTAGCCCAGTCTGGCACAGACTATCTTGTCACTTTCTGATACCGAGTCATTGTTGCATCCATCCTTTAATCCCAAAGATCCATCCTTTAATCCCAAAGATATTGAATTTGCTGATAGACATGTATTAAAAGGAAAAAGGGAGGCTCTGCTTCAACACACATTCATTTTTTTTTTTAAAGTTTGTTTGTAGTCAGTTTGAACCATGTTTAGGTTAGTTTAACGTGTAACTTAATGGATAAGAATGAAGCAACAAAACATTATTTTTTTTTACAATGGTATGCTGGCTGCTTGTACCAGCCATGCAGTTGTACCAATAAGTCTTTCACAAAACAGTAATTCTTATTTATTTGAATTATCCTCCCATTGGATAATTCACCAACTGGTCCACAGTAACATACTCACTCTCAACGTTTGAGGGAAAATTAGTGGATATTTGCTGCGGAAATTAGAGAAGTAAGTAGAGATAACTTATATCTGTCGCTTTCTAACTGTTTTCATAGTTCCATCCCCTTTCCCTCTCTCTGTCTAATTTGTATCTGTTTATGTTTGGGGAAAAGCTCAAAAATGGAGGGTTAATTATTAATTAACACTTTCTTCTTTACCCAACTCTTCTCCCTTCTTCTTTCTTTCTTTCTTTCTCTCCACCATCCTCCTCTTTTTTTTCTTTTTTTCTTTTTTTTTGGCCCTGTGGTTGGTTCTCTCTCTGCTGGGCAGAACTGGCCTCTTCACCCCGGACATGGCCTTTGAGACCATTGTGAAAAGGCAGATTGGGAAGATTAAAGAGCCTTGCACCAAATGTGTGGACATGGTCATTTCTGAGCTAGTCAATACGGTTAGGCAGTGTACCAAGAAGGTAAAAATGAAAAGTAAACAGTGGATAGCACTTTTATTTATTTTTTTTAATTTCCAACCCTCATCTGCAAAGCCCCTCTGCTGTTCACTCCCTTTTACTGTAACCACCTGGCTCTCTCCAGCCCTTGCTGTTGTTGGACAGCGAGGGGGACGCCTGGAGTGGCAGGGTGGGCTGCGGTATACCCGCCTGCCTGCCACTGTACCGCTTCGGACAGATTTGGCTGGACAGGCTGGCCGTGGTAGAAAGCTGTGCTAAAGAAATCCAGTGTGGAGGCTGAGCTGTCATCAAAATATGGTTGCCAAATAAGAGTCAGTGATACTCGGACCCAAAGTTTGTGAATATGATTTAAGGCTTTTATGAAATAACTTTTTATGTTAAGTTAGAAAGTAGCTAATTGCCAGTATTATTTCTCTCAATCTGAGTATTTTTTTCATTCTCCTGGTAATATGGAGGATAGTTTTGAGCTGTGTCACAATTCTACACTAAATTTTAACAGTATGTATAATATACAAATTTTTATACACTGTTGATAAAAAATAAATCAGTGTACTTTACTGTTTACCAACAGGAGATAATGCACTACAAGCACCAACAGACATCAAGCAAACTACCCAAATCAATACAACATTTTAACTGCAATCTATGCAATATACTAATCTTCAAAGTAAATCTTTTTTTTTTTGCAGTAAAAGAAATCAACGCATACACTTTATACCAACAGGAAATTATGCAGTGTCAGTGCCCTCAGATATCAGTCAAACTGTGGCTAGAGAATCCCACTGGCACAAAAGAAGACAAAGAAAAAAATGTTTTTCCAAAACTTAATAATTATTTTGTTTTTTTTCTTTTGCATTGTGGGACAACAGTGCACATCAACGGGACACTAAAGAAAATTATGCATTCTGACTTTTTTTGAAACAACTACAGACACAAAACCTGCTTAGAATTAGTGTGTGGTATGGGACTGGGACACAGATGACTACAGTGTTATTGCCCTTTCAACACAGACAAAGAAAAATGTTGTTCCAAAGATTTAATACATATGTTTTGTTTTCTAAGATGTTCCTGGAGCTATCTTACCACCATCCACAATTTATTTAAATTTTTTGCAGCTTCGTTCAGCCTGCCAATTTCTTTTGTGCAAAAATCAACAGTTTTTCATAGCCTGTGTACAATGACTTTTTTGACAATGTAGTGTGGGATTGCGACACAGCTTGTGTTTGCTTGGAACTTGTTCCCCTCTTGAGCTTTTCTCTGTTTCTCTTCAGATTTTGTTGTAAAGAAAAGATGACCATAACTTTTTACAGCGCTGAATTGGAGAGGAATTACTTTTTTGCTTGAGTAGTTTTCTACTTAAATGTTCTTACTGTATTGAACTCAACCTTTGCTTGTACACGAAGACATTTAGGAAATCATGTGTCAGTCACTTAGAATACCTGGCAGCCATATTGGATGATCTCAGCATTCAGACTTTATTGTGTGTGGGACTGCAGCTGTGCACTTGCAGCAGACAGGAGCCATGATGATTGTTTTAACTGCTCTTCAACAGGCCTCAGGGGTCCGCGCTCTCAGCAACAGAGGCCTGTGAGCGAGGCCAAGAGAAAGCGCAGTAGTCTTTATCCAAATTGATCCACTGTGACCAAACAATTTCAACAGCGGTTGGACTGGGATAGTAAATGTTATGATTAGGGTCCCGCTGAAAGTCAGGGGAGCAGGAGGGATGGGTGGAGAACACCAGGGTCAACACCGGGAGGTATAAGGCCGTCCTGGCTGAGTGTCGGGGTGCACAGCTGCGGTCTTGCAGTGCGTCGCTTGGAGTTTTTGGCTGGTGGAGTTGTGCAGGCTGGGAGCTCTCTCTATTTCTTTCTCTTTCTCTTATCTTTCCTCACTGTTTGCTCTGGATTGATAGAGAGAGACTCCAGTACTGCCCTGTTTTAGAATGGCTTCAGGGGAAACCAAATGTCTCACTTGCATTTTCTTCCTTCTGTGCTGTTTACCCCCCCCCCCCTTACCCCCCAAACGCACCTCTCCCTGTCTTTTAAACTTCAATCTGTTGTTTCTTCTGTTCTCCATCTCCATTTTTTTTTACCTGCCTCATCTGTTTATTGTTCCTTTCCTTCAATATCTGTTTCCACTCCTTTTGTTTCTTATTTGTCTCACCCTGTCACTTTCCTCCATCTATCTATTCCTTTATCTCCTCTTACTATACTCCTCTTTCTCTGCCTTTTTTCTCTTCTTTCTTTTTATTTTACTCCTCTCTCCCGTGCCGCCTGCCTATCCCTACAGGACGGGGCTGTTCACCCCTGACCTGGCCTTTGAGGCCATAGTGAAAAAGCAGATCCAAAAGCTGAAGGAGCCCACACTGAAGTGTATAGATATGGTAGTGAGCGAACTCACCTTCACCATTCAAAAGTGTAGTAACAAGGTAAAATGCTAAAGAGAACCAAGGCACTTTCACTATCTCTGTTAATCACAGGTAGGGGTAGACCGATGGCTGGCCTGATATCAGATGTATGAGATTCAAAAATAAAACCACACTTGAACTGCTTCATTGTAGTATTTAAAAAAAAAGCTCCGTTAATCAACAAGAGAGTGACTTAGATTTAGATATAGAGTTAAATGTAATATTTTCTTTAAAAATCTTTTCAAAATTTTCACAGTTGAGACAGTGATTATCTTCTTAGTTAATGTAGAACTGCATGTTTGTTGATTTGCAGTATAGGCTCTATGATTTACAACCAAATGTGAACTATCTACCATCAAAGCAGTAGTAAAAACAATTTATTTTTGCTGATAGAGCCAAATTTAATCAAATCATCCCTGACAATTTTTTGCTGAAGTTTGCTCTCTATGATCAGATTTTAAAATAGTGCTAATGTTTGGTAAAGTTTGCACCTTAAAACTGTGAACTAAACTACAATGTTGACTTTAATACATAATGTCATGAGGATTGTTTTTTTTTTTTTACCTTTTATACATCCCTAAAAGATATTGCTTAACCAAGTCAATCAAGCCAAATGTCAACCTGAAAGTAAAAATCATGCCACCAAGAAAATCAATGAGCCTCATCCTCTGGGAACCTTGAATGTCTGCACAGTACAGGCCAACATCACCATCCCTACATCTGTGCAGGCATCACCCTGCCTATGATCAATGTATTGAAATTAATTCATTTATGTAAACTGACTCAGAAGAAATGCCTAGCATTTGCATATAAACTAGAACTAGAAATTACAGTAGTTCACACTAAAAACAGGTATAACCAGCAGAAAAGAGCAAATACATGATATGTCCTCAAAAATATGTGGTGAAAGATTTGAGCCAGCAGATATCGGTCTGTCCTTACTACAGACCTAACTAGTGTAACCATATAACCTGCATTTTAATTGAACTTTATTTGTCATTTGTTTTCTGTCAGTTATTGGCTTTATATTGACAATTTAACAAACTGCATGTTAGATCATTTTTTCCATATTTGACCTCATGATGTCTAAAAATCCTTTGATTTAATTTGGTTAAAATTTTATTTCTGTCTTTGTCAGTATGGTTTAATATAGTGGAGTGACTGATTGTGTAGTTCCACTCACTGACTAATTGACGTATACTTCGAGCATTTCTTTATTTCTCCTTTTATTTTTCTTTCGTCCTCTCCATCCTGTCGTCCTCTAACCCTTTGTACCGGCTGCTTCCTCCCAAAGCAAATGACCGAAAGAGAGCGTGACCTCCTTTGGATTTCTCTTCTCTGTCACATTTTTATCTTGATTTTACTTTCAGAGACATACTGTATTTAAAGATACTGTATGATAAAATACAGTGTTTGGCAAAATCCACAAAGGGGTCAGTTTGAAGTCTCCCTCCACCCTCTTCCTCTCCCATCCCTCCATATCTCCCTGCTCCTTTGCATTGCATGTCAGTCTGAATCAGTGTGAGTGTCTCTGCCTGCTGCCTTATTTTTTTGTAAAAAAAATGATTTCTCTCTCCTGTCAGTGTTGTGTTTCTGTGTCAGTTTTTAAGACACTGAACATGTGACAGCCTTTTCTGACTTCAAGTTGCAATGCACCTTTCCAGTAGCATAAATTATGTTGCTTTGATATTAAGTACCTACATCCATTTTTTTTTCCGGTTTCGGTTTGTTTTTTAACTGTTTTATTTTCATGGATTTCAGAGTTTTCCATTGTTGATATGGAATCTACAAAGTGCGAAAACCATGAAGTGCTCCTCATCCAGTCAGTTAACAGTGTTTCTATTGACAATGGGACAATGGTGACATTGTTAATTACAGCCGCCATGTATGACACCGTCCTCACTGCTACCAAGTTGAAACCTTTTCCTAAAACTCAAAGGAGTTATTTGACTGTACCAGTAACAGGTTAAACTAGAAACAAGTGCTGTAAATGTATCCTCATACAAAATGAATGTGGAGTTTTTACACAGTGTGCTTGAGCTTTCCTGATGTGATCCAGATGTTAACTTTTTGAAAACTTGAACATATTCAAAACTTAAAAGCGTTAACTTTTTCAAACTTTGTAAATGATTGTCCCTAACAGTCACAGTATTGAAATATTACATGCACAAGTGTGTCATACATCAAGATCTGCTGGCATGATAATATTTTAAAACAATGAAATATTTTAAGTATCTCATTATGTAGGCTATTATGGGTAGTTGTAAATAACAAATTTAGCAGCAACTTAAAACATATGTTTGGCACAAATATTAGTCACTGTCAGCGGATATACATGCTATAATGCTAAAAGAACTGGGTCCTAAATGCAAATTAGCATTCACACCCATCAATAATCTACACTGCCTCTGATTGGTTAATGATCGTTGCCTTCGCTGATTGGATTGGTTAGGTCAAGGCATGAGGAGTTAGAATGGCAAGGGCCAAGAAGTCATTCTGAGGTAGAGTAGGCCGTGTCAACACTATAAGAACATTATTCTCTCGCCACTAGTTCCCGCGGCCATGCATCACAAGTTTTAATACTAGGAACTGGACTGACATTCATCTTAACAGTGTGACCCATTATTACAAAGCATCTATTCTTTATGGGTGTCTTTTTACTCTCTAGTTGGACCAAACCAGGAGGCAGTAAATCAGCTTGGGAACCAGAAAGAGGCCTGTTGATATCCACTCACTCCCAAAACCATCTGACGGACATGAAAGATGCATTGTAACTTGCAAGAAAACAGTGTATATTTTTCTGTCTTGCGCTGTGATTTTGGTTTTGATTTTTCTTCTTCCCTCACACTTCTCCAAATGTGTTTGTGTCACATTGGAGGCCCACCAATGTCTGCGTTCGTGGGTTTGCAATGAGCTCATGGAAAAAGACCCACAGTGTGCTGGGAAAAGGGAAACTTTTCTGCCAGGAACATTGTTTAGTCTCTTTTTTTGTGTGGCAATATCACAGACTTTTCACTAGTCTTTTGCATTTGTTCGATGTTGGCAGAAAATAGTCGTTTTTTGCATAAAATCCAGTCCAACACGAATCCACCCCGCTGGTCAGGATGTGCAGAGACTAGAGTTGAGTCTGGGATAAACTCCTCACAACATAACATGTTTGATTGTATTTCTGTAAGGCATTTTGTTGTATATTGGTGGAACTGTGAGTTGTGGTTCAGTGAGATGAGTGATTCTGTGGTTAACTGGGATGTAGATTTGTGACAGAGTGTGTGTGCTGGCATGTTTTTTTTTTTGTTGTTGTTTTTTTTGCCACCTACCTACTATTCTCTGTGGTCACAGCTGGCTCAATATCCCATGTTGAGAGAGGAGATGGAGAGAATCGTCACCCAGCACATCAGGGACAGAGAAAACCGCGCTAAGGACCAGGTACCACACAAATACTACATAGGTTGTTTTGTGGTGGCGCAGAAGGGATTTGGTTTGTTTTGAGTAATGATGAAAATACTACACATTAGGAGAATTAGACAAAGGAAAATGAAATGACTTCATCTCAGGTGGAATACATTTCAAAGTGTAGTTTGCTGCTACCATACAGTAGATTTTGATGACAGCGTTACAGAAATGACGCATGAATATCAGATTAGCTCACACATCGAATTGAAAACCAAAACATTTCTTGAGAAGCCATGAATCAATTCATCGGAGAGGATCTCTAAAATATTATCAATAAATAGGAAACATATGGGAACTTGCTCTCTCTCTTTTCAGGTGCTGCTGTTGATAGACATCGAGTTGTCCTACATGAACACCAACCATGAGGACTTTATTGGATTTGCCAAGTGAGTTACTGCCCCCCCCCCCTACAAATACAGGGGCAACTGTATTTATTTATTTGCCATTTTCATCAGTTCATGTGCTGTTTGAGGATAAACCACAGTGTGTCCTGATGTGTTTTTTTTTGTGCAGCGCTCAGCAGAGGATCAACCAAATGAACAAGAAGAAGGCAGCTGGCAACCAGGTACTTTGATCACAAACACACAGACATGTTCAATGTATACTGTACACAGGTTACAGTACAGCGCTGTGTCATTTTCTTCAGGTTACTTTAATCCTCAGGAACATGAGTCCACACTGAACTCATCCATGTGTGTTTCGTCCGCCAGAAACGTGACATCTGAGCTTCATGCAGCATTTCCCCAAGGCTTTGTTCTGGTAGCACTTAGCTCCCTGTTTTGTCCGTGCTAAATGTAGCACAGCTATACAGTATCTTGTTACCCTGGGCAACAGTCCATATCCTACACAATACAGCTCTTCCATGTTACAAACAGTAATGAGCAACAGTTGTCGAATCTTCAAACAACTTGTCCTTTTGGTTAAAGTCATGGTGCTGTCAGCACAAACTGAGGTCTGTTGTGAAATACTATGCACGCTTTAAAGCTTTAACAACAATAATCATAATATTAATATCAATAGAAAGCAAAGCATTTTTTTACAGAGCAAATACCTCTGCCAAGTTTGCACAATCTTCAAAATCTGTCATTTTAATAATAGGAAATGGTTTGAAATTTAAGTCTCCATCTGGGTCTCCATCTAAATCATGCACAACGTGACTGTTTTCATTCATGTGAGTGCAGTGTTTCATGGGAAAATAGCAAAAAAAAATTAATTAAAAAATGCTCATAATGTTAAGAAATCCTTTAAAAGTTTCCTGGATCTGCATCAAAAACAAATCACAATCAATCACGACTTTCCACAAAAATTTCACTAACAGGATATATAAAACAAAACCTTCTCAAAAAGGTAATAATTATCCAATTACAAAAGAGTACATTAACTGGATACAGTAAATGCATCACAATAACAAGATTTATGCTACGAAAAACTGCTTTTGCATGATTTGTTTTCTGCATTTTGAAGCTTCTACTGTAGATCCTCTTCTACTTTTCACACATTTTAATTTTATTCTTCAGCTCTTTCGTTTTCTTATCATCTTGTTGCCTCTTGTTTCTTCCTAGTGATTTCTCTTTTTGCTGTGTCTCTTCCCTTTTTCCTTCTTTCTGTGGCTTTGCTTCTTCAGGATGAAATCATGGTGAGTAGCGTGTGTGTGTGTGTGCGTGTGTGTGTGTTTGAAGTGTGAGTGTGTGCATGTCTGCAGTTAGGCTGTCATGCGTATCTGCTCAATTTCTTTATGCTCTGCATACGTCGGGATTACATTCGTGCGTGTATATGTTTTAACTATGTCTTTTATGTGTGTTGGGTTAAAAATGGGTTCATGAGTGTGAGAGTGTGGTTTTGTGTGTGTGTGTGTTTGTATGAAATGAGCTTCAACTGACTGCCAGTAGAGGGGCAGGTGGCTGTGGTGGGGATGCTTGGCTGCTTCCCTTTCCTCTCTTTTTCAGCTGTGACCACCCTGCAGACACACACACTTACACTTACACACACACACACATTAGGATGACAAATGTACTGTAAAATGCTATCCTACACATCAAGATTCACTTCGCTGTTATATATAATGTTCCTGTGCTAATGTCACAGGCATCTTTCAGTCTTACAGAAAGGTTCAGTTTGCTTATTTTGGCTTCAGCAGCAGTAGTTTGAACAAGATAAATAGTCAGTTGTGCTCTTGAAACGAGACAAAAAGTGAATACGAGAGGAAGAGAGATTCTTTTCCTCTTTTACTGAACACAATAATCAACCATATTTATTTACACATCACTAGACCTAGTCTCTTTCCCTGCCTTTTCCCAGTTTGTCCAACGTAGTAGCAGAAGGCCAGGGAGAATGAGGGCCTGCAGTACGGCAGACATATGTGACCTCCATAGTAATCAATTGTCATAACAACCACCCAGATTGGGGTCAGAGGTTAGGGGCACATTGTAAACAGAGTGGGGATCTTCACTTCCTGTTTATAAATGGCTGTAGTTGACCCTTTAAGCCCCCACAGCTTCTGTTCTGCACTGAGCTGATTTAACACTCGCCTGACCTCCGTACTAAGACTGTAGGATCCTTTAAAACTCCAAATTCTGTCCTCATCTTTAAATATGCTGATGGAAATCCCCACTGCTTCTCGATCAACCTTTTAAACCATGCTGGAGCCACTGGTGGGTTTAAATTTTGTCCAAATCCACAAAACTTTATCTTTGATTCAAGTCTAGATCTCAAACTCTCCAGGCACACGCAAAGAGTTTTTCCATTTGATATGAGTTTTTATTTATCCGTATTGTTTTTCCTATATCCCAGACTGAGGGTTTAAAGATAGATGGTGTCATATGTTGTTCTGACTGTAAAGCTCTAGGAGACACATTTACAACGTTGGACTTAATGAATAAAATCATCCCTGACTTGTAATGATGCCACAATAAATACGTTTTATCTTTTGATCCGACTATTTCTCTCAGTACAGCAGTGAAAAACCTTAGAGTACAAGTCTGGTGATATTGTGTTTTTCTTTATGAATGTATCGTAGTAACAAGTATTGTTTGTGTAGCCAAAGTCTGATGTAGCTTTTCCCTCTGTGCCTTAGAGCGCTATTATTATCCAGGAACTGTTAAAACACAGAGATGAGCCACACTGTTGCTCTGGGCAACATGTCCATTTTGTTACCATTGAACGCACACTGTAGTTTATTTTGAGTCTATCTCATATACACTATCCTGGTGGTGCAAGTATTCACTAGTGCACCGAATCTGCAGCAGGAAATAGTCCCCAACAAATACATAATTTACTTCTATTAAAGATTGCTAAAAACTACAAACTATCGAGCCTTTTTTAAAAATGAAAACATACTGTGTGTTTTTATGTTTTACATCTTCAGTAGAAACAAATAGGCTTGGGGCTACAGAATAGCTGTGACATTGTTATACGGTGCTGAATAAACATTGGTTTTCTTCTGTAGACGCTCCCTGATTTTATGTCAGAGTTCAAGGATTCATCAATTAAAAAAGTATAACAGCTTAAAGCTTAAGTATAACAACCCCACCACTTCTATTCAAAAAGCACATACGATACAGAATAAAACAGTCAGGCTCATGTATTTCACTGCATGGTTTTAAAAAAAAAGGTTTGACATGAGATATTCTTGCTCTAGCCTCCTTATGTAGCCTCGCTCCCACCCTGCTTGCTGACCCCCTTGCTGCCGTCCCAGCAGCCAGCTATAATGTGCTGGTACTTGACCATCCTTGTGTATTTGGCCTTTACTAAATGCCCTGCGTTGGCGTAGCTTTGTAATGTTCTCTCCACATTTTCATTCAGCCTGAGAGAGGAGTTAACGATCGGTTCAAGGTAAATAACTCACGCACCACGTACTGTTTGTGTCCATAGTTTCTGTATGGTGTCGAGAATGAAGTACAAGAGAGAGAGAAAAAAAAAAAGAGTGGGAGGAGTGTGTTTAGCTGTGTAGGTGAGCGTCACCCTACTGTTGTTTGTGGCAGTGGCCTCTACTAGGAGCTGTGTCATTACATTTTACTGTGCTGCCGCATACATGTTAGTTTAGGTACGCATGTGTAATACATACACAAGCTGACAAATGTGATGTTGAGGGTGACTTTTGACTGCTGGATGTTACTCAAAATCTTTTTCTTTTGTCTGTGCATCCGTTTTTCTCTCAGGTGATCAGGAAGGGCTGGCTGACCATCAACAACATCGGTATCATGAAGGGAGGGGCCAAGGAGTACTGGTTTGTCCTCACCGCCGAGTCTCTGTCCTGGTACAAGGATGATGAGGTGAGATCCCACGTACACACAAATTTAGATTTCTTTATTTGCATACTTCGAGTTTATTTATTATACTGTATTTGTAAATGTTTTGTTCTGATGCCTGTTTGTGTGATTTATCTGTCAAAGGCCTGCTTGTCAAATCTTCAATGCTTCATTCGAACTGACAAGTGGGCTGTGTTTCTCTGCTTTGTTGTGTTTGCTAAAAACATTGCAGCACAAAACATTGGTAAAATAATGTGACAGCGCACGTAAAAGTTTGTTGCAGGAGGGTGGGTATTTAGCAAGAAAACAAAAAACAGCCTAAAAAGGGAAAAGAAAAAACTCTGCAGAATTGACTGCAGCAAATTACAGGCAAAACTACAATTTAATTATTAAAAGTGACGTCTTAAAAAAAGCATTTGACAGGATAATAGATTATTGGAATACAAACACAGTATGACTGAATTTCTGAGGCTGATACCAAGATTCAAAATCTGATAACAAGATATTGCCTTTTTTCTTTACATACATCGTACAAAAACTTTTATGATTTAGTTATTAAAGCGTTGTAGCCGAGGTATACAGTATGTAGTTAGCGAGACATTTTACAGTTGAAAAAATAAAGTTGTTATTGCCCTCTGGACCACAACAGCAGGGTCAGTCCTATAATTGGGAATGTCCCTGACTGACTGACTGACTGACTGACTGATAATATTTACACTATAGGTCAGGAGAGTGCCTCGTCACTGAGTTGGAGTTTCTGGATCAAACAGGTTCTATTTATGAAGGAGAAAAAATTACATAAGTATAAATAAATAAATAAATAAATGCCAAAATGAGTAATTAAATACATAAATATATGTATTTCTACGTTTATTTATTTATCTATTTATTCATTCATACATTTATTTATTTCTGCATTTCAGGATTTATTTATGTATTTATTTATGTATTTCTACATTTATTTATTTATATCTACATCTATTTATTTATTTCTGTGTCCGTATGTTAATTAGGTAGTTGGTCCTTCCTCAGTCTAAAGCTGGATTGGTTATAGCGGTGTGATTGATTGGATTGCATGTTTGGAAAAAAATTTCAATCATAACTCCAACCGAGTGATTTTCATTCCAATAAACTCCACTGACTATTGTGTAATCTTGTAACCTGACTAATACTTTGTGGTACACTGAGACGTGACATTTTACTGCAAGAGCAATGTATCTGCATCTTTACTGCACAACCTGAGACATCATCACCCAAAAACTATGCATCTAATGTAACAACAGCAGTTGTATCATATTTTCCAGCAAATTACAAAACCAGCAGAATTATTTCAGTGTTTTTTCTCCACCAGTTTCTTTTCCACTTTCTGGTCCAAAAGTCATTCCAGCTCATCCCACCGGCAAATATGACTATCGGTCAAGTTCAGTGGTTGTCCTCTGCACACAGACATGATTTGACCCTACATGCTTTGTTACTGGGCTGACTGGTCAAAGCGGTGTCCCATGATGCTTTGCAGAACTATTAGGAGGTAGCCACAGTCTCACTGTCTCCAGACCTTAGCCACAGCCGCTCAGCTCGCTGACATAAGGCTGTGTGTGTGTGTGTGTGTGTGTGTGTGTGTGTGTGTGTGTGTGTGTGTGTGTGTGTGTGTGTGTGTGTGTTAAAGCTGTGTGTTGTGTGCCCAGTATGTCAGACACCGAAGCTGGCATACACATGTGCATACCAGAGCCCCCTGCCCTGCCCTGTTCCCAATTACACACACACACACAGACACACACACACACACAGACACACACACACAGACACACACACACACACACACACACACACACACACACACACACAAGCTGCTTCTAATAAACTTACTTCATTTCAAAGAAGGGGCACAGAGTAAGAGAGGGACTGAATTGTAGGGGAGACGAGGGGAGGAGACAGGAGTGTCTCTTGTTAGCTGGTTAGCAGCAGGAGTAACAAGGACCATGTGAAGGGAGAGAAAGTGGGGAGAAGAGGGGGAAGGCAAGGAGGTGGAGGAGGTGGAAAACTGGTGGACTTTTATATCCTCCCTTCTTACCTTTTTCCCATCGTTCCTTAATACATTCTCAAAACTTCATCCCAAAATCCAGAACAAACTCTTCTTCATCCTCATCTCCCCGCATCCATCTGTCCATTCCCTTTCTGTCTCAGTCTTTCCTTGTCACCCTCTTGTTCTACTCTGTCCCCTCCCTCCATCTCTCCCTCCCTGCTTGTGCTGTATATTTATTTGAACATGGAAAAAAAACGAGGGCGCGGGGAGACCCAAAACCAACACACAGTGCTGGTGTTGAAGCTCAGCGCCACGGCTGAAGGGTACCACAGCACTGCAGAAAGAAAAGAACAGGAAAATGAGACAGAAAAAAAAGGAACTTTCCATTATGTTTCCTATCCAAGTTGAACATTTTTATACAGTCCAGTCACACGCACACACACGCATTCAAACACACACATGCACATGCACACACACAAATATACACACACACACACACACACACACACTAGAGGTTAGAGTACTCATGAGGGCTTATACTTACATGTGCACCTGGGTGGATACTTGCCAAAATACACACAGTTGATAAAAAGCTGGAAACAGTTTTATGTTAAGATTAATGGCACAAAAAATGTTTAAAAAAAAAACATATGACTGCCTGCAGAGAAAAACAGATTTTGTGCATCTTTTTGTGCAGTTTTATACAAACACATTGACATGTTTCTTTATACTAACAGACAAAACAGCACAGCGCCGTTTTATTGGCTGCCTCTCGTCATGGGGAAAACCCTTGCTGTAGTCTGGCAACCAACACACACACACACACACACGCACACACACGCACACACAAGCGCACACACACACACACACACACACACACACACACACACACACACACACACACACACACACACACACACCCCTAGACACTAATAATAACTTTCAACCCAACAAGTGGTGCCAGGATGTTTTGGTTAGTGTGCATGAATGTGTATGCGTGTGTGTGTGTGTGTCTGTGTGTGTGTGTGTGTGTGTGTGTGTGTGTGTGTGTGTGTGTGTGTGTGTTTCTAGAAACCTTCTGGTCTGTATTACCACAGGACATGCCGATTCTTTGAATCAGGCTAAAAGCCTCCCCAAAGCAGGGAGAAAGAGAGAGGGAGCGAGATGTACAGTAAACCGAGAAAAAAAATGATTGAAAAGAAAACAAAAATGTACTTAAAAAAAAACAGACACCACTGTGATGTTATAGATTCTCAGCACATGTGATATTCATATAATCGTATGAATCAGATTCCTAAATTTATACACGCATGTGTACAAAGATATTTTCCCTGTTGACATTAACACACAGACACACAAACAGAATAAATGGCTTTTCTGTCCTTTAGTGGTTGTAGGATCTATTTTCTTTGGGTGCCCTTTTGGCTCTTAGTACTTCTGTGTAGGGTGTGTGTGTGTGTGTGTGTGTGTGTGTGTGTGTGTGTGTGTGTGTGTCTGCCTGGGTGTGTGTGTGTCTGCCCGGGTTTCCCTGGTCCTGCTGTAAAGCTGCCAGAAAGCCAGACTCGCCTGGTGATCCCAGCTGTAAACATCCTGGGGGGAAACAGCAGACTGCTGCTTTAAACGCACTCACCAGAAACATGCAGCCTGCTATAGTGTGTGTGTGTGTGTGTGTGTGTGTGTGTGTGTGTGTGTGTGTGCTTGTGCGTGTGTGTGTGTTTGCCTTTTTTTGCTGTGTATGTGCATGCACTTATATGTGGGTGTGTGCTTGTTCCCGGGGCAGTGACTAAATTTCAAAAAAAGCTTGTGTGCATGGTGGTAGGGCTCTAAATGGAAACAGGTTGGTTTGTGGTTTTCATTCCTGTAGACGATGCTCTGTGATGGGACACCGTGTGAATGTGTCTGCCCTCTACTTTGCTTTTGTGTATTTTAGACAGATAAGGGGTTCAAAACGGCATACGCAGTGGGTTCACTTTATCAGAGACACGCAGGCTGGGAGTCAAACTGCGGCCCCCGACGAAGAAGAAGCAGAAAAGAAAACATAATAGAAAACGAAACAGGGGGTCTTGCTAGACTTGTTACGGTTCACATGACGTCACCTACAAACAGTAAAGCCACAAACAATTTTCTGTCTTTTTTTGGGAGAGCTATACAAAGCCTGGCGAACAGACAATGACAGAGTGGCTGCTCTTTCAGCATTTTTTTTTATTTTTTTATGGTGGCTTCCTGCCTCTCTGCACATTACATGGTCATTTGAGGTAAAGCAGCCACAAGTTGATGCAGGGACGGCAGAGACGTAATTGTACATTTTGGTCAAGAGTGCAGTGTGATGTTGGGGGTTTACTGTGTGTTTTAGTTATCTTTTTGGGTAAGTGTTCATTTTTTTTGTGTGTGGTTGAACTTTTTCTGGTTTCAGTTCTCAGTTTTTAGATCTTTTGGTTTTGTAGAAAAAGAAACAACAATATGTTGAGAATGTCACTTATATTTATATGTTTTTAAAAAAAATATATTTATATAATTCTGTAGTTCAATATGGAATTTCCCATTTTGTGTATTATCATAGGTGTAAGTTTTGTGACTGTTTAATTGCTTTTTAATCTGCTTGAGAAAGAAAAATAGAAACAGAGTCAGATAGATATCCAAACATCTTTATTTTTTTTAAATCTTTTTATCTTCATCAGATTTCACTTTTAGGTCAATGACAAATCAAGCAATACAAAAAAACTATACAAAGCAAAATAAAGTATAATCTCATTTCTCTTTATAGCAACTAGTTTAAAAAAAACTTTAGGACTTATGTATCCGTCTTTCATAAATCCATGCCAGGCGAGGGCCAGGCCTCTGTGGTGGGGCCTTTGGATGCTTTATTTAGGCTTGCGCTTGGCCTCGTCCAGATGGACGAGGGGTGGTGCTGCGTGTTCCCACAGCCTGATGTGCTCGTGTCTGCTTGATGCCCCTTTCGAACGTTGTCTCTCTCTCTCTCTCTCTCTCTCTCTCTTTTAGTGTCTTTGAGTCGTCCCGTGCTTCCCCGGCCAGCCTAACCAATGTGCAGACTACTGTACAACCACTACTTCCTGAACAGGTAGTCTGAACACTGGGCAGGCGGGCTGGGCGGCTGGAGGATGCTGTGGAGAAGCTTTTACCCATGCTCACACATTCAGGGCAAAGACGCTGTTAGACACACACACACACACACACACACACATACACAGTAAAGTGTATACTCACTGTGAATCCAGTATCAGACTCTTGAGTCCAGCTCCTCCTGCTCTCACAGTCTGAGTCCTGCAAAGTGCTGATTAGGCTGATTGAGCGAGCAGGAGGAGAAACAGCGTGTGAGGGATGGATGAAGGGGGGCCAACAGGGAGGTGGAGAGGTTAGACAGAGGTGATAGCCACTGATTGGTAGATTCAACGACATTCCCTCCTGTGAGAAGCAGCATTCCTCACCGAGCTCTGGAGGAAACCAAAACGTTGGCTATACCAAATACTAATGACAATCATTTAATAAATCTGATGATTTAATCGGTGCCTTCTGTGAATTGTCAGGGGTATTATTGGTCAAAACTGTCAGTTACTGTCAATTAAGTTCTTTTTCAACCGAGAAATTATTAGTTTGAGGAAAAGTACCATTTTCTTGGCAAAAAACTTTTCCAGGTGTGTTTACTGAAAAAAGATTCACACACAAAAATACAGAGACAAGCATTAATGTATACACACAAGGTCATACCCCATTTAGCTCAAATTTACACAACCTAAACTCTGTCTGCCCCCGCTGACCCCCGGGCCAAAAATAAATAAATAAAGGCCAGGATGTTTTACAAACTGTTTAAAAAACTGATAAGATGAGGCTGTCAGTGCTCTTAGTTCCTGGTTAGTAACTGATCAGGGAAATAGTTGTGGTCAGATGAGCTCACGCCAAGTCTCAGCCAAGTCTGACCCAACACCTCCCACTAAAACACTCTAACATTTAGTCTCCTTGACACATGACATACGGAAAGAAGTTTCTCCTTGCGGAGGGAATACCTGTGACTGGATGATCATCCTTTCTCTTCTTCACATCTTACTGTCTTGAAAGAAGTCTCTTCTTTTTTGCTTGGCACTTGTTTCGTCTCGTTCTTGGCTAGTTACCGCCATTTCATCTCCTGACGTCCTTTCGTTCAACACTGCCGCACTGTTGAGCCAAAAACCTTGCAGATTGTGTTCAAATGCTACCTCTGCGTCTTTTTTTGGATTTGTCTTCCGAAGCTTCCCAGAGCGGAAAAAAAAAGAGAGAGAGAAAAAGGCGCTCTAATAGCGAGCAAGGTGAACCGGCTAGAGGCTCAACGTGGCAAAGGACTAGCCACCAAGTTTCCCCTTCAAGAGACAGAAGGAGAAAAAGGAACGAGAGAGAGAGGAGATATGGAGGGAGAAGGAGGAGGAGCTCGCCGGCCCCCCATTTTTCCTTTCCTCTCTCCTCTCTTCTTCTTCTTCTCCTTCCTCTCTCCCCTCCTTCCTTCTGTCTGCCCCCCCCCTCTTTCTTTTTTTTTTCACTGACTTTTTGGGAGAAAGTGGAAGGTCAAAGGTGAACAGGAAGTGAGACACATTCATTTGGCATGTGTGTTGTAAAGTTTAGAAAGGGAGTGAGGGATTGGCTGCTGACGGAGGGAACTTTTTTAGTGGAAGCGTATGTGGGCAGATGGGAGGATGTCTGCGTTTGTGCGCTCACGTGGAGGCATATTAAGCATCTGCATGTTCTTCCCTTCCCATCCAGTCTATGTGCATCTCTACTTATGGTACATGTGAGTGCATATGTGGTTTTTGAGTGATGGATATGTGTGTAGGAGTGGGGCTGGATGAGAGCTGAGGCTCCATGGTCTTTGTAGCCAGGGCAGGAATGTCGGCGTTTTCTTGGCAAGCAGGAGGAAGCCTTGTAATAACTCCAGATGTGCAGCCCTGTGGTCTCCATCTCTCTCTTGCTCCCTCTGTTTTTACTTCTAAAGCTGATTTCCTCTCCCTGTCCGACTCGAATAAAGAGCCCTTTATGCAGCTCTGCAGCCTTCCCGACACACACACACACACACACACACACACACACACACACACACACACACACACACACACACACACACACACAAGAGGCGGGAAGCGGACGCACAAAAAGAAATACAAAGGTGGTGGGGGGTGGGGTGGTTTGGGGGTTGGTTGGAGGGGTGACATAATACTGGTAAATCAGAAGCAGAGCAAGAGAGGTTGTGTGTGTATGTATGTGTGTGTGTGTGTGTTTGGACGAGGAGGAAAAGTTTGTGTGACTCACAGTTAAGACATACTGTAGTCAAAATTTACCTCCTTCACCTTCGTTTCACACACCCACACACACACACACACACACACACACATACACACACACACACACACACACACACACACACACACACACTCACACAGTCGTGTTTAGGTTTGGTTCTTCTGGCAGGAGTAATTAATGCTAGTGTTTCCAGGTGTGTGTGTGTGCGTGTGTTTGTGTGTGTGTGTGTGTATGGGTGGGTGTGTGTGTGTGTGTGCGTGTGTTTGTGTGTGTGTGTGTGTATGGGTGGGTGTGTGTGTGTGTGTGTGTGCGTGTGTGTGTGCAGAGGTGGCCAAGGCAGTGTGTTTGTTTTAGCTATGGTTTCTGAGCTCCGACCTGAGCTCCAAATCAAAGCAGGTCTGATCTCAGGAGAGACGAGTCAGCAGTACTGGCAGAGACGGAGGGATGTGGAGGGGAAAGTGACAGAAACGGAGAGGAGAATGGAGATGAAAGAGGGATGAAGAACTTAAAAACGTGGGGCAAAAAGGAGGTAAAGAGCGGAGAGAGAGAGAAAAACATCAAATGTGTCTGAGAAACAAACCAGAAAAAGAGATAATGACATGAATCAATCCTCACTGGATGATTGTTGCAGTTTAGTTTCGGGTTCAGGGATTGAAAGGAGTGCATTTTAATGGGTGGGTGGGGGAAGCACTGCGGTTGCACCAACATTGTTTCCACTGTTTGGATGACCAGGCAGGCAGCTTCCTTCTCAAACTCTTACTCATTAAAGCCAGAAATACTGAGAAAGTATGCACACACACACACACACACACATCAAGTGTAATCTGTGATTCCACGTTATTCTGTGTTGTCATGAAAATACTGCCGGTTAATACCGTCACGAAAAACCTCAAGTTTCTGACTTTGCTTTTCCCGTCTTCGTATTTTGATATTGCATTAAGGCGGATGACTCTGTCAGTTTATGTGGGTGTAATTGTATCTTTTGTGTGTTTGCATCAGTGCGGCGAGGCTGAGTTTGTGAACACTGTGCTGTAGATTTATTTGAGAGTGTGTATAACACACCGGCCAAACCCCATAAAGGCCGCCCCCAAAATGTGATCCCTTGTATTTCATGCGAGTGTCATCAGTCAGCTGTGTTTTGGTGAAGCTAGTTTTTTCTAAATAGCTCATGAGATAGCATGTCAAATAGCTATTATTCTTGTTGGAAAAGACGAATGTGATCCGTATAATAGCTTGGTTTTATATCATGTCATTATCATTTCTCTGTGGAAATAAGAAACCAAGAAACTGTCCAGCATATTTCAACTATTGTCCAAAAAGATAGTGGTGTGGTCAAAGTGTAAGGAATAAGATACCCATTTTGGGAAATAAGCTTCTTTGCTTTCTGGCAGAGAGTTAGATGACAACATTTATATCATTCTCATTTTGTGTGTTATAATATAGGGCTACAGCCGGTTAGCTTAGCTTGGCATAAAGACTGGAAACATCTTGTCTGTCTCTGTCCAACGGTCAAAATCCACCTAGCAGCATTTCTAAAGCTCACTAGTTAACATGTTATATGATTTTTGTTTAATCTGTGCAAAAAACCAAAGTGTAAAAATAACAACTCACCATTTTATGGTATGGGTTATATGTCGGGTTGTTTTTGTTCAACCAGAAAGCGAATATGTGCATTTCCCAAAATGTCAGATATTTCCTTTAAGATACGCTGACGAAACTATAAAAGTATGTTTAATTTCATTACATTTTATTATAATTTTCCACATTGCTCCTAATCCCACTTGAATCCCTAAGGCTTGCTTTTTATATATTTTATACTTTTGAACAGAAGCAAAGTCTGTACTTGATATCTATACTACTGTTTACAAAACAAAAAAGAAGCCAGCTTGATCATCTTTGCTTATTTCAGCTGCCTTTTTAAATATAAAGAATACAAGGCTCAGAGATGTCAGGCACAGCCTACATGAAGGTACACAAAGGTTAGAAACAGACAGAATTGACTGTCTGAGGTGTAAAACTACAGAATTTAATAAAGGTAAAAAAAAGAAAAAAGAGCATGGATGTGGCAAAGAAAACTGAAACTTTTAATGGAGAATATGATGAAAGAATTGTAACAATTCTACCAAACCAGTGATGAATAAATAATGGTCTCACATTGTAAAAGAAAACAATAGAAAAAGTGGGTTAGAGACTGTAAAAGAGAAGCAAGAGCTGAGTGATGACCGCAGCATGTCTGAGGGAGCCGAGGAGGTACAAAGGCTGGTTTGTGGATATTTCCGAGTTTATCTCGTCTGACTGATGAGAATAAATGAGTCATGTATGTTTTTCTTTATGTAAATTATCGTTTTCCCCTGATTGTTCCCTGTATATCCACAGATCCACAACATCATGTCAGTACGAAAATCATTAGAGAAACAAAATCCAGGATTAGACCCAAACAGACACAGGACAGATAAAAAAGAAACCGCAGTGTGGATTTAATGTATGTTGGCATGTTGTTTACTCTCTCTCTCTCTCTTTCTCTGTGTGTGTGTGTGTGTGTGTGGTGAGACTCTGCGGGCTCACTCCCTCTTTTGAAGGAGGGCTGCCAGTGTTTATTAAGACCTGATACATATTTCTGGTATTCTGTGGTTGTTTTATAGCATTTGAAGAATTTATTCCCATGTTGCATGTATCTGTATTTATGGCAACTTTATTCTTTTTTGTTATGTAGTATTATTTTTTTAATATATTTTGTCCTAATGACTGACTTTTCCATGATTTCATGAATGAGATACAACTGGATCTTGAACCTTGACATAAGTGAGAGATTTCATGTTCATAAATATCAAGTTTTACAAGAATAAAATTTACTGTATATGTGTTATGTTAAAAAAAATCCCTCTCCACCCTTGGAACTGACAACCATTGGCACATATCATGTCATAAAAATCACTCAGTTCAAACACACCCTGTGTGTTTTACCCTGTGTGTAGTATGTGTACAAGTTTGACTTAGAGGTGCAGATTTTATATTCTGGCAGTTCATTTTAGGATAAAAAATATTTTAGCTGTTAATTGAGCTCCCACTATGTTTGGGTTATGCATTGCTGATGGTCAAGAGACTGTTATGTGTCAGGAGCAAAATCATTGCACATGAAGCCCCATGTGTGAGTTCAAAGCATGTTTGCATTTTGGACTCATATGTGAACGTTTTACCTCTGTGTATTCTGACATCATGTGTTTACCTCAAAAGGTGAATGTTTTGGTTTGTAGGTCCATAATAGTGCATATTTTATGTACCCCCCATCACATCTGATAATATTTGTTTCACATGTGAAGACGTAGAGATGATTCACAGGCCTCATTTGTCATTTTGACATGGATTTTTAAGTAATTTCACATGCTCACACATGAATATAAGCATATACATTTACAAATGTAAGTTCACATGAGTTTTTTTGAGGGAACTTTGAAATATTCCTCAAGTTTCACTTTTACTGAGAGCCTTGTGCCAAGTACGCACACACACACACACCAAACACACACAGGTTGAACAGAGCATTTGTCCTCGATCAGACAAGAGTCCGTAGACGTGTGGGGATTTTCACATGTGTTTATGTGGTTAGTGGACTGGGGTCTCCCCTCCCTCCTCCCTCCTCCTCCTCTTACTCTTTGGTGGTCACCGATGATTGATCACATGTCCTGGCTGGCCCGAAGGTTGTTACACTGACCTTCTGCAGAAGTAAACGCAGAGCAGACAATTAACTGCTTAGCAATTAGCTGCTAAACAGGAAGGTGCCACTGACCTGCCAGCCCACATTCGACCGGATCGCTGTCTCAATGTGTCATTGTCATGTAGACACCACGTTTCCTTTCTCCGTGAAGACGTTTATTTTTGTTTGCGCTCGTTCCCACAGGAAGAGTTTAGCGGAGCACAAAGGCTGTCACTTTTTAAGAGAGAAATGAGGAGGCAGAATCAGCTGAGATTGGACAATGAAGTTTCCAGCAGCCAAATAAAACATAAGACACATTAAACTCTGAATTTGTGATAAGAAGAAATAGTGCGAATTTATGTTTTTATCCCTGTGAAACTGGACACGTCAGATTAGATTTGTTATCTAGTAGCACTTTGCATGATATATGAAGTAGTAGAAAGTGTGGACACTGGCACGCTGCCCAAGGTGATTTGTTATTTGCATTATTGCACAACCTTGTAGCTCGATGAGTCATGAACAGCTGTGTGTTTTTACACATTGTTCCAGAATAGCTCCACTCTAGCTGTTCCCAATCGTAATTTTCTCTGCTATATTGTTCGCTGTCACTGATTTGAATGTTGGCAATGTTCGTAATTTATTTTAAATGAAGTCCAAATGGGATTAAGTCAAATGAAGTTTCTTCAGATGCTGTTTCTCAAAGACATATTACTCATAGACCAAACACTGAATAAGCATGTGTTAGTGGGTTTTTGATTATATGCAGAACCAGTCATATCTGTAGAGTTATCTGGAAAAGTTAATTATGTTCATAAAATATGATTTTCTGTGACAAAAGTTCTTTATAAACTAGTTTAATTGGACTGAACCATACTAATTTGGTGTTGAGCATAGATGCTAAACAAGGTTTTCCACAAGAGCTTCAAACCCAACGAGTCTCATTCTTTTTACCTCTTTCCACATCCCCATCATGTAAGACTTACAGAACTGCTCTCTGTGTTTCTTTTCTTTTTCTTTTCTTTTTTTTAAAGTAAGAACTCAATAGGGGAATGGCAGAAGAATGGAGGGAAAGAAAAACGGAGGGAGGTGAGGAGGAGGGTTGTGAAAATTGCCGTTGGCTGCCACCCAGGGCCCAGTCTTTGTGGTAATGAAGGGTTAGAAGCAGCGTTATTGCTCCCAGATGCCGTGCGGGTTCTCCGCAGCCCTTTGAAGCATGGCCCAAGTCACCAGACTCCCGTCAACATACGCACTACCACACACACATACACACACACACTGAGACATGCAGCCTCTTAAAACAACATGGATGCCGTTAACGACTATCTTCTTGGTTTTGCCCACCAAACTGCTCAGATTTGTTTCAAGGTGTTAATTGGATACTGATTACGTAAGGCCCCCGTGTGTGCGTTTTTGGTGTTCGGTGTGTGTGTGTGTGTGTGTGTGTGTGTGTGTGTGTGTGTGTGTGTGTGTGTGTGTGTGTGTGTGTGTGTGTGTGTGTGTGTGTGTGTGAGTGTGTGTGTGTGTGTGCGTGTGTTTGTGTGTGTGGGTGTGGGAGGCCATATTTCAGCCACATTTTGAAATCATGTTTGAGTCTTTGAGACGTGTTTTTTTGGAAGGTGTGCACAGTGGTGAAGTGCCTTTATGAATCCAGAAGTGAACTTCCTCTGCCTTTTCATAATTAGCCTTATTACTCACCAGCAAAACAAAACCATGGAAAGTACTTTGCATACACGCTGCTCCAAACACCACAGGTTAACTACAAAGCGCACTGCCTCGTCTCCTGTGTGTGTGTGTGTGTGTGTTTGTGTGTGTGTGTGTGTGAATGAGAGGAAAAAATTTTGAATGTGTAGAGGTTCAGACAAAAAGGACATATCACACATCACACCATGGTTCAGGTGTAAATGAAAAGAATTTATTAAACTATTTACAAAAATGAACGGATGTGAAAATCAGTAATGTAGGTCGGTGAATGGATGAGTGAGAATAGTATAATGTTGTATGCCAAAAAAAAAAAAAAAAAGACTGCGCATGTCAACTGTTATAGGTTTTAAACCCAGCATCCCAGGTCAAAGGGTTAGTTCACAGTTAGTTAGTTCACAAATTATAAAAAGACATTTTCTCAACAAGCTCTGGTGGTAGCTAACTCAGGTTTTCTACTCTCTGATTTCTGTTTCCAAGGTGATTGTAATTTGAATTTATAGTGTTTAGGAATAATGAAAAAAAAAACATAAAAAATCATACAACATGTCTTTCCAGAATCAGTGTTAATCATTTTTAAGTAAGTAGGCCTTCATGGCTGCTGGTGGGTCCACTGCCCCACCCCGAGCATCGGGGTCACACTGACGTATCAGTTGCCACTGTTAGGTACATCTGTAATATCTAATATAGTCCAATACACCTGTTCTGCTGTAAAGTTTATGATGCCTATAATTATGAGTTTTTTTTTTTGGTTGACACAGTCATAGAGGTGTTAATTCAATTATATGTTTTAGCACCGAGGTCATAGTAGGTGGTGGTGTTGTACTGGACTGCATTATAATCAGGGGTGTTTCTAACATTCTGTCCACCTCATGATTGGATGACAAAATATTAGAAACACCTTTTATTTGGACCCCGATAATAAACATATAAATGAATTTGCACATTTCCAATAATGTCAACAAAAACGTAACATTTTAAACTTTATCAAAGTAGAGCTGTTATGTTGAATTACAATAGACTGTACATGTGTATCTAATAAAGAGGCCACTGGGTGTATATTTTACTGTAGTTTACACAGTCAGTACATTAGAGGTTGGTGGAGGAAACAGGGCTGCACCCTGAACCTCCAACACCTTCATCCAGCAGCGGGCACATCTTACTTTGGATACCATGGTTCAAAACTTCCGCCCTAGTCGTACTGTCGACATGTTGCTGAACGCCGGGCTGAGTCACCACAGTGCAGCCGTTAGAGCCAGTTATACGACATCCGTGGAGCCACACGGACTCTTACAGGTGGCGAGTACTTCACCAAACGCTTCCTTATTGCTGTGAGCATAATATGTTTGGATGCTGCAGTGGACATGAGGCGCCATGGACATGACATCGTCCAAAACATTTCCACCCGCAGCGCCTTCCAAAAGCAGTGGAAAGAGGCTTTCCCAGGAAAGAACAGACTCTCAGTGGAGGGGCTCATGAAGGAAAAGGGACTCGCAGCAAAGGGCTGCAATTATACTGCTGTGAGTTAGTAAGTTAATAATAATATGTCACACATTCAGGTAAAGACAGAAAGTAAGATTACAGACAAAAAACCGAAAGTACTTAATATAGAAGTCTGGAGGTATTAATGACTTCATTACTTCAGTTGATACTGTGATTACATGGTGCATATTCTTAGATACATCTGTATAATCAAATCACCCGTTTGTTTCTAGGGCTCTGGCGAAAATGCAGAAACACTGCATTTATTTTCCTCTCTTTTTTTTTTTGTGCAATGTAGCAGTCATGGCTTTTTAGTTTTCGAAAAAACTCCATTTCACTCCCAGTTTGCTCCTTGCATGCAATCTTGACATGCATACACTGTAGATTGTACACACATGAATACACATATTTTGTGTATTACACCAGAGCTGTTACCATGGTGATTAATGTAAACTGAACAGAAGTCTCTTGACAAGCCCAGTAGTGCAAAACCATAGCCTGCATCACTGGCCGTGTGTGTGTGTGTGTGTGTGTGTGTGTGTGTGTGTGCGCGCGCGTGCATCTTTCTGATTCACTCTCACTGAAGTAAAGCGCTGCAGACAAAAGTCAAATAAAGGGTGTGTTTCCTTCTCATATCTGTGCATCTGTATGTGTGTACGTGTGACTTTGTTTTCTCGTGTCTTCAGTGTCTGAAATCTGAAATACTTTTGCCTGCTCATGCTGACTGGATTTTATGGGAACATATGGGAAAGTGCTCAATCCCCAACTTCCCCAAAACACATAAAAACACACACATGCAAGATGGGCTTGATTGGCACAGAGAAAAACCTCGATAATCTGCCTAAACTGCGTTTCAGAAGTCTGTGTATGACGTTAAAATAACGTTCATATATGCACGCTTTCTTATCGGTTTTTCTTTTTTGTTTATACGTGCACTAAACTCAATTCTTCAACTATTCTCACACCCAAATAGCAGCTCTTACTACCTTAATACAAAATGATAATGTAACTTATTACATCAAGTTTCTTTTGTCATATATCCTTTCTGCCACTGCTTTAGGAGTTCAGTTTCTCTGTACTTTCCCCACATCATGCACACACTCACACACTAGCCCCCCCCCACCCCACCCCCCCCCCCCCCCCCCACCCCCACACCCAACCGACCCCTCCCCACCCCACCACCCCGCACGCAACCCCCACCCCTCCTGCTTCCAACTCTCCTGACTGGATTTACTGGCCAGAGGAGAGGAAAATGTATGAATCAGTCCAAGGCTGCTCACTCCCAGGGAGAGGGAAAGCCAGAGAGTGAGGGGAACAAGGGAAAAGAGGAGGGAAAAAAAAGATGAAGAGAGAAGGAGAAAAGGAGGAAGGCAAATATTGAGAAATATTGAATAGACCAGAGACGGAGAACGGGGGACCTCGTTGCCCTCACCGCCACTATAAATGTTGATGTCAGCATTCAGCAGTCTGGGCGACTGCCTGTTTAGTTCTTCTTTTTTTTCTTTTTTTCTTTTTTTTTTTTTTCTATAGCAGGACACCTGGGTGTACTGGCGCTGCCAAATGTGTGTGTGTGTTTATATATGTGTGTGTGTGTGTGTGTGTGTGTGAGAGAGAGCGAGAGAGAGAGAGAGAGAGAGAGAGTTTTTACAGACATTTAGGGGATATGACCATTTGGCTGCATAGGTCGTAAATCCTTTGATGAAGGAGTTTGGTCACACACAACCGCACCCCCACCCCCCGTCTCTCTCTTTTACACACTCTCCCTTAAACACACACACACACACACACACACACACAGACACACACAGTGGGCTGGGCAGGGCAGGACCATGGTTAGCTATCCAGATGGTTCTAAGGTTAGTTAGAGACTACACTCAAAGGTGCTGTTTGCAACCAAAGTGCGTGTGTGTGTGTGTGTGTGTGTGTGTGTGTGTGTGTGTGTGTGTGTGCATTTTTAAGCTATGTTTAGACAAACTCACTCACCCTGTGCTATTCTTGGCATCTCATTTTGTGAATTCTAATTTTACTGTCGCTAGTAAAACATTCACGCACCCACACACACACACACACACACATGCACATTCATCCTCAGTAAAGAAACTTAATTTTGTAACAATAGACTTCAAGGAGTTTAACTGCAACACGTTTGTGTGTCTTTTATGTGTGTGTGTGTGTGTGTGTGTGTGTGTGTGTGTGTGTGTGTGTGTGTGTGTGTGTGTGTGTGAGACATAGGGGAGGAGAGAGAGGGCTGGCATGTGTCAGACTGAGATGACTAACTTTGAGGTTCCCTTATTCATAAATAGTTGGATGTCTGGATATCATATGTTGTTTGCAGATTTACAAGGACAAGAGATCTCTACACTGGAAGCACAACACCCCCCCCCCCCCCCCTCTGCATGTGTGTGTTTCTCATTTGTTGCTCACCCTTTTTTTTTTTCACAACTGTAATCAAAACCACAGACTGGAGGACTGTGTACGACTTTCCCATTCGTCTCTCCTGCCTTTTTCTTCTCTTTTTTTTTTGTCTGCTGTTAAATCTAATATGTGAGCGTCTACTCCTGATTTTCTTTCATCTGCCTTCTTTTCGTCTCTTTATATCTGGTTTCTGCCATTGATTATGGTTAAGCTGATGCTGCAAAATCTTATATCAAGTACAACATATCAAGTAGTAGATTGATCAGCCAACAATGGCTTTATTTTTTTTGCTCTTATACACAATGTCAGTGCAGATACTGTAAATCTCTATGACCATTTTTACTTTAGGGCCAAATTCCTCACCGATGGAGCAACTCACTCTCTCTCTCTCCTCCTCCTCCTCCTCTTCCTCCTCCTTCCTCACATGCACTGGGTAACGGGTGCGTTTCTCTGTCGCCCCCTGCAGGAGAAAGAGAAGAAGTACATGCTGCAGGTGGACAACCTGAAGCTGCGCGATGTGGAGAAGGGATTCATGTCCAGCAAGCACATCTTCGCCCTCTTCAACACCGAACAGAGGTGTTATTACAGACACACATGCACATCAATATATAGTATACACACACACACACACAAACACACACACACACACACACACACACACACACACACACACACACACACACACACACACACACACAATTATACATCAATTATGTATAATTACAGAAACAAGCAAATGAATGAAGCAATGAAAAGAAACTGTTACCATTAGCCTTTGCTCTGCAGCCCACTTTTCTTTTCCATTTATGTGTTTTCTGTGTAAAATTCTCATGGCAGATTGCAGTTAAAGCTGAAAGTTTAAGACAGTGGTGGAAGAAATGTCTGGACAAGTTACTTCAATAAAAGTGGAAATACCACAATACGAAAATACTCATGTAAAAGTAAAAGTCCTAAAAGAATCTATAACAAAGTGTACTTATGAAAGTAGAGGTGCTAATCATGCAGAATGGCCCCTGTCAGTGTTATATTATTACATTATTAGCTAAATTTAACCGTTTTCTATACTTTTGGGCAGTTTAATCTATAACATGATCGTATCTTTTGAATGTAAAATCTCAAATTGAAAAGTAATTATTAACTATATATCTGTGATATAAATACAACAGAGTAAAATAGAGTAGAAAAAAAAGTGCAATATTTGTCTTTCAAACACACACACACATATATATATATATATATATTTAAATGGAAGTACTCAGGTAAAGTACAACAGTGCAATACTTGTTCCCAGGAATGTTTATAAGGACTACCGTCAGCTGGAGCTGGCCTGTGAGAGTCAGGAAGATGTCGACGCATGGAAGGCCTCCTTCCTCAGAGCTGGAGTTTATCCTGAACGGGTCACGGTAAGATTTATTTAGAAGCACACACAGCATTGTATTACATTCTAGTTTTGTTTTTTTGTTTGTTTGCTTTAATCATACATAGCTAAAAATGTGTGTTCACCAAACCACATGTACAGTAAAACACATTCTTAACTCCCACCTTGTCACAATCATATAGACAAAGAGTAAAGTTAATTATTGGTTTGTTTGTTTTTGTACGAGTCGTCTAGGCTGTTGTTGCCGATGATGTGTAATTGGAGTCTTATTTGAATGTTGTCATGTCTCTCATGTGATTCTGTATCTGTCCTTTTCAATGTCTTTTATCTTTCATCGCTGTTTGACCTTGTAGGAGAAGGAAGGAAAGGTACGTTACTTTGGTCTACGTCGTTCCTTTTCTTCATCACTGTGTCTTCTTTTGAACGTTTCAGCCTAAAACTATTAACTAGAGAGAAATCATCGAAATGCAGCCCTACTTATTTGTTGGCCATCACATTAGATTTGATTAGCTGGCGGTAATCAGTCAACAGTTATTCAGTGTTACATTCAGAACCAGTTTATTGTTATGTTATATAAGCATAAAGACAGGGATGCATAGTGTGACCAAATTTAACATTTTTACAAGGAACATTTTATCCAAAGTACTCCCTCTAATAATAATACCATTATATATGGGATTAGTAAAATATATATATATAAGCACATTTGGAAAGGGCTGTACCAGCAAATCAAAGAAAATATGAGATTTAATTCAAGAATGTGAGATGATTTTGTTACATTGCTGGACAAAACAATCAGACAAAAAAGACCATTTTGCATTTTTTTTCCTACCGTGCAATTTCTTTCTATTTTATGATGCCTCACATTTACAGTTCTTGTTTCTTCAACTCTTCCCAGTGCAATCAAAACTCTCTACATTTTTTCTCTGCAGAGTGATGGTGGTGATGAAAGCAGCTCTGACAACTTCATGCACAGCATGGACCCTCAGCTGGAGCGGCAGGTGGAGACCATTCGTAACCTGGTCGACTCCTACATGGCCATCGTCAACAAGACTGTCCGAGACCTGATGCCCAAGACCATCATGCACCTCATGATCAACAATGTGAGTTACTGGTGGTGGTGGTTGTGGTGCGGGGCCGGGGTGATGAAGATGTTCTGAAACTAGAACTGTCATCACAAAACGTTTCTCTCTCTGTGCCCAGACGAAGGAGTTCATCAACGCCGAGCTGCTGGCTCAGCTGTACTCGTGCGGCGACCAGAACACGCTGATGGAGGAGTCTCAGGAACAAGCCCAGCACCGTGACGAGATGCTGCGGATGTACTACGCCCTGCGAGAGGCCCTGAGCATCATCGGTGACATCAGCACTACCACCGTAACCACTGCCATGCCACCGCCTGTGGACGACTCCTGGCTGCAGGTGCAACGGGGCGGCTCCGGAGGAAGGTATGGCATGATGCGAATAGACAGAGGAAGAGCATTAGAGGGGGTTGAAGGGTGTGTGTAGTGCATTGTGTTTTCTGTCTCAGACGTCACTAGTTTACATTTGCTCGGTTCCTCTCTTCCCTTCTCCACCAGGTCTCCAGCCACCAGTCCAACTCCAAACCGCAGAGCTCCACCGGGACCTCCGGCCCGCCCAGGCTCGCGTGGTCCTCCACCTGGACCCCCTCCTGCTGGCGGACCCCCTGTCCCGTCTCGTCCTGGAGCTTCTCCTGACCCTTACAGTGGGCCGCCACCCACCGTGCCCTCCCGGCCTAACCGCGCACCCCCAAGCGTGCCCAGGTGAGTGAGAGCATGAAAAAATGTGTTTGAATCCCAGTAACGCTTTTTCACACCAACGTAGAGTATGATCCAAGGACATTAACACCCAAACCATAGCTTATAATACTATGACAAGCTATCCGACCTGAAGTGTGGATACTCTCTGTTACTAAGGGGGATGTGAAGACACCTGGATGAGGGGATGAAGGAGGTAAATGAAAGTGGAGAGCACTGGTTGTGATAGAAGATAGATGAATAGATGAATAGAGATCCCTGAATAGATGGATAGACAGTGATATGATTATCATCATCAGTTGATCGTGTTCTTTTTCTCTTGGTGTCTTTTGGTTTCACCTTGACTTGTTGGTACCTCTCTGCCACCACTTTGAACTTTCAACACGCTGCCAAGCATCACTGTCAACACCTAACACTCCACTGTTCATCGCTAACACACACCCCATCACTGTCCTCATCGGGACGATTTAGATACTTTGACTTTACAGTCACTCAGTGACTGCAATGAGGGTTTCCTTTCTGTTCTCCATTTACTGTATCCGTCGCCGCACCTGTAATCTTTGCCTTGTGCTTGCCTGTGTTTGTGAGATAGCTAATTTTTTTAACCTGGACCGATTCATTGTAGCGTTGAGTAGCAGCTTGCCTCTTTTGCCGCAGGGGACACTAACGTTGCTGAGCAAAGCTCTCACTGGCAAATTCAGGCTCAAAATCAGATCCAAGTATCTCAAATTCCTCAACTTGTGAGCGCTGATGCTTTTCCATCTAAAACCATTTTTCCTGCGTTCTGGTCTGTCCTGAGTGAGAGCTGAGCACATGTGACGTTGGTCATTTCCTGCACTGTAACTGTTTGCACTCCTTTTCTCTTTTCTTCATCCCTCTGTCCCTCACCACACCTCTGTCCCACACATGCCTATGGTTCCTTCTACAGAATCACTATCACTGACCAGTGAGGAATAACGTTTCTGGTACGTTGGGTACTGTCCACCATTATCATCATCATCATCATCATCATCATCACCACCATCACTTTCCTTCTTGTGCTTCCTCTCAGAACGCATCCTTTCACTGCATGCCATTTCCTTTTTCTTACTTTTCCTTTCTCCTCCTAGAGCGCTGCATGGGCAAACACACCAAGTGTGTGTGTGTTTGCATCGGTGTGTGAGCTGATTTTTCTCACAGCATTTTAGCGTCGATGCTAAGTTGTTTCTTAAAGGGGTATGAGTATGTCAGAACCGGAAAGAGGAATTTTTACTCCGTTTACATCAGCAACATGTTAAACAGAATTCAACTCAAATGTCCAAAACCTGAAGATTATTCTTGGTTTTGTGTCAATGTTGTATGTGATATATATATATATATATATATATATATATATATATATGTATATGCCACAACATCCCACCCATCCCTAGCTTTGTCTCTGAATGTCTGATATTGTCATTCAAAGTCATCCTATCTGCCAACATAACTGTTCAGTACAGAGGTTTGTGAGTGTGCAGGTAATCCTCAGTGGATTTTTGCCTTTTTCTTAGGAAATACCAGGCAGTTTTTTTTTTTCATTTAAGACCTCTAAAAATCTCTTTATTTAAACAATCAGAATAAAGCAACAAATCGACCAATCAGAACGCTGCTACAGACTGCGCAATCAGAACCAAGGCTACAAATAGATCAATTAAAACAGCTACAAACCAATCAATCAGAATAAAGCTATGAATCGACCGATCAGAACGCTGTTACAAACTGGCAAATAGATTTTTACTTATCTATATAATTATCTTGTGACCTGTGACATTTTTTCTTTGTTGGAAACCACATTAATTCATTCATTCATTAATTAAATGGATGCCCTCAAACTGAAAATTTCCGACAATATGCTGTTTTCACTCTTGTACGCCTTTCAGGGATTTTTTCTTGATTGCTGTTCCTAATATTTTTCACCCTCTGTAGCACCATAGGATTATTTACAGAAATTAAAATGAAAATATTTTAAAACTACATGATACCGTACTAAGACATTGTAATATGTAGTAATGCTGCCTACTTTTGGCCTCAACTGCAAACATACATTACCTGCATTGTGGCCATGTTAAATGAGCCTGATATCTCTGTGGTGTTGGTCATGTCTTCAGGTTTCATCCTTGTGTTATCTCATTATATAAGTGGTCGTCCGTGTGAGTGACGGTGCAGTACTTCAGTGTATGTGCATGGATTTACACACGGGGGTCCAGAAATAAGCAAAAACCTTGGAAACACTAATCCAACCTGTTCCTGTCCTCTCTTCTTTGTATCTCTTCCTGTCTGTGCTTATGTGTCCCCTGGCAGTCGGAGACCCCCACCCTCTCCAACCCACTAGACCTCTGAGCTCCTCCCTCCGTCCTCTTGTCCGCCCGTCCCTCCTCTGGATAAGAGACTATGGACAACAGCGCCACCTTCCTGTCATTTCCTGCCTCACCTGACCTGAGCTGGCTCCCTTCTCCTGCTCCTCTACTTCTCCCTTACAACAAGCCATGTCTCTGTTTCACTCCCCAACAAACCCTCTGTTCCACACGGAGATGCAGAATACTTGAAACACACCTGCATGACTTACATACCGACATGCTGCACCCTCAGAATTTAAATAAACTATGTAGACAATATGAAATAATTGATAGGAAACAACCTGGTGAGTGTATGCGCACATATGCATGCACACCTGCTTACATAAATACACACATATATATACAACAAGCAAACACACACAAGATATTTTTCCTCCTTTTAAGCCTAAGGGAGGAGACTTTTAGCATGACACTTTGCCTGAGTATAACATTATACTCCAGCATTTCTTATGGGTATTCTGGCTGCTGACTGACGTATTATTCTCTTATTTAACGTTTGTTTAATCTTATCTTTCTTTTATGTTTTTTTCTGATTTATTCTTATTTTTTCTAAAGGAATACTTCACCAAAAGATGTTAGGTTTTGTATCACAGAATTGCTCTGTATTGCCTGTCATGCTGAAGAAAAAACATTTTCAGCAGAGTTTTCAAAAGTGGAAGCTATTTTTGAAGTAAAAAAAAAAAAAAAAAAGACTCCAAACTGCAAAACAATATCAGAAAGTCCATAACTAATCCTTCAGTTATGTTAGTGTCAGTGTTTTTTAAGATGCACTGAGCAAGGGGATACCTGAGACTTGGTTATTATACTGCATGATGCATGTTTTTAAATTAATTTCTACTTATTAAAAAACTATTTTTTTCCTCACAGCATGTCAGACACAAAAGTTTGGTGGAGTATTCCTTTAAGGGAGGCGATGCAAGCTGAACTGGACTGGATATTGCATCCCTGAAACTCTTGTGTTTTGTTTGTAACTGTTGTATTCAGGTTTTGATCTGTAATTGTGGTCCCCCAAAATCACAGGCGAGGACACACTTTAATCACATTGAATCAGGTCCGCTTGTACTTGAGAACTAAACATCCAAAGAGAAGAACTGTGCCATTCATACAGTCAGTATTTATCTTAGATGTTGCGATTTTTTTTTTCATCATTACCATCATTATGAGCTGCAGATAAACATAAAGACTTCCCTGGTGTCTCCTCACCTTTATGATTTCGGGGTTTCTCTTTTCATCCCGTTCATCGTGTAAGGTCTTCTGTTTTCTCTCTGTTTCTACTCTTTTCACTGAAACAGCCGGCCAAGCAAGGGTGGGCCCTCTCGCCCTGAGAGCCCCTTGCCGCCATTCGACTCTTAGAAGAAACCCCCCCCACCCACTTCCTCTCTTTTACCTCCTCTCTTCTAAAACTCCATTGCCCATCAGCTGCGAAACAGACTGCACCATCCATCACTCACTCACTCACACACACAAGGGAGGAGGGCTTAAATGAATTAAGAGGGGTAACAGACTCCTCATCTTCAGATATCTGGACAGATAGGGGAGCTGCTGCTCTTCATCCTTGCTTTCCCTCTTCCTCCCTTTGCTGTAGGACAGGAGGAGTGATCATGTGATGGACTGTCTGGATCCTTTTTTTTTTTCTTTTCCTTTTGCTTGTTGTAGCGTCCAGATTGCCTCACTGCCACTAAATCCACCTGTGTTTTCTCGGGTAATCGAATCACTTTGAGTGTAATCTCACACAACTGTGACAAAACCACCTCTTCAAACGTTGTTGTCTGTGCTTCCACAGAACCTATGCAACAAAGAAAAATGGTTTCCCACTTTTCCCACTTCCCTCCTCTCCTCTTCACGAAAACGTTGTTACTGCATTATCTTATGGAGGTGGGATCTAAGTTGAAAGTGCAATATAAAGGATGTTCTTCTGCAGACAGCTGCATGCCACCAGTCAAACAAGAGCCAAGTAGACTTTCAACTAGGGCATCTGTGGCCTGGGCTGCACCCTGCGTTCCTTATGCATCCTTTTAAAGTTTTTAAGTCAGCTCTGTTCACATCATGCATCAAAATCTTCTGATATACTCACAGGAAAACTTTTCAGGTTGATAATCTGCCATGTCTTTTCTGTTTTTTCCTCCTTTTTTTTCTTTTCTTCCCTCTCTCAGTGGTCACGGGGGTGAGTGAGAACATGAAAGCAGCCACAGTCTATGCATAAAACTATCAAACGCTCCTTCTGTTTCACCTTCACTTTGCTGTGTGAGAGCCTGTGAGTCGAACCCATCTTTTCACCTCTTTTTCCATCCGCTGAACTCTGCTGTCAGTGTGTGATGTGTTGTATTTTGACCCCAAACAAAAGATGACAAAAACCCACCAGCCACAACAGAGCCCATCTCTGTACCTCAATTGATGTAATTTACAAACTACCTGAAACACTTCAGTCACCCCATGATGTATCTTAGGACTTCACGACTGCAAAGCAAACACAATAAAGCATATCCTACTCATTATTTAACGTTAAATAGTTTATTATGGACATATCTTAATGCGTTATTCTGTATATGTGTGGTGCATCTTATGGGACTTGTACTTCCACTGTCTAGAGAAATTAGTCTGCAATGTATGAAATTGCTGAATATTTAAATGATTATGAATAAATGAGTATCTGTATAAGGAATTAATATTTGAAAAACTTACAAAAAATATATTAATGCAGTGATGTATATGGACGTCTGCAGGTTGTTTGATACTATAGGTTGTAGGAGAGAGGGTTTTTTTTTTCTTGTCTCTCTCTCTCTCTGTGTGTAGAAGAGCAGGGAGATACAGTGTGAATGTGTGAACTCCTGCAGAAACCAGGCCCTGCATCTTGTTCAAACTGATGTGGATGAAAGGATGACTTTACTCTGCAGGACTGCTGTGCTTTGTCAACACATTAAAACCTCAGTGTACTGAAAGAAGCTTCCTCTTCGTGTTCTTTTCCTCTTTATGGTGGTAAACGTCACAGGTACATTGGAACTGTTCAGAGAGCTTATGTACTGAGGGGTTCAGGGGGCATCAGAAAAAAAAATGTAAACACCTTATGAAAGAAAAGATGTTAATTTTGAAGTAACACAAACAAAAGCCAGAGGTAGAAGTAAAAAAAAAGAAAATAAAAAGGACAAAATGCAAATATGATCCGCTGACATTTCCTATGACTTGCAGTTTTTCGACTTGCTGCTACCAAACGGTATGTGGAATATGTGTGGATCTGAAAGTCAATCAATTGATCAATAAAAAATTAACCAGCGTTTAGTTTGACAGTCCATTGATTGCTTATGTATTTCTCTTTTTTTGCCAAAAATGAAAAATGAACTGGTTCCAGCTTCTCAAATGCAAATATTTGCTCTTTAAAAAAAACAAAAACAAAAAAAAAACTCTTCTGTGGTATTAGATTAAATATGTTTGGGGTTTGGATGATCAGACAAAACAAGCTGTTTGTATACGTCACCTTGAGCTTTAGAAAATTTTCCTCAGACTTAACAAATAATCAAGAAAATCATCCGCTGAGTTATCAATAGTGAAGTGAATTGTTAGTTGAAGTCTTAAGTACATGTCAAAATCAAACAAAAATTATCTAATGGTAATTAGTTTAGTGAAGGAAATGCCAGCACTCACAATGAAATAGTCTTTGTATTTTAATATAGGGCAAAAAAAGGGAAGCGGTTCAGCATGAAGCAGTCATCAGCATAAAGAGACAGTGGTAAATCACTGGAGCCTGATTGCTTGATTACTGATGAAGTGCACCTGTGAATCAGCCACACCCGGGGGAGTGGCTACATGTCATCAGAAAAAGAGCAACAAATAGTAAAAATAGACGATACAGTATTTCCAAGCAAACACTTATATAGGCATACACCATCACACTGTTTCTTCATAAGACATATTCAGCACAATATAGATTAAAAATAATAAAAGCACATAGGGTTAGGGTTAGAATCATAACATCAGAATGCACAAACATTAACATTAATCAGTGTATCAGTTGCAAAAAGGGAACTAAGGGTTAACTGCACTGATTAATTTTAATATTAAATTCAGACCCTTGATATTCATTGGATTAGGCCTATCTATATTCTACTCCCCTGGGTGTGGCTGATTCACAGGTGCACCTCATCAGTAATCAAGCAATCAGGCTCCGGCGTCAGATGTCTATATATACATGTGCCTGAGTTACCGTTGTCTCTTACACTGATGAAGGCTTCATGCTTCAAACGCGGTCGTTTTTTTTTTTTTTGCCTTATATTAGACTACAGAGGTTATTCTATTGTGAGTGCCGGCATTCCTTCACCTTGTATTCAGCCACGTCTGTGCACCCGAAATAGCTACTTATTCCCTTTTTCCACTAAAATTAGCGGGTGCACACGAGTTTGTAAACCCGCTAATAATAGCCGATTGACCCCTTTTCCACTGTCAGTCGAGTTTGCCCGTCAGTTCGTACTGAGGACACACACAACTGCAAGCCGTGAGGTCATCACGCTGCAGCTTCACTCTTTCATGCAGTTAGCCGCGGTGTTTCTGGTTTAACAGCAGCTGTACAGGTGACAGGAGTGTCTACAGCGTCTCTGAAAGACCTTACAGCAGGAAAGGGGTGAACATCAACGAGTTCACCCGGGTGTCGCGTTTACATCATTGCCGATCGGAGCCGATAGAAACCCGTGTCTACTGCAGAGTCATTTGACCCGGGTGTGAATGCCGATGAAACCCTTTTTCCATTGACGGCAAAAGCACGTTGTTAGAGGGTTTTTGGACCAATGGAAAAGGGTCTTTAGTATTGGGAGTTGTGCGCCCGGCACTGTTTTCCTGGCAATTTGTTCGTTTTCTGGCAGAAGTATGGGTTTGAAGTAGTTTGTTTTTCTGAGAGGGTTCAAATGTTACAGGCCAAACTGATATTTGGACTGATTTCCTCACAGGTTCTCTGTGCATTTGGTATTTACTATATCTGATCAGAACTGGGCAAAGCAGTAAACCTTTTAAGTGACATTTTGTAAGATCACCTCAGGTGTAAATAATATAGCTGCTTCAGTTTCAGGGTCCTTGCGCCATTCATGCTGTAGCTATTGTTTATATTATTAGTCACACCCTCAACAAATCGAAATGTCAGCTGTTTCCTTACTGCCTGATTCATGTGTATCACAACACAACAGTTTGGAATTATTACAAAATGATAAAGAAATCCAGACAAACTTTCAGTTGCTCAATCAGTTTTATTCAGGAGAAGGGGAGAAAATATTACTCAAGGAAACAAAATCAGAAAGCTTCTGTCAGAAGCAGCCCTCGAACAAATCGGTTCTCTGAACAGTCCTTCATTTCCATCCAACACATTTCTATTTTACATTAAAACTGATTAGTCTGAGATACTAACTTACTTCAAATAAATATATTTTCTTTTTTAGTCAATCTTTGTATTAAATCACAGCCAGTCAGTAACCACCAATACCCCGACTCTACTTACACTGCCAGCAAACACTGCAGAGCAGCATCCCCCACATACATACACACACCAGGCATAATGAATATACAATATGTTACACAGTTACAGTATGTACACCCTCTTTTACAGTAAAGACAATAAATGCTTCTCATTGCTATTTGTTTCAATCACGCAGAACATATTTAACAGTGAATTATAAAGTGTGGGAAGTCATTTCATCCACATTATTTTATTATTTTACAAGCCCCGAAACAACACTTAAAGGATTTTATTGTATATTACCATTACCATTACCTTGGTCTGACCACTCCCAAAAGCATAACAAAACAAAGGAAAAAAACTTATTTGTGGCATGTTTCAAAGGAAACCAAAAAGTGACAGAATGCTAAGAAGCGAGGAATTGAAAAATCAAGAATGATGAAGTAAATTTATTCAAAAACCACCTGTTACTGCCAAAGTGCTGTGGTTTAGGGTAGACACAGTGCTGTTTACTTTTCCTGTGAACAGCACCAAGTACATATGGCCTCCATATACCTTACACTTTAATTACATTTTGCTTCCTATAATAGGCTTAAAATACCAGAATCTGCACCAACGCCTTCTGTCCTGTTACTTTTAGTGATAAATATCAAGTGTGTAATTCAATAATTTAACAAGTATGTCCTCTTACTCAAAATAAACTCAACCATCTTAAAAGTCAAAAACATCCAAATATACGAGCGCCAAAAAGTATTCAGTGGGATTTCTGCATGACCTCCATGTCCTTGCTTATTAAAATCATGGAAAGACTCTCACAAAACAGAGGCCTCTGCCAAGACTTGATCTCAAATGGAAAAAATGAGTTTTTTACTTTGTGGTTATTAGTTGTAAAGGGAAACATTTCTACACTGAAGAAATCAATTAATCCATTCTCCAATCTACATTTGTGAACATGAGCATCTCTCTCTTAAAGCTGAACACCTGTCGTCTTCAGGGAAAGAAGAAATATCAGTCCAGATGGAAATTTACTCAAGTACTGCTACACAATATGAGAAAAACTAAATATGAACATTAAAATGGACTATTTTAGTTCTCTACTTTCGGAAAGACAGTTGTTCATTTTCTCAAATTCTGATTGGTCCCACACTTTTGGGAATAAGATCATGACTTCTTGCAGTGAGCGCTCTCATTATATTCACCTTCTGCTCGTATTTACACACCTTGGCCATCCTCTGAGTGCAACACTGCATACACACACACATACACACCAACGCACTTTCAATTAAATTCATTTTTTTCCAACTGGAACCCTCAGCTTAAGAGTGAGGCATCATAGGATTCCCCTTTTTTCTCCAAAGAGCCTCAATGGTAGAAACAGAGCTGAATGAGAAGCTCTGTACAATTTTAGTGCAATCATACTTATATAATCTGAAAGAACTCTACACAAAAGTACAACAGATGCTGAAGAGGAAACAGCTTAGATCTCTCACACACACACACACACACACACACACACACACACACACACACACACACACACACACACACACACACACACACACACACACACACACACACACACACACACAACAGTCCAGTTTGTAGGATGTGCATTAATTCATCTTTGATATGTGGAACTACAAGCAAAATGTAACAGAAAAGAACAGGCTCTTATTAATAGTGTCTATTAGTTTAGAAACTTAAAGACCCCATAAAACAGACGCTGGAGCTCAGGAAGAAAAATAAATGAATAAATGAGTTGTGTGGACTGAGTCTCTGAGCTCAAGGTTACAGAATATTCAAAGCACAAAGATGAATTATGGCTGCAGATAGAGATTTTAACTCCACACTTCCTTTAACTTCAAGTACCTTGACATCTAACATGCTGATGGCAAAGCTGAAGTAGAATGACTTGTAGAAACAATAATGTAGAAAGCAGCTCCCAGCACTGCACCCAAACTCCATTGTCTATGTGAATTAGACTGAAAAAGATGCCCTTCTCTAGTGATGCAATCAGCAACAATGGAGAAAATAATGCCATAACGTCTCCACTCAAATCTGTTTTTTCTTCATGGGGTCTTTAAATTGCATCTATCTGGTGACGTCTCTCCTTCCAACAAGATGTTTGACATCATAACAACACAAACGTTTCACATATATTAACACATCGCACTGTAAAAACATATGACTTATTTTCAGTGTTTGCAGGAAAAAGACAATGTAGAGAAAAGGTGGTTTTAGGGACAGTACCAATCTGCAACACCTGCCTCCATCTTCCTGAACCTGATGGTGTAACTAGCAAGCTCTTGACTTTGAAACAGCGCATACAGTTTAAAAGCTCTTATGTGCACTAAGTTCCTTTACTGACTTAACTTGAACTTCCATCTCACTCTGCCTACCACTCCTGATATCGTCCTGCTGCAACCTTCTCCTCACGTTACACAAACATACAGGTAAATTTTCGGGTTATTACATTCAAACTTGATGCTCTTTTTTTGGCATGTGTACAGTGAAGTGTGTAAAACTGAGCTTTGCAGTAGCATAAAGTTGCACACCAACAGGCTGTTAATCTTTGACAGCTCTTTAAGTACTGTATCAGCAAGGGGATTGAATATATGACCCCTTTATTGCACTTATGTGTAAGATGGGGGACTAGAGAGAGAGGAGGGGAAAATTGCGGTAAGGAAAATAATCAGATTGTGTTTAGGGAATACTGATTATCTCCTCTCTGGGAAGAGCATCATGGACAAAAAACAAAAACATAACACCAACAACAAATAGAAAATACTCTCTTTTTAACCATGCACACAGTAGCGCCAACACACAGAACAAAGTGGTGGCATTTTAATGTAACTGGGCCAAAAACATTCTTCTATCTGTGACTGGTTTTGTAGGGTGTCAAATTTCTTGAGAAAAGTTTGGGAATATGATTTATGAGCTATAAACATGGTAAACTGTGGTGCTTAATATTCCCCAAGACATGTCCAATATCTCCCCCACACACACACACACACAAACACACACATACACATACACACAGTTTTGTCACACCCACACCTCACACCACCAGGATCTTGACTTCGTCCTGTTCGTCAGGCCGGTAAAAGAAGGGGATGCAGGGGTTCTCCCCGAGGAAGGGAGGTGATCTCAGCGCTCCCTGGGGGTTTTGGATCTCCTGGAGCAGCTGCATGATCTGCTGGGCTGTGCCGTCCTCTTTGGGCACCATGGGCTTGGTGTCAGTCTGGGCTGACCCGGTCGAAAGCGTCTGGGGCGATGGGGCCTCCAGGCCTGTGGTGGGCTCTGACAGAGGAATGACATCCATGGCTTCTGCAGCACAGACAGAGAGAAAGAGCGGATTAAGTAGTGCTTTTATTCTTGAAATAAAGAACAGTGGAGACAACACTTATACACTGCAATTTCTGACTGACTAAGTGCAATAGCCCAATTAATAAGTCGCTGACACCACTTTGTGCCACAATGTCAGTTTAGCTCTGCTACTCTTCTTCAAACCCTGTCTTTCTGCTGATTAGTTTTATGGTGCAGTCTGTCTGAGTTTTGCTTCCCATTCAATTCTATGAAGACACTTTCACTTCCAGTCAATCGACTCGAGTACTCACATATCTGTTTGAACAGCCAGTTTGAGAGAGGCAGTGACCTCTTATTCATATAATTTTGACTTTTTATATTCTTGTTTTATTCAAGTACAGTGAAACAATACAAGCAGCATAACAGGAAGGAAGAATGCTGCTTTGCTGCAGTGGGTGCAGGGACAGCGACAGAGCTCAATGCCAGTTCAGTGTTAAATAAGAAGCTTTACAATTAACAACTTTGTGGAATTTTGTTGTCAGTACATTTGCTCTCACAGAGAAATCTAGTCTGACTGAACCTTTACTCTGGCTACGACATTATCCCGATTAAGCTGCTGTCTGATGTAAATGTAGTCAATGGCAAAATAGAGAAAACTAAGAAAGGACAGCTCAATTTTGTGGTTGCATGAGGCTTGGGAGAGGACACACCCTCCCGACGATCCTCTGAACACAAGATCAATATAAAACAGTACATACTGCTGGTTGTGCCTACCTGCTTCGCTGTCAGCATTAAGCTCTGTGTTTGTGTGAGCTTGGTGCTCTAGGTGGGTGTGATCCTCCCCAACAGGAACCAGGTCAGGGTTCACTGAGCTTGTGCCAGCCACAGCGCCAGTGTAGCGGCTGTACCAGTCATTCCTCTCAGCCACCAGCCTCATCACCAGATCCTGCAGCTCTGCCAGCTTCGCCTGTTGCACAGGAGAGACACAAAGGCCAGAACACAGACAAAACAGTCAGCTGGGAGGAAACCAACCTCTTCTAGTTTCTATTTAACATGATTACTGATGACAATATGAGATTATTTTACAATGTGAGAAAGAATATTAATGTGGTAATTGCGTAAGAGCTTTATTTTAAGACTGACTGCTTCTTGATGTACTTTTCTTCAAATTATTATTTTGCCAGTGCAATCTGTGATCCTCAAAACAATCTAGGCAACATCACATTTTATCAGGTTTTGTACTTGAATTACTTTGTTTGTGAGGTTAAATTGCTGATCAAATTTATGATTCTCATGAAACTACATTTTTTGAGAGGAAGTACAAAGCAATTTGCCATCCCTCAGGATCAGGTTTCCCTTTAGTCTCTAAAGCTACAGGTTCTAAATGATGGTAAGAAAGAAAACTGCAAAAACATGCATCAACACAAACATCTTATGCCACTACACTGAAATGCACTGATTTGTTATCTCTGCGCAGTACCTTCATCTCCTCCTTGTCCTGGGCCAGCATGCTGATGTACTGCTCCTTCTCCTGGTGTTTCTGCTTCATGATGGCCCGCTGATTCTGGTACAGGGCTATGTACTCCCCTGGAAGACATACGCAGAACATCATCATACCAGAAACTTGAATGAATATCATCAGAACCGTAACAATAAATATATATAAAAAAAAAAACATTGTGCTGTTGTCTCACCTATAGTGTCGGTCTCTCCAGACAACTGGATGCAGCGGTGCTCCAGCTCCTCCACCCTCTCCTTCAGGTCAGCTTTCTCTTGCATGAGGGATGTGAAGCGCTGCTGAAGCTTCTCCATGGCAACTTGCAGTGCCTGATGAACTTCCACTGGCACTCCTCCTTCTGAGCAAGAGACAGCATAGTGTACATTAGGATTACATACTGCATGCCATATACCTTATCTGTATAACCAGAAATGACTGCAGAACATAAATAGGCTCAGCTGTATTCATAAGAACACACACTGTCAAATTTCAACAGAAACATAGTCTGGGCTTTTCATTTAAAAACAAAAATGTTCTCACTTGCACACAGATCAACCATGAAGTTTTCCTCACCTGAATGCTCGTGACTGTGTTCACAGTGACTATGTTGGTCCTGAGTGTGATCGTGCTCGTGCTCATGCTCATGATGATGGTCGTGATCAGATTTGTGGCTGTGTTGTTGGTGTTCAAGGCTGAGGGCCACAGCAACCTGGTGCCGGGCTGCCAAGTGGAGCCTGTGCTCCTCCTCAAATTCCCTTCTGGCCTCGTCCCTCTCAGCCTCCAACTGAGACAAAGCTCCACGGATAAACTCCTCCTATTGGAGGACAGGAAGTGGTGATGAGGATATGAGAGGAAGCAGATGAACAGGGTGGAATAAGTGTAATGTCAAATTTTCCTTTTATATGTATTCCAAGTAATTTCTGTGTCAAAGCAAAGGAAATCGACAAATCCATAAAATAATTTTTGAGAATGAACATTCATCAGCCTCCTCACCATCTCTTTCTGGCTTTCAAAGTCTTCTGGGATAACTATGGAGGTGGACTTCTTTGGACTCTCTTGGAGGGACTGGCTCTCCACTCCGTCTCCTTAATCACAAAATGACAAATTAAAACTGATAAATATTGTCTCCAATTTCTTATAGGGTTGGTCCCAACCTGTAACACTAACTGGTCATATTCATGGTGCGAGGTTGCAGAAGTTATTACTGTCCTTGCTAGTAGCCAACACACATGTTTACATTTGCAGGTTTAAACTGCTGTTCTTTCTTTCCCTGTCTGTAGGTGGCTCTACTAGTAGAAAGTGTCAGGTGCTTTGTATCAATGACACTGTTTCATTGTGTCTTGTGAAAACTCCAGTTTCCAGTTTCTAGGTTTTTGTTTTGTTTCTTTCAAATTAAACAATATGAAACAAGAGAGCCATTATTCTGTTCAAAATTTGGGTCAGAAAAACATGAATCCTGTAAAAGTACCTTGAGTTGTTTTTTGGCACTGAATTTCAAAAAGAAGAGCACACAAAGAAGTATAAGAGGAAAAAGTTTTGACAGTAAATAAACAATAGAGGAAAACGTAACAACACACCAGTAAAAAGATAAATCTCACCTTGGTCTCTTGATGATGTTGCTAGAGCTGAGCTATTGAGAAGCTCCTTCACATCAGCCTTCAGCTGCTCATTGTCTCGCACTAACTGCTCCAAATGGTCCTGTGGGAGGAGACACAGAGTCATTCAAAACAATGAAGAATAAACAGTTCCTGGAAGAGATGAAGGAGGGACAGTGAGGTTTTACAGCACATTTTAAAGATGAAGTTACCTCTGATCTGTGCTGATTGTTTTCTATACTATCAGTGTGTGTCACGGCCCGATTCCAAACCCTTTGAAGCAGTCTGTTTACATTCTGTCAATTTGTTAAATGTGATGTTTACTACACACTCAAAACATACTCTGCTGCACTATAGTCTTTGATAGATCACGAACAGTCTCATTCCTCAAATACACACCTGCGCTTGTTTGAGCTGAGTGTGACTCATCTCCAGCTGCACGCGGCTGTGGCTTTCATCGTGCTGCAACCGGTCCATAAGTTGGCTCTGCTGCAGATACTGGTGGTGGAGTTGTTCTCTCTCTGAGGCCAGGGCCTGGTAGCCAGCACAGTACTGCTGCAGGTGGGCCACTACCTGGTCCCTCTGCTCCATCAGACCCTGTGTCTCCTGACTTTTCAGTTCCAGAGGCAGGGGAATGAAGATGGAAGTTATACCAAGAGGATGCAGAAAACAGCTGTGTTGTCAAAGATGTCTAGATGCTAGTTTCAAATATTGTGTTAATGCACTCGTATGTAAATGACGAGGAAGAAGTATTAAAAAAACAACTCAATAAAAACATACAAGAAAGCAAGGTGAAGTCAGCAGAAGTGCAAAAACTGAAGAAAGCATTAACATTAAAATCTCTCAGCAGTCCTCCAACTGTGTGTGTGTGTGTGTGTGTGTGTGTGACCACACCTGTTCCTTGACATTGTGCAGTTCCTCTTGCAGTTCACCCATCCTGCGAGCCAGCTCCTTTTTCACGTGTTGCTCTGACTGGATGGCAGTGGTCAGCTCCATGTTCTCATTAGTCTGAACAAATGAAGGAGTAACAGGAATTTTGGCTTAAAGGCAATATTCCCCCACACTCTGAGGTTAATACCTGTTATGAATGTACTTTCCAAATTCATCAACCTCTTGTAACTCTTTGTTACAGAGGCACTCATTAAACCTTGCAACAATAACCAAATAACAAAAGACAAAAAAAGAAAATACAAGGATAAATTCAAATACAATGAGTCCAGCAAGATGTAGAAAAAACAAATGCCACATGGGTATGATAACTACAATTTCAAACAAAGTTAGAACACACAGTGTAATAATATGTATACAAATAACAGTAAATGTGTCAATAAAATAGGACGGATGAACAAAAAGATTTTCAGCCTCACCAATTTAACAAAACCGTTCTGTAGCTCAGCCAGCTGGTCCTTCAGTGTACGGTTCTGGGTGAGAGCACGGCTAATAGTGGCCTTGTCTGACTGAACATCCTCCAACATGCGCCGACGGTCCTCCTCCTCCTGGGCTTGGCTCTCCACCTGCCGCTCAAACTCCCCCAGACGCGTCTCCTGCTCTGCACACAGGCGGCTCAGCTGCTCGTTATCTCGCAGCTGGGGGAAATATTACAGAGCTTAATGGTGGTTCTAATGATCTTTGAAACATTCAGTAAAGCACACACCAATTTGTGCTTTTAAAAATGTTCAGGACAAGTTACCTTCATAATACAGTATGTGAATCGCATGAAATAATTGGAGAAAACAATGTAATGCATACCTGTGCCTGGTACTGTGAAGTAAGGGCTTCTTTCTCCTGCTGTAGTCTGTTAAGGCTCTCCTGCAGAGCCACCTCACTCTCTGATGGCCCCGAGGACTGAGACTGAGGCTCTGCATTATCCTGAGCCTCTCTCTCCTGGGACAATAATGCTGGAGGAACAGAAAAAGAAGGCTGACGAGTTTAATAGTTTTGCTACAGTGAAATGAACTACACTGTGGTAGCTGTGTCATCTGTGTGCCCAGCATTGAAATTATGCTGGACTACACATTATCATAGGGAAAACTGCTTGTGTGAATACCTAACCTGAATTATAATGTAGCACACAAAGCATTAATGCTATTGTAGAGGGAATACTGCAGCACACTGACTCATTTACAGCATTAATTAAATATTCGTTCAGCAACACAAACAATTCACTTGGCTCCTTAATCAGGTGTACATTGCTCAAAGATTTGTTGAAAACCAATTCCATTAATCCCATCATCAGGTAATCAGTTACCTTATTTGGCCGAAGTTTTTTTCCACATGAAGGAGGAAACGGAAAATTATGAGGGAAAGGAAGAAGCACTCGATGAGGGCAGTGTGCGCCTAATACCTGCAGCATTTTTTAGCTCTGTGATGCTGGCCTCCAGTTCCTGGACTCGGCTGATGTTTCTGTCCCTCTCCTCTGCAACCAATGACACCTACACACACATTGACACACATGAATTAATCATTTGTTTTCACACCAAAATGAAAAAAAAAAAAAGAACACACCACTCTCTTTACTGTTTATGCTGTTATTGCATAGTTAACCTGTGTTAGCAGCTGTTCTGTTTTGTCCTTCCATACACGGCCCTCCTCCTGGATCTGCTCTGCGTAACAATCCCTCTCTGTCTTCAGCTGGGAAACTGACTCCATCAGCTACAAGATCACAAACATAAAGGGGAAAATTGCGTTATCAAAACAAGGCTTTCTGGTGATGAAAGATAAACAGGCAGGCGTTTCAACACACATTTCATAGTAGTCCTGGGTGGTTTATTTTCAAATGAGAAAAAATGTCAGTTTGCAACGTTTATGAATTAGACAATCAAAAATAGAAAGTAATAAGGAAAGTATGGTATGTAGATAACTGTAAGACAAAGATCATTGTACACAGACCTGGTGGTTGTGTGCCTCCAGCTGCTGCTTCTCTTCCAGCAGTAACTGGACCTGCTGGTTAGCACTAGAGGGATCTGACTGAGTGGAGCACTGGAGAAGAATAAAAACACAGGAGTGAAATGCATGTTAATATGTGAACACAAATCATCAGGCTGCACTGACTTTTGTACATAGAGTACATTGACTATGGAGTTGATCCACCGCTTCCAATTATCGGTAAGAGAAAGATGAGTTTTAACGTGTGTAGATGTTGTGCTTGTGTTTTAACACACCTTTTGCTAGGGCTACACGAGATGCAAAATAAATCATATTGCGATTATTTTGGCTGGATATTGCGATTTCATTTGGAACGGTCGTTTTTGCATTTTATTTTCACTGAAAAAAATGTAAGAATGATGTTGATGGGATTTTGATTGGTCTTGTACCAAACAAAAATGTTTACATGTTTTGGTACGTCTGGAGAATATGATTTGTAGGTTGGGGCATCTCTGTAGCCCCACAATGCTTGTGGGGCTAACAATGCACAGCAATGTCGTGACACATTTTACCTTTATCAAAAGAAATTGCAGCTCCTGCGATTTGGACATTGCACTTGGCCACATTGTGATTCCGATTGTATTTCGATTAATTGTGCAGCCCTACCTGTTGCAACATGAGGTCAGCAATCTCGAGCCTCTTGCGAAGATCTTCCAGCTCCAGCTTCATTGCTCCATTCTCCTGTGTATTCAGTTTCAACTGCTCAGACAACTCTGAGCTCTGCTGCTTCGACTCGTCACTCATATTGCTGCAAACACAAACACAAATGCAGAGATTGTTCATCGTTTCTAACCCACCAGATTTTATATGACTCGTGAGACTTGCTCAAGCCATCTGTTGCTTTATGTGCAATCTGAGGGATTTTAATTACCTTCTTTAAAGTCAAAACAATTATTATCAAATCTGCTGTGGAGATTTTATAAAATACATCTCCTTGCGTGTGCTAAGAAACTTACTTTACTCTAAACACCTCTAGCCTCAGGTTGTCTCTCTCCTTTTCAAGCTCTTTATTGTGCTGGAGACAAAAAGAAAAACTTTATTAAAAATAACAGACACTTAGCCAGCATGACAAAACTCTCAGAATATAACTTAAACAACTGAAACAAAGCATGTAGGTATTGCTTTTGTGTGTGTTTTGTGGGAGTAATGACTGCAAACCTTTTCAAAATGTTTCTGCTGTGTTGAGACAGAGGAGAGAGTTCTCTCCAGCTCTGACACTCTCTGCTTTGATGCCTGCAGACGGTTGTTCAACTCCTCTGCCTCAGCTGTAGACAAACACAGACACAGACACACACACAAACCGTTAACTAACTGCTGCAGGGGTAAAGTTTTGCCAAGATGAGAAATTATCTTTTAAGTGTATGCACTGCTGATTATAAAGCACACGCACCTGTTTTCTGCCGTGCAGCCTGTTGTGTGTATTGTAGTGCTGTTTGTAGCTCTGATTTCTCAGATACCAGTATACCAATGGTCTGGATGTGAACCTAAACGGGGAAGGACAAACAGGGAGCATAGCTCTGTGTGAGTCCAGATAATGTCACCGATTTTACATAAAGTCCCTCATTAAAATCACAACACAAACAATTTTCTCTACATAGACTACACAGTTTGAATAAATGTTTGTCAGGGTTAGCAGTCAGAGGAGGGAGGGTTGGAATGGGGAGGACGTGTTCTCTGATCAAATTTTTATCCATCCACCAGGGTGACATCAGGAACTTTGACATTACACATTCATAATATAATACATTACACTGCAATACAATGAGGCATTTTACCCATTTTCTTCTGCTACGATACAGTTTCAGAAATGCTAAAAATCCATCATCACACAAATTTAATTTCTGTGTTTGTGCATGAGACGTTACCTGTAATTGTTCTCGCATGGCTCCCTGCTCTTTTGAAAATCTCTGCTCAAATTCTTTTCGCTCCTGAAGGAAAAAAAATACAAAGTTCATGAATGACCAGGGAGGAAGCAAAAATTCAGTAGACCGGAAAAAATGGAGACAGGAATGAAAAGACATTCAAGCAGACAGAGGGGAAGAACTGTTTACCTTCTGTAGTTGATCTGTGAGCTCCTGAGATTGCTGTGCCTGCCAGATCAACGGGATAGAATTAGTTTTTATAAAAAAAAAAAGTCTGGGAAAGATCAACATGTCTTTGATAACCCCCACACTGTTACCCAATTCTAGATAACATAACTACAGTTCTGGCACAAAAGACCTCATCTGCATGCCAGACAGGACAGGGATAGCAGAAAGGATTGAAACAATGAACTTGTTCTGTTGGTTATTTATGTTATGTTAACCTTTTAGTTTATTGTTGTTAGTGTGTTAAACTGGCTTTAAAAAAATCATCTACCATCAGGTTACTACAGTTCTGCACCTAAACTTCTCTTTATGCTGTGGTAATACTTTGTAGAAATGTATTTAAATCAACCCAAGTGAAAGATGAATAAATAACATGAAAACCATGCATGACTTCTTCCATTGTGTGGTTACTCAAGATGACGTGCAGAATGCATACAGTACATGCACTGATGTGGTAATAAATAGTGGGAGGGCTGGAAAGGGGTTACTCCAATCACACAGAGGTGCGCACACAAATACGCACACACACAGCTTCTTACCAGCTTGTCTAGCTGGGTATTGAGCTGAGAGTTTGTTAGGTTGCTGGACTCCAGGGCAGCGGCCAGCTCCTGGTTCCGACTCTATCACGTGCACACATGCATCCGGGAAAGGAAAGAAAAAAAACAAACAAAAAAAACAGACAGGGATAAAGTGCAGTGGCATAAGTCAAACAAAGAACAAATAGGAGGAGGAGAAAAAAATCAAATCATTAACATGGAGGTAAACAATAGCACCTCTACAAGTGAAAAAAGTGTTTTTAATAATGAGACGTGAAGCAAATAATTAAAATGCATGATGGCTGTTAAACCAGTTGAAAATTAGTGGAGCCTCCATAACCAACTACTTAAGTATCATTTGCAAAATGTGGACAGGGTTCACTTAACCTCTGTTCGTCATATGAAGTCCCTGCCCGGAGCAAAGAGCTACTGAGTTCCAGTTAATGGGCAAATCTATGAGTCATACTACAGTTTCTTCATTGAAATAACATTACATGGTGCAAAGGGGCAAAACATAGATTTCTGGGTAACAATAAATTTCTGTACTTCTGCTATAGCCCTCACCAGAAAGACCACTTAACAGTTACTATATATAAAGGGCAAAACATATTTATATGCTGTCATTATTCCTGGAAATTCCATTTAATTTGCAAGAGTTTAGTAGTATTTGATTCTTTTCCAGCTCTCCAATCAAACAAATGTTCGATCAATCCATCCATACATTCAAATATCAATCAAGACATTCACTCCTTTTAAATTCTTAAATTGAAGCTCTAGGCTCATTTGAGGAGTACATGTGATGAACTCTGTGTGGTTAATGAAAATAGAAATCAGGAAAGGTCACACTCACACAGAGAGTCACAGTGAATTTTGGTTAATTTACGTTCCTAATGCTTAAAGCATGACGCATACTATTTCAGACAGCTAGCTAGTGTACTATCCTATAATTAACAATAAAGGGCTGCCAGAGAAAATCCAATCTGGGCACAGTATGTTGATATTGATTTGAGTTTCCTGTTATATTCAGGCATAGTGAGATAAAAATGATCCCATGCTTAAATGCTGGTTGTACCTTGAATCTACAGAGGACAGGAAATATGCCTCTTATAAAGTGACTGCTGCTGTAAATGCCACAACATGGATGGACTATTGTATGACGACCAACTTCTAGTTTGGATTTCAAAACAAGTCTTTAGTTAGATCATCTTACCTCAAGTTCTCTCTCACCGACAGAAGGTGCATCTCCATTCACATAAGCAGCAGATGACTGAAATGACACAAGCTCTCACATCAGTGCACTTCCAACTCAGAAAATTCATGACATGTTTTCATCACATGAAAAATGATGTACTTCTACATGCTTAAAGCTGAAACATAGTGGATGCATTGCAGATAGGAAAATTGTTTAGTCAGCAGTGGTTACACCTGCATTTCACCACCATGTGGGGCAATGCTACTTGAATATATTTTCTTCAGAGTAACATAATACAGTTTTCTTATTATATTTATGTTTGACCTGCTGTTACATAAGCCATAAACATGTCTATACTTATCTTATTAATCCTTCTAGACAGTGAAAGGTCAGTGTTAATTGTGTCTGGACAAAAAGCAGACTTTTGCTGCTGTTTTGCTGCTGACTTTGCAGAAACGAACCAAGTTCAAGTTCAGAGGAAATGTATCAAGCTGATTTGGTACACCAGTTGATGCTGTCAGCTTGCTTGAGGCCATTGGGAACAACTGGCAAATTTGAAAATGCTTCCAGTGCATTCCTGGCAAGAATAGATGCAACACACCCTCGGTGAAAGTGCACATCAGTGGCGTTGTGTTATTGTTAAAAGCCCACCACCGTATGACAAAAAAATGTGTGTGTGAGAGAGACGTGGGGTGATATTGATGGTTCTACAATCATACCTCAGAGACAAGGCCATTCAGTTGCTGTGAGAGCTGTCTCAGGCTCTCTGTGGAAGACAGTGGTCTGCAGGATAACACAGGTAAACACACACATTAAAATACACATTCACAGACACAAACAGATTAGACATAATTAGAATTGCATATAACATGCAATAAATCAGCAAATTCTAAACATGTAGCGCTTGATAGCAAAAAGTCATTTTTTTTATTAGGGAAACAGTTCATTTTAAGTTGTATTAGAGCAAAAGATTGGCATATAAAATATATATCCAGTCCACATACATAAATATGTCTGTATTATGTGTGGTGAGTTTTTCCATAAAAAGATCTGAGGGTGTGGGTGGCAGTGAGGAGTCAGGTAACCCACCTATTTTCCTCTGTTAAACTCTCATTACCATTGGTATCAGGGTAGTCCTACAGAGAGAGACAGATCAAAAGAGGAGGAGAGAGTAAGAGAGTCAGGCAGACAGACAGAGAAACGAGAAGGAAGACAAAAAATACAGCGAGAACATTTGAGAAAAATGAATTGGCTTGATGATAGAGCACATTAAGCACAACAAAACCCTAGAAACAACAAAAGTAGAGATGTAGCAAATCTGTTGTTTTCATCAGCAATCAGCAACAGACCTATGAGAGTCATTATGCTAAGACTTCTAATCTTAGGTGTGACGGACAGACAGGAGTAAGAAATAAGATAGGATCTGAGAGGCAGAGACGGAGAGAGAAAGAGAGAAAATGACTGAAAGTGAGAGACACACCTGTGGGTCAGTGTTGTGACCGACAGACTCAGGGTTATTAGTAGTGTTAGCACTAGCAGGGTTAGACACAGGTGAGCCACGGCCTGACTCGCCCCTTGGGTCCTCCAGCAGCTGAGGAACTGAAGACCCCATGGGCTCCACATCAGCAAAACTCTGAGGTGACACACACACACAAAAAACACACACAATGGTTTAGTGCCATGAAAAAGAGCAGTTATGATGAAAAAGCAACAGCAAGACCACAATGACTTTGCAGACTTCAAGTGTGTACATGCACAAAAATGACTTGATTACTGTACTGACTTGGATTAAGGTGACAGTTCGATTGAGACAATTACGTCAATTAATGCCATTTATATACTGAGATTAATGCATGATCTTCCACAGGCTGAGAGGACCTAAGAATATAAGTAAACAGTGGCAACTTGTTGGTATTTATTTTTGGGTTTACTATCTTACAAAGTACTTTAATGCAAGCTCTGTTCCTTGAAGTGGTAGCTGTTTCACTGATGCTGCCACAATTTTAACTGCCACTGCTCCCCATGGAGCTCTTTCTGAGAATGAGAGTGAAAACACTGAAAGAAGTGAGACTATACAGTTTGACTGCAAAAAGTAATTCTATTGAGTGATTATCAACTTTTCTCTGTTACTCAAATTACGCTTACTGACTTTGACTTGATGTGAGCAAGACATATGCAATAAACAACACATTTAAGAGTGCATGTAAATAAGGCAAAGAAAAACAACAAACACAAAAGTAGCGATGAGAACACAGTTAAAAAGTTAAACAGACACATATATTTCTTGTTTTCCCGGATGCATGCCTGCATGACACACCCAGGTGCAGACAACACAGCCATGCAACTACTGAGACTCATGCCACCTACTGTGGATACCCTGCCCCATTCACAATGTACTTCTACACTGGACTGTGAACTCCAGAAGATCACCAACAATACTTGGATGAACTCTGAGAAATAACTGAGCATCTTCCACCTTTCTTGACCATTAATGCACTGTTCCACTGACATGGATTTAAAAAGCACAGCACCAATGCAAGAATTTGCACTCAAATTTGTCCCATGCTTTATGGTCTATGCAACAGATTGAGTAAGTGAATTTGACATAAGAGAGAGGTATGAATGGAGAAATGAGGTACAATATTAAATACCACATGAGGAGCAGTTATTTACAGCAGGAGGGATGCAGAGACAAAAAAACAGGCAGGGAAGAAACAAAGAAAGGAAAGAGAGAGAGAGAGAGAGAGAGAGAGAGAGAGAGAGAGAGAGAGAGAGAGAGAGAGAGAGAGAGAGAGAGAGAGAGAGAGAGAGAGAGAGAGAGAGAGAGAGAGAGAGAGAGAGAGAGAGAGAGAGAGAGAGAGAGAGAGAGAGAGAGAGAGAGAGAGAGAGAGAGAGAGAGAGGCTCACCTGACTGTTTCCATAAGGAGGTAGGACTATTCCATTGCTTTGACTAAGTGCTTTGAGAATACTGTCAAACTACAGGAAGGAAGAAACAAGGGCGGAGAGTGAAAGAGATGTGAAACAGGAGAGAACGATTTAAAAGTGACAGTGATATAGTCAAACAGGCACGGAGAAGCAGCTGCTAGAAGAAATCTTAGAAGGAGGAGATCTTGAGGAGGGTGTGTAATGAGGAGAAACATAGGCTTGTATGCCTGACCTCTTGGGTCAATGAATATTAGCTACATTTTGTGGAACCTTTTATACCATTGATTATCAGTATAACCCCATCCAAATAAAAATGACTCAAGTAAACACTTAAATCAGAATAAGAGCCCTGGGACACTGCATAATTTTTTCTTAATGTTGCCTTTGTGCAGAGGCATAATTGCTGACTACAAAACCTCCTCTACAATCAGCTCAAACTGACATAGGCTACTAAACTTGATAACATCTCCCTTAGCTATCATGACATGCAATAATTAATTGCCTACTCTTATTCACCATTAAATATAAAACCAACTTAGATAGTATTCTCTCTCCTAAGGCTTAAGACCTAAACTACAGAAACACTGTTTGGTTAAATGTTAATTTAATCAGGTAAATATTGGAATCTTAATAACATGAAACATCTTCATCATTGTAAAATGTCTCCTCTGTTCTAACCCCCACAACTGAACACCTGATGGGTACTGCCAACACCCACATTTTTGTCTTGTCCTGCTTTAGACTGCATGAGTGTAGCCAGTCTTGGCCCATCAAAAATCAAACATGTTTAGGAAAAATATTGCATCAGAACAACGAGACTCAGCAGCAAACTCTCGAGCTATGACGAGCCTAGATTCCAATTAGGCTTAGAACCCCACTGACCTGAATGTCAGCCCCTGTGTGTGAAAGCTGTGTGCTGGAGTCACATGCCTAACTGTGTGTGTGTCCTCACTGGCACTATCAATTTCCTTTTACGAGCTTTAAAACAGACAACAGAAGGAGACAGTCTTGATATATATAATGTAAGAGCAAACAGCAAATAGGTAAATTACCTTACACTAAGAGTGTCATTGATAGGCATGTGACTCTGCTATTGGTTGACCTTTTTTTGGCATCTGAGTCACCAGCCCAAACAAACACTGGTCCCTGTGACTACACTTTACAAGTCAGACAAGTCTAAAATGTAAGTTTGACGTATTAAAAACAACTGAGTAATCAATCACTGCTTCCACTATTTTAGTAATTTAATCATGTTCATGTAATCATGTTTTGATAAGGACAATCTGCCCACATTCAATTCCTTGAACCAGAGCAGAATACAAAACCAAAAGCTATTAATGAAGTGAGGACATATTGGAGACTGCTCTCTTGATGGTAACAAAAGTCTATATATATGAATGTGTTTTATATAATTATAACTAAAACGTCCATACAAAATAAGGCTTATGTCATATGAACCATATGACATAAAGCAATAGGCAAAGTGATGGTCAGCTGACAATTATAAACATTTCTCAAAATGCACATTCATCATCATAACAGATTTGTTACAACTGAGATGAAACTCTAGTGTATCTTCAGGTCAACTTTGCTGCACAAGACTTGACAGATTTGAACTGATTTACTTTTACTTTACAGTGGTATTATCTATGTGCACTGGAAATTCTCTGCATTTTTAAGAATCTGCATTATAACCTGAGAATAAACTATCTCTGTCTCTTGTCCGGTGTCCATGTCTTTCTTGAATAAACATTATTTTCACCCTATCACCTGGCCAGCAGATACTGTAGGTGTTAAGGCTGCAGTTGTGTTGTTTGCACTGTGTGTCTGATAGCCTGGAGGAACGCAGTTGCCAACTTGATAGTAATTCAGCCATATCAGCTCACAACCGGAAAATATTTTGTGATCAATGGCCAAGCAGGACATAATAAATTACTGGAGTTAAACAAAACAAACAATAAAGTATTTTTTCTAAAAGCATGTGGATCTCTTTTGTCAAGTATTCTGCATATATGTATATCTACCACCCCCAGTTCTGTTGTGAATAGCGAACATAATGCTGAGTTTACAGGCTTTCTAATGTTACAACAGTGGTTAAAATACAAACAGGAAAAAAAACGTTCTCACGGTCACACTAGGTTTGACAAATCAGACATAACGAGGACGCAGACAGACTATCATGCACAAAGAGAGGTTGTTATTTGACCAAGAAGGGCAGAATGACAAGCAGGCAAGTAAATGGAAAGACTAGAACAGACTTACATTGATTGGAGAGTTTCTATCTGTTGAAGATGCATCGAGTTGGCCCGGTCCCTTCACCTTCCTCTTCTTCTTGGCCCCTGCTCCACCACCTCCACCACCACCCTTTTCTCCTCCTACACTAGCAGGGGAGCTCTTCTGCTGAAATTCCTTCAGCTGAGCAGCACATGACAAAAGGAAACAACAGATGCATGAACAGGAATGCAGCAAGTATTTCTTGACTGACAGAAAGAAAATCCCTCTGCTACCCGTTTTATAAAAGCCACAACATTTTCTACACAGATCCAGCAGTGAGCCTCTGGAATTGTTCCCAACTTTCAACCTACTATAGACATTGTTCAGTCATCTCCAATTACAGGAGGGTCTTGTCAAGCTAACTGAATTAGTAGATATGAATTTGGTCTGAGACAAAGCCAGGGATGCACTGCTCCCATTCTCTGATCATATGTCAGATACTCAAAAGATCCGGTTTCATTTGTGTACTGGAATGCATAGCAACTGCAATCAAGTTATTGACTGTCACTATGACTTTCTTGTTCAATGGTTTACTGTTCTAAACCAAACAAGATGAAGCTGATAACTTGTGGCACAGGTAACATCATCTATTTGTAGTTTACCCATGTGACAGTCAAAGCATACCTTCTCTTGCCTGTGTGTGTTTGGGCATGAGGCCTGTGACAGCTGTCGAAGGGGGAACTACTGGAGCTGCCATTTCTAAAATACAGGGGTTAAATCGCAGCAAGATGCCAAGTGTTATCAGCACGACCACTCATCCACGAAGATTGTGGAGCAGCAAAAACTGCTGACGAGTCATTTCCCAAAGCTAACATTTCACAGCTGATAAGGCCATCTTCCTGACTAGCCTAACAGCGCACCTAGCTAAAGCACACAGCAGGACAGCCAGGGAAGAGGGGTGTCACCTGTCAAAACAGTCCCCGTCATTCTATCCAGCTAACTGTGCTACAATGCTAGTCCACTATTTGTTTTACTTTAGAGATGCTGTTTATTGGTCATTTTCTAGGATAAATGAGCCATCCTGCAAGACAAGACACAAAGCTGGTCATCTGCTGGCAGTCTTCACACTTACACATCACCAACTATTCATTGGTGTTAGCCAGATTGCTATCGCTAACTTGCCTTAGTTAGCACGTTATGGTTTGCTAATAACTACATTTAACATTAGCTAGAGAGACACAAGAAACCAACAGGCAAAGAGCGTAAGTTCAAGTAAGCACTGACTAACTAAACTGTGTGGGATGGTATAAATGCCTCTACTAACTAAAAATAGTCTACATAATCTGGAAAAGTTAATGCTATCAGTAGAGGCCCAGAAGAAGCACCGGCCTCCCCTGCGCATTGAAGCCTGGAGAGGAGCGAGTAAGGTGGGACAAGCGACAGCGCAGAGGTCGGGCGACGTGTAATGACAACACCCCTGCTCCGCAAAGACATTTCTAGCACAACAGTAAAAAAAACCCACCAGAAGCACAAATCCGCAAATGACAATCAGGACAAGTGCTTCCCGTGATATTTAGCCGGGTCAGTTGTAAAATACTTTACCTTTTTCTTAGCTGCAGCGAGTTTTATTTGCCTGCTCTGGTCGGCCATCCTGCTGCTCTGCTCAACGGACCGAACCACGTCATCAGTTTGGTGCCTGGTGGTGTCTCTGCCTGTGGAGGGCGCAGGACTTAGGCTCTGATCCTCATTTCAAAAAACACCTCCAGATATTTGTAAGACACAAACCTAGACTATCTGTTTTCTTCATGACAGGATCTAGTTTACAAATTCGTGTTTCATTTATTTAGTTGATGTGTTTTTATATAAAGAGTCAAATACCGTAAACAATGTTTACAGCACAATTTGCTCCACTGTGACTTATTGTCTTATATCCTTTACTACTACTTGTTATTTTGTGTCCTTATGGGCTTGTTGATTTGTTAAGTTAATATAAACATATAAGAAACGGGAAACAGTTAATAAAGACAAGGCAAATCTATTATGTCCATGCATATCTTGACAATCCATTAGCCTACATAGCTAATACAGGTGAGCAGAGAAACAACTTGATAGTTGTGGTAATTTCAGTCTTAAACTAACCTTATTTACATGCCTTGGAGAAAAGCAGGGCATCTGGGTGATATCCATGTGAGCCTGAGAGGAACTTCCAAACTCAAAGAAAGATGGACTGGGTCTAAGATTCAAATTTTGGACGTGTGCAACAGCTGCATTCTGTCAGAGAACCACAGAATAATTTTCTGGAAAACAGGTAGCATAATAAAAAACACATCTGTGTAAAATATGAAATGTAAAAGGAGAAATGCAGAAAATCATTATCTTTGTACATGGAAACATAAGAAAATAGTTATTCTGGTTATAAAGGGGGAGCAATGATTTCAGAAGTGAGTGCAGTCTTTGGTTCATATTTTCTTTTTTTAAAAATTGATTATGTTTGATTGTGATCAAATTGTTATTGCGTGTTGTTCTTACTGAGGATCAGCCATTTCTGCATTTCATCTGTCTCACTTCCTCCAGCTTCAAGGCAGCAGTGTCTTAGCTCCTCCTACACTGGATAAGGAAAAACAGCTTCATTAGTTGTCTTACCACCTCTTTCACTGCAAAACCAAGACCCTGTGCAAAATGTTCAGTTGTGGAACAAGAAATAGCATATATTTGAGCAAAAAAAGACTGCAGAATTTATAGATCTCCTGTAAGCCGCAGCTCTGTCTGGGCTCATCTACAAGAACAAGGCCTCTGGGAAGAGGCAGATTAAACAAAAATAAAGGCGATCACAAGTGCATTAGTGTCACCTTTAGGGCAGAATACTGATAGAATCTATGTAATTACTGTTAAGCCTCACTGAAATGAAACAAAATCTTTTCAGTGATTGCAAATGATCAGCCATAGAATAATGTTAAAATATAGAGAGCTGTGGTTGTGTTGAAGCTGTTTAGTTATCTCTGAAGTATGACTTAATCGTAGAGCAAAATCATTAATATGGAGACTAAAACTCAGTAAAGAGTCGAGTAAAATCTTTTAAAAAGTAAAATCTTCATGTATCAAATCTGTGTCTAGAGTTTTCACCTCTGACATAAATATATCACCCTCACATATGCTGTAGAGCAGTGGAACACAGTAGTGTTCCAGTCCCAGCTGCGCTGTAAGATGGCTATACCCTCTCTCTTATTTGTAGCTCATCAAAAACCCCTTTTTTTCCACCCATGAGGTTGCTCATGCACACAACAGGGAAAAAAGTAAAATGGTAGTATCAGATGTTAGTAGACTCTTATTTAGAAAATGTATAAGCATATCTGAAAGCCACAGGGACACCCACATGGGCCCTCTAAGGAAGAGGACCATTAAGAGCTGTTAAATAAATAAATTAATAAATGATAAATTAAAAATAAATGTAGCCTGTGCTTTGGGCTAATATTAGTTCACATGTTTTCAAAAGGCTACATTACAAATTGACTTGTTCAAAAAATTTCCGAGTGGTCTGCCTTAAGAATTCTGTCTTGTTTCAAGATACAGGTGCTGAAAGAAAAAAACAGTATCAGGAATTTTCTAGAAATGACTGTCAATCGACTAAATCTCATGGTTTAAAAGATATACATTTCTTTCCCTGTCATATAGTATCTGTATCTTTAGTCAAGGCAGAATAAACCAGGTCGCTGCGATATCAGTAAAGTTCTTCTTGATTCTATAAAAGTCTTATACAGTACTAGTCAAAAGTTTGGACACACTCTCCCATTCAAGTGAGTCCAGACTTTTGACTGGCACTGTAAGTGAACTCATCTTTTATGAGACAATAATTCATTGTGTTCTTCCTATTTAGGATACCAGATGTAATAACGATGAGTAGGCCTGCAAGTACAATAGGTTAACATTATAATCAAGCCAAACACAAATAAAATCTTCTGTATAGGCAATGACATGTCATTCATTGGCTGGTGTAACTCTACACATTTGAAAGGGATAATAATGAGTGAAGTGCAGCTTTGGCAACCAGTTACCTAACCTTGACCTATTTAGACTTTTGAGATAGGAGACTGTATGGCAGAATGCAGTGTACTGTAGGTGATTTTGTTTGATGTGTGTTGTAACCACCTGCTTATGTATAGCTAACAGTGTTGAAAAAATAATTCAGTATATCTGTGATCAACATGTGATCTCTGTAACAGTAGGCTAGAGAGCGCTCATGTAAAAGTTTAATAGATTTAATAGTCAACTTGCAGGCTGCTTCCATTTCAAGAAGGATGCTTTAAGCTCTAATTGCAAATATGTAAATTGACTGACATCCAGACAATCAAGTTTATCTGATGAAACAGCACTTGCTTTTAGGCTGTTTAGTCACATGCATTCTTCACAGGGTTTGTACATTTCTTACTCATTGTAGTGAGTCATCATTGCTACTCATGATACCAGCACACTACCACAGACAGACAGCAGTCACACAACTTGAAACAAGAGCAACATGAGAATGGATGTAAATCCATTACATGTGGGGGTCATTATAAAAAAAAGCAGCAGCTAACTTCAGATGTATGAAATGTGAAAATGCAACCCTTTCCCTGGTTGTTAGATTGGCATGCTGTTGCACCAACTGTGTTCATGAATACGCTTGACAGACAGCCAATCAGCATCGGCACAGTGGGCAAAAGCCGTGACGACAATATGACCCGATGTGTGCAAATCAGCGGTGGCCAGCGTGCCGGTGGAAACCAATCAGCGCGTTCCAACGAGCACCTGCTCAGCCAATCGCGGGGCTCCACGACGGGGAAGAAGTGACGGCTTATATATGGAGAGAGGACCGTTCATTCAACATCATTTCACAGAGGCCAGAAAACAGAATATACGAAAAGGAGAGATAAACTTCGCAACGATAGAGTACCCACTGAGGCAACGTCTAGGCCGATAATTCATTGACAATACTGAGCTTAAGGTATGTATAAACATTGATTTGAATATGATAACGCAGCAACGTAATATTTTATATCTTCTGCAACGCTGAACTTCATTTTCAGACAGTTTCATAACGATGAAGGCAGATAAGCTAACGTTTGAAGATATTGTTGTAATTTGTATTCAAGTTTTCAATTGCTTTTCAAAATTAACTGGGCGCGTAATGTGACTGCAATATACAATGTAAAAAGCGCATACTTTTAATTGTTAGTGTTTTCCCTCGCATGTCTGCTAGACACGCTAATGTGGTTAGCCAGCTACCGGCGGATGGAGGAAAAAAATTCTAGTCAATGGTATTAACAATCGAAAGAGGCAGTGGTGCTCCACCCAGTTTACCCATATTCTTTCAACGCTTATACATTTGACATTTTCCGGAGATGTAGCGGCAAAGGCCACGTTTCCCGTTCATCATAGGTCTGAAGCTCAGTAAATGACACCAAGCATTACCACGTCATGAAGGCAAGGCCACGTTTTTTTACACTATACTTCTCCGCAGATTTCTTTGTAGATCCGAGCACAAAAAGCAAAGATGAAGCTGTTGTGGGTTGTAATGCTGGTGGCCGGCACTGTGTTTGCCGATGACGACGACAAGAAGGAGAATGTGGGAACTGTGGTTGGAATCGACCTGGGAACCACCTACTCATGGTAAGAAAAGTGATTTTCATTTGATTTGCTGTAAAAAATCTATGTAATGATGCAACTTTTAAATCAAATGCCAATCACAAATCATAAATCTCTAAAATGTTTTCTTTCAGTGTTGGAGTGTTCAAGAATGGTCGTGTGGAGATCATTGCCAATGACCAGGGTAACCGCATCACCCCATCATACGTGGCCTTCACCAGTGAGGGTGAGCGTCTGATTGGTGATGCCGCCAAGAACCAGCTGACCTCTAACCCTGAGAACACAGTCTTTGATGCCAAGAGATTGATTGGCCGCACTTGGGGTGACTCCTCTGTGCAGCAGGACATCAGGTACCTGCCATTCAAGGTCAGTTCCTACTCTATTGTTTGACGTAAAAGTTGTGGTTGTAAGGTCTTTGGGTAATGGTTGAGTGGTCATACTTGGGATATTAATGCTGATGGATGTTCCTCCTTAGGTTACTGAGAAGAAGAGCAAGCCCCATATCCAGGTTGACATTGGTGGTGGCCAGATGAAGACATTTGCTCCTGAGGAGATCTCTGCCATGGTGCTGACTAAGATGAAGGAGACTGCTGAGGCTTACCTGGGCAAGAAGGTACAACAAAATGCTAAAGACTATATACCAAATAATATCCCAGTCCTAAATTAACTGTATAATTGACTCTAATTTTATTATTTTTTTCCTCAGGTCACACATGCTGTGGTCACTGTCCCTGCCTACTTCAACGATGCCCAGCGCCAGGCCACTAAGGATGCTGGTACCATCGCTGGTCTGAATGTTACAATAATCATCAACTGAGGCCGTAAGTGTCCACTGAAAATAATTTACTTATCTATTGTCCTTCTGAAATTGTGAAAATATCTCCCTCCCTTCCCTTATAATAATAGACAACCATAACTGTATCTTTTAGAACTGCTGCTGCCATTGCTTATGGCCTAGACAAGAGGGATGGAGAGAAGAACATTCTTGTGTTCGATCTGGGTGGTGGCACCTTCGATGTCTCCCTCCTTACCATAGACAATGGTGTGTTTGAAGTGGTGGCCACCAACGGAGACACTCACCTGGGAGGTGAAGACTTTGACCAGCGTGTCATGGAGCACTTCATCAAGCTGTACAAGAAGAAGACTGGCAAAGATGTGCGCAAGGACAACCGTGCTGTGCAGAAACTGCGTCGTGAGGTTGAGAAGGCAAAGAGGGCACTGTCTGCCCAGCACCAGTCCCGTATTGAGATTGAGTCCTTCTTTGAGGGAGAAGACTTCTCTGAGACCCTGACCCGTGCCAAGTTTGAGGAGCTGAACATGGTAAGTTATTCAGATGAGTTATGCAAAAACAATGACTATAGCACAAACGAAACAAGTTTTTATAGACCCTATGTTTGACAAGCTTATTAAACATGTCTTTTACCCTTTTAGGACCTGTTCCGTTCCACCATGAAGCCTGTACAGAAGGTGCTTGAAGATGCTGACCTGAAGAAGTCTGACATTGATGAGATTGTCCTGGTTGGAGGCTCCACCCGTATCCCCAAAATCCAGCAGCTGGTGAAGGAGTTCTTCAATGGCAAAGAGCCCTCTAGAGGCATCAACCCTGACGAGGCTGTGGCATATGGAGCTGCTGTGCAGGCTGGAGTGCTCTCTGGAGAGGAGGACACTGGTAAGTCATCATCCTCGTATACAGGCTGATCCAGGTGTTACTGATCCAGGCTTTCATTTTTTTTTAATCCTGTTTACTAATGTTTTCTTCTCTTAAAGGGGATGTGGTTCTTCTGGACGTGTGCCCCCTTACTCTTGGTATTGAGACCGTTGGAGGAGTAATGACCAAACTGATCCCCAGGAACACTGTGGTGCCCACCAAGAAATCCCAGATCTTTTCTACAGCCTCTGATAACCAGCCCACTGTAACCATTAAGGTCTATGAAGGTAAGAATATTACATTGTAGTGTAAACTTGCCAAACATAATTTTAAAAAATCTAATGGCAAACATCATCATTTGCATTTTCCTCCATATACAACAGAAATCAAATGTAGCACAAGCTTAATTATTGATTCTCTCTTCAGGTGAGCGTCCTCTGACAAAAGACAACCATCTGCTGGGCACCTTCGACCTGACTGGCATCCCTCCTGCCCCTCGTGGTGTACCACAGATTGAAGTCACCTTTGAGATTGATGTCAACGGTATTCTGCGTGTCACTGCTGAGGACAAGGGCACAGGCAACAAGAACAAGATCACAATCACAAACGACCAGAACCGCCTGACACCTGAGGATATTGAGCGCATGGTGAATGACGCTGAGCGCTTTGCTGATGAGGACAAGAAGCTGAAAGAGAGGATCGACGCCCGTAATGAGTTGGAGAGCTATGCCTACTCTCTGAAGAACCAGATCAGCGACAAGGAGAAGCTTGGTGGCAAGCTGTCAGATGACGATAAGGAAGCCATTGAGAAGGCAGTTGAGGAGAAGATTGAGTGGATGGAGTCACACCAAGATGCTGAGCTGGAAGACTTCCAGGCCAAAAAGAAGGAGCTGGAGGAGATTGTTCAACCCATTATCAGCAAGCTTTATGGTAGTGCGGGCGGACCCCCACCTGAGGGCGCTGACAGTGAGCAAGATGAGAAGGATGAGTTGTAGGCAGGTTTGAAGTCAACTCTTCTGTCACCCCTTGCCTCTCTGGTAGTGGCATCTAGATGTACATATTGGACTGATGGGACTCAAATAGTGAGAGGAATGGTTGGGAAGGGGTGGCGATAACAAGCAAACATACTGAATCTTCAGAAAGACTATAAAATAAGTTTCAGTGTGTGAGAGGTGTTCTCTTCGCTGGAAGGCGGAGATATTCGTCAGCCCAGTATGAGGCTTGCTGCTGCTGTTCTCAGGCAGTTCCAATGGGGCTCTGTAGTGGGGAGGGGCTTAGTGGGGTGGGGTGGGGCGGGCGGGCGGGCAAGTTTTTGTGGGGCCATTGAGTAGGTGTCTGTGGGATCAAGGGCTCATTATGTTCACAGGCAAAGCTAAAAGTTATTTATTGAATCTGGTCATCGTACTTCTGGAAAGACATTGAAATAAATGTTTGATATAAAATGATACTTCATTGTCTCTTGTTGCTTTCATTTACAATTTTAGGGTATTACATTTGGCATAGACCATGAAATGTTCCTAATCACTGAATACTGTGTCCACTTGAAGGTATTCACCACTGGCTCAAATTAAAATTTGAGGCCTTTTTTTACCTCTCAGATTTATGCTTCAGAACTCTGTAGTATTTGCTAAACAAAGTTCATTTCAATGTTCAAAAAATAAATTGACTTCTGCAGCAGTTTTAGGGTTTCAGATTAAAAAGACAAACTACATAGTACTAAACTTTTTATTACAACTTCAGTAAATTAATATTACAACACCAAGGCACATCATGTTACCACAGTCACAATACAATCATTATGTATGACACCATGGGTGTCCATCCCTCCAAATACAAAGGCCAGATGTATTGTCTCTGATCCCGCTGGGCTGTCTGCTCGCCCCTCATCTCCGTTTCGCTCATCACACACCTTCCATGGCAATAAACACATGGAGTGGTCTAGGCGGTTCGGTGGCATATCTCCTTCAAATTTCATTAGGACCCATCTACCTTTGTCTGCAAACAGAGTATAACATGAAAATATAAACAAAAATTTAACTTGGTTTTTTGTTAAGAACCAAACTGCTTAATTTATGTAATATATATAACACTAACAGTTATTGTATCAAATAATTAAGCAAATCAATTTTCAGTCCCATAGGTTAAAGGCAGTATACCAGTGTTGAATTTGTACATGGAGTTGCTAGCTCCATCTGCAGTCATCCCTCCGAAGATGTAAATGTTCTTGCCCAGCACCACAACTGAGTGTGCTGCTACTCCTGGTGGGATGTCTCCTTTGGCCCGCACTGTCTCCCACTTCATGGTCCCTTTAAATAGTGGACACACTCTTATTTTTTCCAGATATACAATTTTTGAAGCATCCAAGTAAGAGTTGAAATAAATGCAAGGCAGTTGGGAAACTGAAATCTTCTGACAATGTTCAGGCTTACCTGTGTCAAGACAGTACATGTCACTGTGGAATTTGTCTCCAGCCATGCCTCCATGAATGTAGATCTTTGAGCCCACTGCTACAATAATGTGGCCGTGTCTGGCTGGTGGGCATCTGCCTTGTGTTTCTGGTTGGGACCAGGTGGAAGACACTGGAACACAGTTACATTATGTGAGCAAGATGAGAATTAAGATGCATTATTTGTCTTGTCCATACCTTAATTAAAACAAGATGAGAAAAACTACTTCATACCAAATTATTTTGATGCGTATTTTGGCTCAAACACAAAATGCTTAGTTTGACATCAAAAATACTTTTGATTTTTTTTCAAATATAATCACAATTACAGACTGCATGATTAACGTGTGTCTTAACAGGTGCCAAAATAATTGAAAACCCCTGTGGAGGTGTAACCATGTGTATGGGAGCTACAATAGTATTAAACATTTGAGGATTTGTGTTGTTTAACATCTATCTTCTTCAGTATTCATGCATCTATAAAAGATGCACATTAAGCTCTATCATACGATCTCCTAAAAATCACAAATGGTTAACAGCTATTAAATCTAACACACCACGGTAATAAAGACTGTCTTGTATTTCTAGGCTAATTCATTTAAGAAGTAATTTTACTTTAAGAGAATACTAAGCAGAGGGACAAAATGTCTGCACATTGGTGCAACGTGAAGTTTGAAATGTTTTGACTGTTGTGAAAGTGAAATCAAAGCTAATTCCACCTCTTACAGCGCTGCTTGTTACAATCATGTTAGGCAACTGGTTAATTCAACACAAACCTGCATCGAAGACATGAAGTTTTTGGTCTGACACAGGTTCAGCTCCTGCTTCACCACCAAAAAAGACATACAATCTGTCCCCAAGACAGGCTGAGTTGGTGTGGTACGTCCTGGGACAGGGGGGTTTCCCTTTTACCGATACATCTTTCCAGTGAGACCCACTGTCTGGACAAATATACAAATGACACCAGTATAAAAATGGCTTGTTCTCTATCTACAGAAAGCAATGGTCACATGTTGTACAATCAACCTGATGCTCAGAGCACAGCAACATTGAACAGACTGTCCGTCTAAATCTGAGACTAACAATCATGTATTACAGTCAGAGGGCGAAGTCATCTCCAATTAATAAAGTCTTGTTTATTTGTGAACTCACCCGCACACTCTCTAACTAAACCCATATTGCTAGGTGAAATAAGTTTAGATTTACCTTTAAGCTGTATATTCTGGATACAACTGCGATTGCCATTCTGCTGTGCCCCCCCAAACACCCACAGGCTCTGTGGGCAGCTCTCTGGCACAAAGCTGCAGTGTTCATAACGTGCCTCCAAACCCTCCCAGTCTGGAATGTCCCATTCATGGTTATCTGGTGAAGTCAGAAACAACACAATTATACAGTAACTGGTCCTGATGTCATCAATATAATTAACAAACTCAGCACCTAAACATTATAAATGGACCTCTTTTCCCTACACATACAGTAAATTGCACATTTGTCAGTGGTGATTATTATTTTATGACAAATAGATTAAACAACTAACCTAGCCTAGGTCAAATTTGTTGTTAGTTTTACTTGTTATGTTTGAACAAGTCTTTATACAGCTGATGGTATCAACAAAAGCCAAAACACAGGTGCTTTATAACACAGTTATGCAGATGTCATATCCCAAAACAGATTCTTTGCTCACTTTTTTTTTTTTTTACCTAGATTTATGATCTGGGAATGTGAGAAACTGCCACTGGGGTTGGCTCCCCCAACAATAAGTATTCTTCCTTTTCCTCCTTCTCCACATGGAGTAAATGTGCAGGTGTGACCCACACTAACACCTGGAGCACTTCCTCTGGGTATCAAGGAATACCTGGTGAAAACAACAAAGTATTAGCAAAAGAAAGGCAAAATCTTACTTTTTTCAACATCACAAGTACCACGATTAATCTTAATTCACTTACCATAGTCTTTCTTTGGGTTTATCTAGTGGGTCAAGTACTGGGAGAATCTCCATAGCTGTCAAAGATATTTGAATGAATCTAGTGTTACTGTTATTCCGTACTTCTACGGTCAATGATCAATCCATTACATTTTCAGTGGCGATTGGCTGGGAAAACAAATAGCTGTTACACTAAAAACCTTCGTCACAATGATTAGTTTTACTTATGGTCGTAAAGGACTCTGAGAAAATGGTATCCGCAGAAGTCCTTACGTGAAATGTAGCTACAGCCGAGGCAACCCAGAGAGTTAGCTATTTTTATAGTTCTTCTTGAGAACCCCTTTACCCTCAGTGAAGGGTGACTTTTAAGTCGTAATTCTTTTTTGTGAAAGACAGGTTAGTATAGCGACAATACCAGAATTGGGAACACACTGAGCGCCATCAAGCCGCTACTTGCTAACTGATTTGAGCATGTGAAGAGCTTCCTCCCCACTAACCCCTTTTTCCGGGTGGAAAGAGGAGAGACTAATCCATGGCATTCAACTGAAGTTCGATATTCTCTGGCACCACGACTGCCAATTTCTGTTGTCCATTCAATGGCAGTGGTTGTACGCAAAATAAAACTGTAAAGTTATCTAAAATACTCAACTCCCAGCCATAGCACAACTCTACGTTGACAACATTACGCAAATTGTTACGTTGGCAACGTCGGTTGACACACGTTCCAAACGTAGTTGCCATGTTGATGCGCGTGCGCAGTTCGCTTTTCGCTTCCCTCCCACCCATGTTTCGGCTGGCTGCTGCAAAGGTTAATATGAACTTGTCACAATGTAGGAAAAGAGATCTCTGCCAAACAGTGTCTTCAGGTCCCGTTTGGCCTAAAAACTTCTGTCTTCCACTTCAAATAAAAAGGTAGGGTCTGGTTGACAGCAGCACCACACTTTTTTTTTGCATTGATAACTTGAGTTACACAGCTAGCTAATTTTAAAAGTCATAGTTCAAAAAGCCCAGCAAGACATTTGAAAAGCGCTAAAAAAGCTGTTTGGAAGATGCTTTCCAGTTCAGCCAAACAAAGATGGTAGCAAAAGTTTACATATCTCCATCGATAAAAGTTGTTATTTTACATCCCAAAAACAGAAAAGTGAAGAAAAGAAAACGTGTAGGCCCACCAAACTAATTAAGTCTGTGTTTCAACAGTATCAGCTGGTAAAAACATGTATTAATTGTGCAGCAGAAAATATTTTTCATGTCCAAAGGGACAATATCCATTATGAGAAACAATTTGACAATTTGTAAGTTGCAGACTGATTTCCCTGCTCCCCATGCGCCCCAGTCTCCACATTAACAGTAAAAAGATACAATGCTGTAAGAAGTTGCCTATAATGTTTATTCAGAGAATGGCAGAGTAGTGAAACAGTATTGAAAATGAAGCACCTAAGCCTACATCAACTTTTTATGCACATTTACAAACCATTAGACAGGACTGCAGCTGATTTGCATTAGGAGTAAGGAGTAGGTGGAGTTGTGACATCTTGTGGTTATGTGTAGATGTTGCAGGATCTGTAAAGTGCCTTTAATGCCATAATAAGAAAATTGAGATACATTTTAGTAGTTTTGTACTACTTTTGAAATAGAAAATACAATAATACAATACAATAAATGTATCAGAAATTAGTTTGCATGTGCATCACCACATCTGAAATAAGTACATGCATGCATTTTCAATTGCATTTGTAACCTGCAGTAAATGTCAAATGTTTTTTCTTGATATGTGGGACTTGCGTTGGGAAGTATGTCTATTAATTTGCATTGCGTTTCGTTCACAATTCACTGTCACTTGCATTTCATAGTATGGCCAGTAGGCTGTGCCATTGTACTTTTTATTTAAAACATCAAATTACAGCGTGTCCTAAATGTTCCCTGGCTTGTCTGGGAGTCTTTTTTATAATATAAATACAAAAGATATTCTTTAAAAACAAAACAACAACAATGTATTTCATTTGCCTTCACTGAGGTTTATTTGAATTACTGCTAAATAGAAATAAAAAAGTAATGGGGTGTCAGGAATGAAGAGATACAGTGACTTTGATGGTGATGCCCAGAATCAGATAAACTCAGAGGAACATGGAATAATAAAGATATAATCTGAAACAGGAATGTACATTAACAAAGTCACATATGAATGTAAATGCAAAGTGTCACAGTCAGCAGTGTTGCAGATACAGTAGGAGCTGAGTGAACAAATTCTGCATCAGTTAAGTCCTCTTTAGATACTGCCTTACCTCCTAACGGCAAAGAGGAGCAGTAAATTGTACAGTATGTGAAGGAGTTAGTAAATGAATGAACAAAAGAAGGAAAAGGATAAACATTTGAGAGTTATTTTCTGAATCAATGTGATGTTTCATATGTAAAAGCAGCAAAGCAAACATTTTTTAATGATGATTTATATTCTATACCTATTGATTGCACATACATCTACCTTCATATGTGCACAGATTTGTGTCAAATAAGCATTTAATTTGTATTTCAAAGAAGTTGGTTTATTGCAGCTGCTAAGAATAAAATAACTCTGTAGGCGGAAAATTGGTTGCAAATCTTATCTTATAGAATGTGAGAAAGCACAAACAACCTCCATTTTATGAGGGGTCTATGAAATCTTAAAATGCAAAGTAATTTGGGATTATAGCTGTCAAATTAATGTAATGCAGTACAAATTCAGTATTTCCCCTCTGAAATGTAGTGTAGCAGAAGTAAAATTTAGCAGAAAATGGAAATAATCAAGTAAAGTACCTCAAAATAAGACTCAAGTACAGTAAATGAGTAACACTTCACTCTCACTCCTAAAGCATAGTGTCTTACACTACTATGCTGAATAGTTGGTAGCTCATATTGGCACTTCAAAAGAAAAAACAAGAACACTGGGCATACAACAAGCTATAAACCTAAAAGAAAACGGAGGCTTTGTCCTATAGACCTTGGAGGTTTACAGCAACACTGTGGACCTGTCTGCAGGCTTGACCTCTTCAAGAACTTCACAGCATCAATATGTCACCCTGAAATGGATAACAGATTCATGGGGTTGCTTTGATGAAGCAACTGCACATTCAAGACCATGTGTAAGACAGGAACAAGGCCACAACTCAAAGAAATGTTGGTGTCAAAAAACAGGTGTTCTTCGTTAATGAGCAGTATTGCCTCATTGGTGCCAGTCGAGATGGACTTGTAGACTGAGGTGTTAGGAAGTGGGCTGGAGAGTAAGCAAACCTTCAACATGTGGCTCAGGAGGTAGAGCGGGTCATCCACTAATTAGAAGGTCAGTGGTTTGATCCCTGGCTCCTCCAGGCCCCATGTCGAAGTGTCCTTGGGTAAAATACTGAACCCCCCCATTGCCCCTGATGGCTGTTACATCAGTGTATGAGTGTGATGCATGAATGTGTGAGTGAATTGGTGAATGTGGCAAGTATTGTAAAGCGCTTCGAGTGGTCAGTAAGACTAGAAAAGCGCTATATAAGTGCAAGTCCATTTACCATTTACCAAAAACAGAGCACTATAACTCACAGTAGCATAAGATAATGTGAAGGAAGACTGTAGTATCAGCCTAAGATAAAAAAAAAAAACAACCTACTCTGCTACAACTATAACTACTATTACTACTACTACTGCTGCTGTACGGACTTCGTTTACCTCCTTTTTAACATCACATGAATATATCAAAATAATTTCAAAAATAAGAAGTCATTATTGCCTTTTGTAAACTGGGTAGGGCTGCAACTAATGATTATTTAAATTATTGACAATTTTTTTGATTTAATTATTTAGCCTATATAACGTCAGAAAATAGTGAAAAACGCCCGCCACGTAGGAGCCCAAGGTGATGTCCTCAAAATGCTTGTTTTTACCGATAAGTCCAAAACTTGTTACTAGATGTATGTCTCATAGACTTATCCAATGTGTCACTCACTTTATTGATTCAGCATCCATGCTCTCCAGTCTGTTCCCACCAGGTGCTTAGCTGTCACCTGTGGTAATCTGGAGATCTCTCCACACAGGCCTCTCTCTTCTCTTTCCACAATGATGAAATTCACCCCCAGCCAAAACTGCACAGTCATCCCCAATCTTCCAGCGCAAATTGAAAATTCATCTGTTCTTCTCTATTCCGCTCTCTCCTACATATCTTCTCCATCTTAATTAAGTCTCCTTCGCCTCCACTTTTTCCTTCCAGTTACACTTGACATTTCACCTTTGTCACATGACTCTGCCTTGCACTAACTGTATGTCCATACCTTGCAATTCATATCATGCTTGAACCTATTAAGGAAATAGCAATATTTTTTTATATCTGTCTTCAGGGGACTCTGGTTTTGACCACAGCTTTTGTTGCTTGTGATATTGATCATTCAGTGGCTAATACATTCTACTACTGCTACTCTCGTCATGCATCACTTTATATTAGAGATTTTTGAACAATATTTTGAACCGTATAGTATATAAAATATGTAGCGCTGCAGCGATTAGTTGATTTATAGATTAGTAGATTGGAGGAAAATGAATCGGCTATTTTGATGATTGATGAATCGGTCAGGTCATTTTTCAAGCAGAGATGCCAAATATTTGATGGTCCCAGGTTCCCAAAAGTGAGACCTGGAACTTTCTTGCATTATAATTGAATATTTTTGGATTTGGACCATAGCTCCAAAAGGCATTTGTTGAGGTCACGTTGGGCTCTAGGAAATTGTGATGGAAGTTTTTCAGCTTCTGGATTACTTTATATCAAACATTTGTTATCATGACAAGTAATAATAGGATATGTCAAAAATATAACTAGTACAACTAGGTGCACTCGATTAACAACTCAAAAATTCATATTAAGGAGAAATGTATATTGCAATGTATTGCAAGGTGCATGGCTTAGCAGCAGGAGATGTAGAATTTGTACATGAAAAACAGGTAAAATGATAAAAACAGAATCCAACATATAATTAGAGAATATATCCAATATTTATATATATTTAAAATGTTTGAAATGGCCTAAAAACTATTTGTATTTTAGTGTCTCCGTGTGTGAGACTGCCATATGTAAGCCCTGTTCTGACCATGCCATACCACTTAAGCATTATCTGCCCGGTTTCCCCTTCAGGGAAGCAGAGTATGAGTTTCAGAGAATTCCTTTGTTTTCTCTTTGCTGTAACTGATAAGGACCAAATAAATCAGGGCTTTTTGTGGCGACAGAATGAGAGGAAAAAGGAACATGATTATGACTTTTCAAAATCCTGAGGAAGGGACGAGAGGCAGGAGAAAGAGATAATTGGAGATGTATTTTTTGTCAGCCCAAAATAGTTTCATGCTATTGCGGGCATGCTGCTTGTACAATACTTGCTGATTTGAATTTGGACACTGTGTGTGGTAGGTGGAAAGCAATTCAGCTACAAGCTTTTTTCATCTCCCTTAAATAAAGCTTGATTTGGGTGCCTTCTTGGTGGGTGGGCAGTTTGGTAATCAGGATTAAAATGGAAAGTTCATCTCTGGGTTACTGGTACACTGCCACTGGGCAAGATGTCAAAACAATGTGCCGTAGCGATCGCTGTTGTGTCACATTTCACCCGGAGGTGTGTTAAGTCATGCTGTAAAGTAATCTGGATTATTGCCACACAACCACAACACTGGCTTAGTTCTGTCAATTCTACACTAATGATTTAATCTGGGTATTAAAAACATGTTTTTTTGTCTTTCTATCATTGTTGTTTAGGTGGCTGTAGATTGCTTTTGTTTCTGTTATTTGTTCCTTGTTGACTTAAATTAATATGGATGATCTTTGAGACATGGTATATGTTATTTAATAAAAAAAATCTGACCATTAAAATAAATGGGAAAATACTTAAATTTGCCTCTGGGAACCAGATCAATCCTTGGAAAGTGAGTGGTCATTGTTAAGGTCCCTCACATATTATTAATATTCTGGTCTGTTTGTATTTGTCAAATGACTACAAATCCATCTGACAGATGCCAAGTGCAGTTGTAAACAAATACACTGAATGTAGCCCATATTGTCTTTGCTCGCCACCAATTGATGCTAAACCAACCAGCCCATAGAAAGGCAGGAAACTGCTGTATTATAACAGAGAGAAGCCTTTTTTTTTTTGGTAACAATATATTTCTTTTTTACCTCAAATGCAAAGCCATTTGTTACCAGTAGGTCGTTCATGAACAACAGGAAGATTAAACAGGATTAATCAAAATATTCAGATGAATCCTGTGAAATAGGCTTTTGTACGTATGTGGTACTCTTGGATTTTTTCTTGTCTTTCTTGGATAAATGATTTAAAGACCATAACTAAGCTTAGTAATGTTGCCGTTGCTGCATGTCCGACTCCTTTACAAGCCACATTTGGCCCACATTTAGGGCAGATAATTATAAAATCCTGGCCAGAGGCTACACCACTTGTATAGATGAGAGAGCTGTGGTGTGAGAATGTCAGTAGTACAGACTATAGGAACAAGTGTTTGAACAATTTTTGTACATATTGTGCACATGCACATTTCATATAACTATGGGTAACAAGATGTATTGGTTAGTCTATTACACAGATTGAAATGTATGTTGTATACAGATAAAAGTGGTGAATTCCAACAGTCATTGTGGTCTAGCCCTGACTGCTAAAGCTGACAGCATACTTGCAAAACAAAACACTTGTGCCCTGTAATTGCCAGCTGTGAAAACAGGTCACATGCTACTACTGTTTGAAGCATGAGGTCAAACTGAAAAAAACATGTATGCATTTCTGAGAATTTTTTCTGTTTAGTTTTTACTGCCTATCTTTGTCTTCAAATTAATCCAAACAAATGCATGCACATGCACATGCACATGCACATGCACACACACACACACACACACACACACACACACACACACACACACACACTCTCACACACACACACACACACACAGAAAAACAGGCATCAAGTTTCGCTTCTTCTCTTCTTTGTAGCTGCTGAGAGCATCTGACCTGCAGAGGCAGCCAGCATGCTCCCTCCAAGATGACCTGTCTCAGAGTTTACCTGCGGAAGCCCCCTGCCAACTCCCCTCACACATCATCCTTCCTCCTCAGCACCCATGGTGAGTTAAATTCCTTTTTTTGGTCCAGGATAATAGACTGTAGTTTTAGACTGTAGTATGTGATAGTTTGTTAAAAAAAGTTTTTGACATGCCTCCACAATAGCCTCAACCAAAAGACTGCAAAGGAGTGTCTGTCTGTATCTGTGTTTATCTGTCTTATTTATTTATCATGCTGACAATACAGGAATGTGTTATATAACGGATTGTGTCATATAGGTCAGATAGCATAGAGACTGGATCCTGCAGTGTGTCTAAAATGAGAAGGATGTTACTTGCAGCAACAAGTGGGCTCAGATGTTGTAACAAGTCTTTTGGTCTGGTAATGAGGCTGCTCCTCCTTATCTGGTGACACCCTGAATCATTTATGGAGGGTATTAGCCACACTGGAGGAGTGTGCACCTGCACTGTTTACTGTAACACTAAAGCCTCATCCATTATCCAGTACTTACCTTTCCACACAAATGAATATGGATAAGGTATTACAGGGGTGTGGTTGCATTTGTTGGGCTGGCTTTAGTAGTTTGTGCCTTCGATACATTTGTGGGGGTCTAAGGAGGTGGTCTGGGGGTGGGTGGGGGTACGGGATTTGTTTTGGCTGTGGCTGACATTAAAGGCCTATTTGGAGGATTCATTTCCACACATAGCAAAATATCAGAGAAATTTATATTCTTATTGCTGGGCTTGCCTTTTTGAAGCACTGGACCTGTATCAGTCAAGCACTGTTCTTCAACTTTTGTTTTCTCTTTCCCCTCCACAAGTGTCTTTATCTGGTGCCCCATCTTGTTGTATCTGTAGATAATTACGTGTCATACTTACATCATACATACTGTACGTCCCACAACTTTGTTGAAATAGAACTCAGGGGTTTATGAAGGTACCTAGAGTAGCCCAAGAAGTCTCAAGAGCTTTCTGCTGCATTTGCTAAATTCAGATCTGACCCATATATCACAAATAAGCCTCTTGGGTACAACTCCAAAATTTGCTTGGACACCCTTCTTTCCCTCTCATATTGGTACCACAGTCACATGTCTGACCTCTGCTGTCCTTAAACATGATATTTAGTTCTTGGAGCCTAGTCAAAATGAGAGATCACAGGGTTTCCTCTGTGGACCATTCTGAATCATTTGTGGTGTCTCTGTGTGATCCATTTTAACGTGTCGCACTCGGCTATTCTGACATCAGGCATTCCAGCTAAAACTATAAAGTTAATAGTTAGATGATTGGATTTCAGATAATATGTGGTATTATTGTGCATGATCCTTCCACTTGAGCACTCGATGAGTTTATTCTGACAGTGTGCCCTTTCAGAACTGGGTCAAACTTTGACATTGGCTTGACTTCTTCCAGAAAGCTTCCGTTGTTTGGTAGAGTGTGACTGTGGTCACCCTGAGGGAAAGATTTTTCACTGCCAAAGAATAAGTTACAGCAGCCAACCTGGTCAAGACCTAATGCTTTCACTTCCCAGGCTTTTGTACCTTGTCTAAAGTATAGTTTTCCCTGCTACAAACTGAACCTCCAGTTCTTTCCAAGATATGATATGTGTTAAGTTATGAATTTGACTGCAGCACAATACTTTGGTGGTTTACTCTAAATGTTCAGGTAGTAGCAACTTCTGCACCTATTAATCTTTTCACTTTGTAAGACAAACAAAAAATAAACAAAAAGACTTCCAAAAAACTTTACAGATACACATGTGAGGCTGAGGCTAGCAACAACTAGGGCACAAATGTATTTTTTGCTTTCTAATAGTAACAGTAAATGGCCCAGTTTGCTGCTAGGAAATTTAAAGTGACTTGACAAGTTTAGATGTGTAACTACTCACTGTAGTGGTTTGAGCTAAGTTTTCTCTTTGTTCAGCTTTTGTGTCTTTTGCTTCCTTGTGTTTGACAGTCACACTCGCTGTGTAGAGTTAATTACTGCACCACTGACTGGGATTTCGGGCAATGGCTGAGTCAGACAGACAGAAAGGAAGAGGCAGAGAAAAGTTATGGATGAAGGTTGGACAGGGAGAGAAGAAAGGAACAAGAGAAATGACTCTAATATTGAAAGAATAAAGAGTAAATAAAAGTTAAATAAGAAAGAAAGAAAGTAAATTGTACTTCCAAAGGGATATTAATCAGATTAGCAGATATATTTTGCTTCTTTCTAGTCAGTATGAGGAATAATAATGCCGCCTACCCAAAAAACAGAACAAGGTCTCAAATTTGCAATAAGGATGAGAGATGCACCTATAGATCCATTTAACTACTGAGCTACTACTGAGCTATTAAATAAGTCATAATAATGTCTCTTACCACTTTGTTTTTCTACAATTCCAAATTATTCTGCTTGTTGAGTTAGCCAAAAATGAGCATCATCAGAAATTACACCGAGTCAGGGTTTAGTGTCTTTTGTGCCCCATTATTTGTATTTTCATGACATTTAACTCTCTTCCCCTCCTACACCGGGCAATGATGTGTGTGATTGATGGAAGTTTCTTGTCATCATGATGAAAGTGCACGGAGCATTTCAGGTTCTTAAATATTAAACACAGGCCAAGGCCTTTTAGAAATATGAAATGTGCACTCTTCCAGTTACTGAATTCCCCTAGACCTTACTCTTCAAAGCCATTAAATAATACTCAGTCAGGGCATATTGGCATCTGACGTGTAGGTGTCTCCCTCTATGGATTTGATGCACACAATGAATTTGATCTACTCCCCTGATTAGATAATTCAGCAAGAGCTCCACCGCACTGCTTTTGGCAGCTAACACAGAAGAAGATGAGCTTTGGGAAGTTACATAACAAGCCCGTTAAAAGAAATTCAGCATGAAACAGGAGGACACCTTGTGTGTCTTTCATCAAATCTGCTCTTTGTTCCCCCTTTGGATCAAATAGGATGAATTGGCGTCCTACCCAGATGAAAACTTTAAATCCTATGCACAGCAGTTTCCCAACTTTTCAAAATGGCCCCCGTTCTCACAGAAAATGTTACAGAACATGGATTAACTCAGCTCTCTTTTCTTGCTCCTTTCTGCTGATAATGGCTACTTTAGCTGTCACATAAAGACCAACAGTGTACTCTGGCCTGGCCTTATTGGATGCTGGTGGGGCAGAGGTTTTCACATGTAAATTTGACAAATAAGCAGCCAAGCCTATTTAAGCAGAGAAGGAGGTAGAGGAGGGAGGTAGAGGATAACGAAGAGACACACAAGATGCAATACATAGGCCTTTTCTTCGTTTGTTACTAATTTGATTGAAGATGTGTTCTGGGGTTACTTTCTGTAGTATTGAGAAATTATTAAAGACTGTTCATTCCGTTCCTGAACTGATTGTATCTTTGTGTCTTCAGTGGTTGTTATGGCCTTGGGTTGTTATCAGCATTGACTCATGAGTAAAGCCTCAGAGGTACATGGCAGCATAGCATCATCTTGAGTGACAGCACCAATGACAGACCCGCTGTTGCAATGACAAAGTAGGGCAACATTTCAAACGCTTGCTTGTCTGACAAAATGTGGCAAAATGGATGTTGCAGTTTTGTATGTGTCGACATGGAGAACCAATAACAGATGTTCAAGCTCGTACTTGATATTTGAGACATGGCTGGATATATGTACAGTATGCATGTTGTTTTTTGTTTTGATCTGTATGGTTTGATGTGTGTAAAGTTTGTAGTAGTATGTACCTTGGTCACAGGATGTTTTATGAACCTATCCAAAATTCATGGTAGATTAGTGCTGACTTAGCTGTACTCATGCCCTGTTACTGGACAGGCAACAGCACTTTGTGGCCTAATTGAGCTGGCACATGAACAAGGACAGGCTCAGCAGTAGAGATGTCAGACAGAGAGTAACCTACTGTCAATATCGGCTCTGGCTCTGAGCTTTCTATCCATCTCTGTCTCCTTCCTTAAATCTCTTTTTCTATATCTTACTAGTTGAATATGGCTAACAGTATTTTGCTAGCCTTGCATAGTGTTTTTTTCACACACAGTTTCACAAATTCTTCACAATTTATCGGGTTAAGTTGGAAGTATGTTAGGCAAGGATTTAATGGCAGTTGATTTCAGTGTCAGTGAAATTAAGTCTGAAATAAACAGATTGCTGGGAGGAACATGATAAAAAATTTAATGTAATAGGAAAATAGGTCTTGCATATAAAGAAGGAATGAAACAAAAATATGACTCACTTGTTCAACAAAGATCACCCTAGCAAATAGCTAAATACAAAAAACACTGAGGATAGACAACAGAAAAAGAAGTGCATGATGTTGAAGGTTGAGCACAGTAACATGTTGAAGTTGAATTTTATTTTTTGCGTTTTTACTTTAGTGGAAGTCTGCAAAAAAACATTCACAGTTTTGGTCCAAAGTGGAGACCAATTTTGTTTGGAAATTGATTGTGGGGGTCAGTGATTGTGCTTTTATAGAATAAGTGGAAGTAGAGTGCGTAATAAAAGATACACAAGGACCCAAGGACTTATAGTTTTTAATTTCCATGTAAATTAAAGGTGTTTGCAGCTTTGTGAATAGCCTCGGTCTTTACAGCACTGTGACTCTATGTTAAATGCAAACACTAGAAAATTGGGTCTCTGTTCTTTGTAGTCAGAGTAATAAATATTTTCTTTAGCACTATAGCTGAGTTTATCCTTTTTATTCTTTCCTGTCTAGTTCTCTGTCTTTCAGTATAACCGGTTCTGACTCTCCAAAGTGCTGAATAGTTTTATTGTTGAGGGGACTCATTATTTTTTACTGCTGCTATAAAAAAATCTCATTCTAGACTTTTTATTATTCTACCTTGCTTTAATTATAGATTCTCTCTCCTTCTCTCTGTAAAGGTTGAAAGGTTGGCATCTCTCTAACACTGAAGGCTTGTTCTCCTTCGACCTTCCTTCACCTGGAGAAGCGTGGCATTTTTAAGTGTCTCCTGCTCTAAATCCTCGCATGCACATCAGCTCCATGGCTGAGGATGGCATCTCTACCGCCCGAGGGTGCATTCAGTACATTTCTAAAGGGTCAAAGCAGTGGATGGGGAGTGGGAGGGAGAGGGGAATGCATATTTGTTTAAGATCTTCAAGAAGTGGCAGCAGCATATCCAAATCAAGTCAATTATATTGATATCAATCGAAGTTCAGAAATTTGGCTCAGTGATCAGGATTTGTTTTACTCCAGGAACATTAAATAGTTTTTGAAATTCTTGTGACAGTTGAACTTTATTCCTTGATGGAAATGTCTCTTATTAGAGTAGATTGGGTAGTCACGCATAAATCTTAGTAATTTATTTAAAGTTAGAGCATTTCAGAACAAGAGATTCGTCCCAGGAAACGTCTCTGGTAGCATTTCTTTAAAGTTTGGCTTGACTCATTTTAGAATTGGACTGATTGAACTGATTAAACTGACCAGCTAATGTTCAGTGTGAACACCTACTGTATGTCATGGCTATTTCATTGATCCATCATACAGTGTGAGCATAAAAGTTGCATGTTCTGGCCGTGTGCAAAGCTGATAAAAACGTGTGGTGTGAGTTAAGAAGACATACAAGATTATTAAAACAGTGTTAGTTGAGATGAGGCTTACTGACTTTGGTGATCCCCTGAGTTTTCATGTAGCGCCACCATGACGTTAACTTTGCTGGTTTTGAGAAAAGGGGTAGATTGTTATACAATTTGGTACAGAAATTTGTGTCTATATCTAAACGTTTTTTTCTGGCACCATCATCTGGTCATAATGTAAATTTATCCGATAATTTAGTTTATGACCAAAACTACCCGGAGAACAGCCTCAGCTGTACTGTGTGTTTAGTGGTAATTGACACATTATAGCAAGCTAAACTTAAATCTAAGTGCTAAAATCCAGTAAACATTATACATGCTAAACATCAGCATGTTAGAATCTTAGCATGTTGACATTAGCATTTAGCTCAAAGCGCTGCTGTGCCAAGTATAGTCTCACAGAGCTGCTAGCATGGCTGTAAAACCTTTTCGCCTTACTCAGTAACTAAGAACAAGACCATTATCTGTTCTTAACCATTAGACATGCATCCGTAAGTATGTGGAGGGTTGCATTTTCATGTGTGTTCATGTGTCGAGGGAGTGTTTTCATTTGTGCATGTATTGACCCACAGTGCTGTCTCGTCTGCCATGCCCTATTTATTCACTCTTACTCTAGCGGACTGTGACCTCTGCTTACAAAATGTCAGTGTTCCACTCTTACATTTGCTTTCTAAAAAGCAGCTCTCTCCTTCTCCTCTGTGCCTCCTATTACTTCTCTGTCCTTCTGAAAACCTGTGCATGCATATTTTCCATCATTTAAATCCCAGATGACTGCTATTTACCACATCTTGATAATGATTTTCTTTCCTTGTATGAGCTGATGTTACAAATAAGGCTAATGTATTCCATATGCTGGAGCAATGTATTGACTCTGTGTAACATGGTATCACTTGTAGTGCTTCAAGAATGAAAGAAAGTCCCATTTTAGAATCAATATAACTCCCACTCCTGCTCCCTGTTTACTGCAAACATGACTAGATTTTACCTCTTTAAACAATGCGAGATGGAAAAAAAAGTGTCATCTAGACTCAGGGAAGTTCTTCTTTTGAAAGGCATATCCTCTTACAGTACTCAACAGTCTTGTTTTTCTGTTGGTTCTCTGGAGCAGAATTGGTGTTTGTGAAAATGCAGTTATTTACAAAATGCAAAACCATAAAAAAAAAAGCATTAACACTAACTTATATGTCACGTTCTCAGTCTCCCACCTCAAGGTGTTTAATTTACATGGATTACATATTATCAGATCCATTGGACTGATCTCTCTCCTGCACAGAAATGCACCAAACTGTATGGTGGAATTTTGTTTTCCAACAGCCTAGGATAGATACGGTAGTCAGTATTCTGTTGTTCTCTTATATACTGCAGCTGTCCTGAAACTCTTTTGCCAGTCTGTGATTACCACAATCCATTTTGTTTGTCTTATGCTTACCATGTTATAAAGACTGATTTTGGTACTTTTGAAACTACCTTTGTATCAGGAAGGTTCAGACGTACCAGGAAGATATTTCAAACAGTGTTTTCACTTTGTTCTATTGCAGCCAGCAGCACAAAACCATGCCAAGTTCAGTGTGGGAACGACAAACATCCCTTGTACCCAAGCTCTGAAATGCCAGTAGTGTTATCACACAACGAGGCTCCCACATTTTAGCCCTTATGAGCAGGATTAATTAAAAATAGCACAAAGCCAATGTTAGCGGTGGCCATGTCAACATTGCTAACAAGTCTCCTAGAACTGTTAGCAGCACTAGGAGACTTACAGGAAAGAGGGAGAGAGAGAAAAAGTGACAGATGATAGACAGTGCACGTGCACACATGCACACATGCACACATGCACATACACAGAGACATACATATATACATCTTAACCCAATAAACAAGAAAAGTAAGTTAAACCAAAAATAAAAAGTTAAACGTATAGTGTCCGACTCTTTGGTCCTCAGATGGGAGATGACACAATGTAACAGTGTGAGCAGCCACAATGTGCAGAACACAAACGCACACACGCACATGCACACAAAGGCTACCGGCCCCTAGAGGCTATGTGACCCGTTTTGGTTTGCATGTGGGTAGTACTTTCAAAACTGTTGCTCTGCTTTCCTCTGCTGCCAGTTCTGATGTTGTCAAATTAACATCTTGTAAAGACCCACGTGGTATTTTATTGTTTAGATTTGTGAGGTTTCCAGGCAACCAGTGGAGAGTCCAGAAAGTCAGTGTGGCAAAGAAATAGCGGAGTACACAACCCCCTTGTGCTAAACTAAGCCAAACATCCTCAGACTATAGCTTCATATTTAACCAATAGTTATGATGTCTGCAAGAGAGCAAATAAGTGTATTTCCCAAAATGCCAAACTAATCATTAATATGAACCATTATATAACAGTGATACCCTATCATAACCATCCCTCTCTTGTTTTCAATAGGTCAGATGAAGCTGTCAATCGTCCAAGAGCAAGAAGTACTTGTTGTTAGTGGTGAGTCATGTTAAAGGCTGCTCATACAGAGAGACTACACAGTGTGTGCCTGCTTGGTAAAATATTGATAAAATCATATAGAATATTTCACAGTAATATTAATATAAAATATTGAAAATGCAAATGACAAGTCAACTTATTTGTATAGCACATATGATGTGCAACATATGAGGTAAAATATTTGCTGGGTACATTAATCTAACAAAAGTGGTTGTTTATTTTGGTCTCCCAGCAACCAAAGCCATGCACCCTCCTATTTCTGTTTGTGAGTCTCTGTCTCCCCTCTCAGCATCTCTTGTGCCCCTGTCATTTCTCTGTGTGAATGGCCATTTACTCATCAGATGCTAAACTAGATGTTTTTCTCTGTATTAGTCTTTGTCCACTCTTTTCTGATTCATAACACAATCAAGGAAATATATAAATAGCTAATTGTTTCACTTCATTGTACATACATGAGGGGGGACAGAACATTAAAAACAGCTCTTGAGATAATGCAACTCAGTACAACAGTACTACTAAATACTGTACGTCTTCATAAATTATCATAGAGTCTGACCAGTCTCTCTCTAAACACAAAACCATGTTAAATACATTTGTAAAGAGTGTATTTATTTCAGGGACTGTGGCTGCTGTCTGCGCAGAAAAAAATCATCATATAATACTTGCTTCATCTATGTTTTTTCACCATGGAAAATATGCTCACTCATAGCCTTTGAATCAAAGTGCTCTTGAAGCTTTGGTTGTGTACTGTGTGTGGTTTCTGAGATTTTACATTTGTCATCAAGTGTTGCTGAAGAGTCTTAGGTAATCAGAAATGGCAGTCACCTACTGGGAAACACAATTGCACAGGTTGGCAACCTCAACCTCAGTGTGCAGCTGGGTGGATCTTCTTATGTAGAGCCATAAGAAAATTACTGGGAGTTCGGTGCATGCTGGTTTGTGGCAAGCACACGCTCACCCATCTGTCATTCAAAGCGGCACGACCTCAATTATGCTGAACTTTAAGCCTTAATAAAATTCAAACAGATGAGTTATATAAAAATTCACTGCCTTTACAGGTTACAGGAGGGCGAAATTAGCTATAAAGACCAAATCGTTTTTTTTTCCCAGGCTGTAAACAACTTTATTTCTGCTGTGAAGTTGAGTATTTTTGCTTTTGTAGCCTGTCTGTTGAGGAACTGCAGTTTTCAGCCCTGGAGGTTGCCGCTTGGTTCAACACTATGTAATATAATTTGTACTTTATCTACTTTACATAGTGTAAATTTTGAAATTATATTTATGTGTTATTATACTTACAGTTATTATATATGATAGCTATAGTCAGCAGCTGAGTTTGTGCCATGCGGAAACAACATATAAACAAAATGTGAGTGATTTTATATTGTATTAAGTTGACAGGTTGGATTTGATATAGATTAAATCACTTCATGCAAGCATCCTGTCTAAAGGTTCATGTAGTTTTTCAGCCCCATGTGGGGGCGGATAGCCTCTGAAGCCCTGTCATGTACTTCTATTTTCCCTAAGCTAACACCAGTAGGATGGAATCTCATTCGATGCTGTGCTGTGGTCCAGGATAAAATACCCGCAGTAAAATGGCTTTACTGGCAGCAATGAAGACAGAAAAGAAATGCGTTAGACTAGAGCAACTAGAACAGCTGTTTCTGTCAAGTTTGCAGATTTCCCTTTTGAGTTCTCAGCCACTGGAATTCTTTTAAATCATTTTCACAACTTGTTATTCCAAACAGTCAAACATCCTCTTATTCCCCCTCAACATATAGTGATTCAACAAGAAACAATGCGTTAATAAGAGTCAGGCAAGCCATATTGGACATGGCAGCCCCTTTTCTACAACCAAATCAGCTTGCCCAGTGCATATATCTAAAATACTCTTGTACTCTCTAGATCTTTGATATATGTACATGTGGTCTGACCCTAACCTTTCATAGCAACAGTGAGTTCATTCAAACATATTGTGCATCATGCAGTATCTCAGCCACAGTATTCTGTTTTGTGGGACCAGTATTAGTTCTCTATTGGTGACAATAGTCAATAGTCAATAGTCAATAGATGACCTGAAATTTCATCTGCATATAGTATATGATTAATGTAACTAGAAAGTCAACAGTCTCATGGAAACTGATCTCATGTGATGAGCTGTTTGATAATTTATTCGGTTCTATTTCTATGTATTCACAGTTTTGGAGGCGAGGGGAATGCTGGAAGAGTGCCAGGGGCCATGTGACTCTTATGTTAAGGTATGTACTATTGTACAGAATTATACAAAAAAGCTCGTGTTGACACTGTAAGACAATGGTGGAAACTAGACTACCTGTAATTTTCTTTTGCTGTGTTCTTCAGGTTGGCATGTTCCCAGACAGCGATCCTACAGACAGACGGAAGACTCAGATGGTTCCTCACTGTAGGAACCCCATCTTCTTACGAACCTTTTACTTGTGAGTATTCAGCCAGTTTCTACAAACATTAATTGTCCTGAATGTATTGCATACCATTTTAAGATTTTTTTAAAATAATATTTTGGTTTTGTTGCCATGCCATAAGACAGTGCTGCTTTACTTAGTCAGCCAATTCCACCTGGATGTGAGCAATATGTAAATATAAGCATGCTCATCTATGCATTATACCTATAGCTCTTGACGCTTTTGATCTTCAATGGTCATTGGTGGCAAATAAATGTTTGTGCAGAGTTTCAGTGGGAGCAGGTCATATTGTTAGTTGGTGAAATACAAATATACTTTAAAGGTTTGTCCAGACAGAATGCAAGGTGAGTTTTCACTTTGCGTCATTTGCAAAGTTGTTTATGTGAATTTGAGGTCTAAACTAGGCTAGTTCTCCAGTATTTTCTGTTATTACCCTCAAGTTTCTTCCTGTTTGGATGGCACAAACTGATGCAGACATGTCTGCACTGCGAACGAACATATGCCTCGCATTATGCCTCAAGACACAGTTAGAATTTGAGACTATCTGACTTACTCTCTCTCTCTCTTGTTTTCAGTGTCGTCAGTGAGGAGGACCTTCATAAGAGACTGCTTTTCACGATGTGGAACTCTTACTCCACAACAAGGTACCTGCTGGGAAAGTTGAGCATGGTGACAGTGTGGCTCATGATGATATTGATATGAGAGAGGACAATGAATTAAATGGTCATTTTTGAGTTTCTACAATTTAAAGTGTGTGTGTTCCCACGAAGCTGTACCACATTAGTGAGCACACCTCACATGCACAAACACAAACCTTCCTACTAGGTCAACAAAATACCATTTTATAATTAATGCTGCTGCATATAGCTGTGTGTTAGTCTGTGTGTTTGTGTTTTTGTGTTTATTTGTATGCCTGTGTCTGAATCTGGCAGAGTGAATGTGTTACTCTCGCCTCCCTGCCTCAGCAGACTTACACTGAAACAGGGTCATTGCTGGGGATGGAGGACATATGGTCGAATGAGTCACACATTTCTTGTGCTATGTTGTGTTGAGAGGAAAGAAGAAAAGTATCACTATGTGCTGGAAATACTCAAGAACACTATTCTCTTAACATAGTTAATGTGGTTACAGATGAATCTCCATTTATTAGTCCATTTATTTTGTTTAATGATTCTCACTCTTTTTAGTTGCGTAAGAACAAAATACCACATACAGCATGTGTTTGAGAGGATATATACAGATTTACTGTATAGAGTGACAGGCTTAAACCAATGGTTGAGTTTAGATCATAGAATGATTATAAAGATAAAGACCTTTTTGGGACAGTTTCTGGGACACAGATTAAGAGCGATTTACTCATCTTTGGGAAGCAATTAAGCCTTATTCACACCAAATGGCCACTGGTATTAATTGGGAAAATCCAGTAGGAACATTTGATAAAGCAATATTCTTCTATGATTACAGTTTGAGTATATCTCTGTTTGTTTGAATATTTATCTGGTTATTTATTTATTTATTTGTTTTTTAGTATGCTGATGAGATTTTAAGTGTAGCTTTCCCAAAACCTTGACTCATTAAAAACATTGGGTTCTCTGCTTTCCTTCTGGCAATAGATATAAATTTACTTCAAGATGAAAGAGGTAGACTCTTACATGTTGTCATTTTCTTTGTACAGAATGGGGCCGTCTGAAGGTTATAGTACATATAGATGTATTTAGTAGGCGTTTTTCACATAATTCAAATCCACACAGAGCCATTTCTTATTAAACCAAGGGTTCCCTTTGTCCAGGAGAGACTCTCAGGGATAGCACACATTCATAGCATTCATTCAAAGCAATATTCACATTATTGGACATGAAAGGACTAGTTTGGACCCTGCATTGAATAGAAAATTACGTATCCCCATCTTATTACTCACTACTTCCCTCTAAACTCTGAACCTCCCATACCTTTGAGAGCAAAGGAAGTGACAGGAAAGGAAAGCAGGAAATGCTGCGTGTGTCTTTAAACTTTCAGGATCTTTAACACAATGTATAAAAGCAGAGTGAAATTCAGTTAGGAGATAAAACTGCCAGATCTGTAACAGTCACTAATTTAATTGTTAGGTAGAGATCCAGGTACTCTGAATCTCTGTAGCCAAGATTTTAATGTTAATGGGCTGTGCAAAGTGGCCTGTATAGTACAAGATGTTATCTTATCAGTTCTATACATTTGTACATTCACTGTGGAAGCATCTCAAATAGAGAAAAGGATCTTGTGGAGATTCTTAATGCAGCAAGATTATTTGGTGCCTTTCTCAACTGCAAACTTGGTCACTTGTGGGTTGTTGGAACACATGACCAACTCATGGTCTCTGCAGGAGTGAACTTTACCCCTGCACCATGCATATCCTCCTCAGAGGCCATTTCTTTCATACAGTCCAGCCTCAAAAGTCATTAAAACGTGCTTATTCGGCTGCTGTGAGGAAGTAGTGGGAGGCAGTGCCTCTTCAGCAAATCTTCTTAAACACCACAGAACACTGGCCAAAGCACTGCTGTAGCCAGACACAGCTGATTTCTTCGTGAATGTGAGAAGTCCTGCAATTTGATGTTCAGAATGACATAACATACTGCAAAGACAAAAGCAAAAGAAAGACTTAAGTGTTTATTTACACATCCAATCAGACTTTGGGCATTGCCATTATTATATTGCCAAACTCTAAAACTATTTCTGCTATAAATGCACATTGATGAAATGACTGCAGGAGCAAATTCAAATGAGCGATTTGTATCGCACTTTTGTATTTTTCAGTGTGTATCTGCATGATGGTCCTCTGTTTTTATTCCCTGATCTTCAATCATTTCTTATTTTTATTGCAAAAAGATCCACATTTTACCAAATGTGTCTTATGTGGACTTCTCAGCTGCCAGCTTCTCAGAAATGTTTTATCTCCAGTAGAAGCAGGATCTAGGCTTCACAGTACTAGGTTAGTGTTTGACCATGTAACATTAAAGAGGAAACTAAAAATATGTACAGTATTGTTTGTGACAAAGAATCCATCAGTTTAGCCGTTGCTGTTGTGCATTATTTATTATGTTATCTTTTTATTTGTGGTTATGTACTTAGGCATAGCAGTGTACAGCGCTGCAGAGTACGATTACGTTTTTGGTCATCAAAGGAAGTACATTGGGAATTGGGATTTGGCAACAGGTACCACTTGTTAGCAGGATCATTGTTAGTTTTGGTCTTTTTATGGGAATTGTTTATAATAAAAAGCATTACCACACTTATCCTTTCAAAGAAGCAATTGTCTTCCCCTGTAATCCAATGGCTGAAAATACATCGGCCTTACATGGTGCGTCTATTGTACTGTTGGCAGATTATTCTGGTGAAAACGTTTGACCGAGCTGAATCTGGATTTTGTGGTAGAACAGGATATTGTAAACTCAATTGTGTCTTCACAACATTCTGTCAGTGCAGCGCAGCTTTTTCGGTCACTAGTTCTTTCTACTGAGTGGAGCCAAGAAACATTACAGGTGCTCATTTGTGCTGACGGCCAATTTGCCCTCAAAACAGCATCAACAGCTGCATTAGTCCACTCCAGCTGGGAGGTTGTCGAGAACTGTTTTTCTCATGTATGCATAATTAAACACCCCTACCCACTCCGTGCTGCTGCCACCACCACCACACATGCACACGCACACGCACACGCACATGCACACGCCCATAACTCTGATAATAAATTTGTTCAATGTCAGTTATGTTGACAGATTCATGAAAAATATTTCCCAAGTATCACATTTTTATTACTTTAAACTTTTTATTATTGTTTTGTTTGTCCTTCATTACGGTTTATTATGCTTCTAACAACACAGATTTCACCCGAGGCATCGATGTTGTCCTTTCTGTTCAGTTATAAAGGAGTTTGTAGGGTATTTTGGGACAAGATTATATGTGACAAAATCTGACATCAAGATGAAAAACACTGATAAATTTAAAAAAAATATCCCAATAGCTTGGATTTGGTGTTAGATCTGTTCGATTAAATGCTGTTGGGTCATAAAACACATTTCGTCTGTCAGACCTGAGTTAGATGACACGTCGGCTTTGCTTACGGGCATTCATTGATTTTTATCCCACTTATTTATTCTCTCTGTCTGTCTCTCTGTGTATCAACAGGATGAGTGCACTGCTGGGTTGCATGAGCTTTGGTGTCTGCTCTCTTATGGACACAGACCAGGTGAGTTTGAACACAGAGATTACAGGTATAAAGACATTCTGTAACAGTGTCCTTAGTTCCCTTTTCAACTTTCACTTATTCTGTGTGTGTGTGTGTGTGCATGTGTGTGTGTGTGTCCATCCATTAGACCATGAATCTAGGAGTTTAGTTCAGTGTGAATGAATTGCAATGACCTCAATAGTCGAGAGGAAACACTTTGGGGTTACCAGTGTTACAGCACAGCAGTGTTGCCGCTAGATACTGGAGCGAGACACACTTTGAGTCACTCTCTCTACTGAAATGTAATGGGTCACACACACAAACACATGCCTTTTTTTTATTTTTTTTATTAAAGTCTCACTGAGTCTCATGTCTTTCATTTAATAAAATATTATAAAAATTTGACTAAAAATTACAGTTAATAAAATGCAGTATGATGAGCAGATGATGTTTTACCGCACATTGAGACTTTTGGAACAGAAAAAGGAATCTTTTCATAAAGATAGTGTACAACATGGCCAGAATATCAACAAGCAGTGCACCTCAACAGAAAATATCTCTCAGTTATCTGGGGACAGCTTTGATATCACTGGCAATGTAATGACAACAAGAGAGGACAACTTCTCAAACACACAGTGACAGACACAGAAAGGTTGACACCGCTTCTTCTCACACTTGCACATCATAATATAGAACAACACTTAGCCCTCAGTCTTTCTTCCCAAACTGTCGCAGGTGATAGCAGATAAATGCGAGGTCCAAGAGTTCAGTGTTGCTTTTTGGCTGAGTTAGAAATAATAGGTTCTCCTCAGCTGTACAGTATATGCACATACCTGCTTTTCTTAGCTCTTTCTCTCCACTGTTTAATTATTCAGCTCTAATATATCCAACTGTCTTTCCTCTGCCTTTGCAGATGTGCACATTTTTTCTTGCAGTGTACCACATTTTCCAATTTAAAACAAAATACATATTTTAGTGGTTAGTGCAGTAACCACTGCAAATGGTATGTAATGCTTCAGCACATGTGTTATTACATTATTTAGCTTGCATTTGTATGTTCTTTGAAGACAACATAAAGACAGGAAAGTAGATATATACCTTTTACTTTACACAAAAAGGATATAATGAAAGCACAGTAAATATACGATCTGTCTTAGAGAAAACAGAGAACCTGTATGATCATTGTGGTTACAGCACTAATGAGAAAACCCCACATCAAAAGAAGCAACAACTTTTTCCCATAAAATATGGGCTTCATCAGTTACTGTGCTTGCCGGACCAGTTGTTGCAATTAGCGGCTCTTCACCAGTAGAGCAATGAGTCCTAATGAACCCTAAAATCTGAGCTCTTTGTGAAGTAGAAAATAGAAGTATCCTGGTGATGTAGCGGTTTAAACTGCATAATACAACGTACAGAAAAACCAAGGAGATTTTTTTAGTCTGAAAAAGTCTGTTAAAAAGATCAGTATCTGCTTTTAATTTTATTTCTCTGACCAAGACTTTAAAGTAGAACCAAGTCTTTCAGATTGAATGACACAGAAAATGGTATTTGCATTCAGTTAGTTGGTGTTTTTATTATAACTATGATTGTTTTTTTTCAGACGTACTGAGTAGCTAACTATTAAAGCTTAATTTGATTTTTTGAAGTAAAATTAGGAAAACAAACATGAACACAGCTGCAGATTTACAAAACCACTTTTGTCCTCTTAAAGTCACTCCAGTAAGTCTTTTCTGTAGTTTCAATTAACATCCACATCAAGAAAGAAAACAAACAAGGGGACTAAATTATATTTTAGTCAGGCTGATGGCTTCCTTCCTCTAACATTTATCGCAATGAATATTTAATTGGCTTAATATGCTAATGAGGGACATTTAGCTTTGAGTCACAGGGAGTTATGTCTTTTCATCCCCTCCACCACATCCGTTATTCTCTACTTTTGTTATTTTTCATTCATCTCTTACTAGAAACCCATTTCAATATCCGTCCACTGTGTTCTTATTTTACTTCAGAGGCATTTGGAGCTTATGACTGTTAGCTGTTATTTTTTACCTAGTTTGGTTGCTTGTCACATCTCGTTGTTTGTTTGCACCCTTTTGTCACTTTGTGCTTTTTGTTTTCTTTTTCATCTCCAGCTTTCTCTTTTTATCTCTCTCATCTATCTCCCTCCTGACTAACAGCTCTTTTTGCCCCACTCTTTCCCCCTTTGTCACATGTGCATGGTAATATTGAACGATGTTGTAAATCCCTCACTGACTTTCAGGACATATGCCCTCCCCTCCCCCTTCTCAAGTTCCCTGCGCGTCCTCCCCCCTTGTCCCACAGCCTGCAGAAATCTGTCCACTCAGATAAGATGCTTTTAAAATGGAGATTATTGTCACTGTCCATGGCGTCACATTATTTAGTACAAAAGAGGAGGATGGCAGTATGTGTGTGTGTGTTAGTGTGTGTATGTATGTCTGTGTGCGCACATGTGTGTTTATGTCTGTGTGTGTGCTGTAATGAATGTGTGATAGAGTAAAATGATGGCGGGGCTTATGACAGGGTTTTCACTGTGTCCACATCATCGGGATTACAAATCAGACCCCCTCTGCTACAGCCTGCACAGCTTTATGTAACACACGTACAGTAGTGGTAAACACACAACACACATGTACAGACACACACACACACACACACACACACACACACACACACACACACACACACACACACACATACACACCATCTGGCTCACAGGGCAGAAGTGGGGGCATCAGCTGCTGGAATAAACTAAAGCATTGTGAGTGGTGTGTGTGTGTGTGTGTGTGTGTGTGTGTGTGTGTGTGTGTGTGTGTGTGTGTGTGTTCAGTGTTCAGTGTTTGCAGGCCTGCAGGAGCAAGCAAATTGAGTCTGTGTGTGTGTTTGCATCCTTTCTATTGTGTGTTTGTGTTTCTGTACATGTTCAGCGCACACAGTGGATTCATTTTAAATGTAGTACTCATTAGGTTGAATCCCCAAGCTTAAAGTCAGCACTCATGCATACTCACACATACACAGACGCACTCACACATATATAGTCAGTCTTTGTGTTTCTGCTGTAGGAGGTTCATGGATGGTACTACCTTCTTGGGGAAGAGCTGGGGAGAAAGAAGCATCTTAAAGTGCCCACACAACACAACTACCACACCACCGGTAAGTTAACTTAATCATTAATCGGTAATCAATTAATCAGGTCTCTTTTGTTTAGAACGGGGCATCAAACCATGATACTTTTGGAGAACTCACTGAAATGTGCATAATGATAATATATCTTTATATAAATGTCATACTGTATAACAGCATATAAAAGGATGAAATCAAAATTGCATAAAAAGATAAAAAGACAGTGTTTGAGAGTAAAATAAATGTTGAATAAAAATGGCAACTGTAAAGATACAACTTAACTTAAGTACAGTAAGTAAAAGCCATATACATTTTCTCAAATGTTTGTGTGTGCCTGGAGTGTGGCAGGCTCACGGCTCTAAATCTTTATCAGTCTTTGTGCTGGGAGGTGGGGCGACTGGGAAGTGAGGGATTAAGAGAGGGAAAGAGAGAGGGATTGGGTGAACGAATGAGGGAAAGACAGAGAGAGTAGGGAGGGAGGGAGGGGTCTGGTCGAAACTCTGACACGTCACAGTTGCCAGAGAGAGAGAGAGAGAGAGAGAGAGAGAGAGAAAGAGAGAGAGACAGCGAGAGAGACAGCGAGAGAGAGAGATAGAGAGAGACGGAGCTCTCCTATACCATTTGCTGTTGGAGTGGATCTCCCTTCACACACAGACACACACCCACCCAACTCACACACACACACACACACACACCCCCACACACACATAGACACATCTGTTTGGAAATCTATTTTTCTTCTCTCCACCTTGGAGTGCTCTTTCTTTTCCTACTTATGTTTGCACTCACTTGTAGTTTCACGTTGGTGGTGGTGGTGTGTGTGTGTTGGAGTTATGCTATGCTTCTGTGCCAGCCATAAGGGCAGCCTAGACTAGGTGAGTACTATGTTTGTGTTATCATACTTGACTCTACTCACTGCACAGCAAAGCAGCAAATTTACAGTGTGGACTGAAGTGTTTTGAGGATGCTATAGGAATGTGATCTCTTCTGAGTCCTTTTTGTCTGTTGCACTCTTTCTCTCTCTTCTTCTTCTTCTTCTTTTTCTTCTTCTTCACTGTTTTATCTTTTTTTTTTCATCTTGTTGCCCGTTTCTTCCTCCTTAGCTTCTTCTATCTATATATTTTTCCTCTTTGTGCTTTTATTGTTGCTGACATTATTTCAAAACTCCCTTTGTTACGCTGCTAATCTGTCAATTCTCATCTAATTTGCTATTGCGAAGCTAAATTGGTCACAATTTCTTTCCATGGAAGACCCCTTTAAGAAGCTTAGCTTACCCACTCAGAGGATTACTTACAGTATGACCCCACATTTTTGTACACACACATGAACATATGCAAAAACACTTCACATCAGCACACGCTGACATACACATATTTCCACATACACTTTTTTTTCTCTCTCCGCGACCCCAAAGCTCTCAGCACCATCGACTTTCCTTTGCTTATTCCCGTCATTTCATTCTAGGTTTTGAGAATGATGGTGATATCATAAGACGTTAGCTTACCCATCCCAATTTACACTGCTTGGCTGAACTAGGCTAATCTACCTCATACAACTTTAAAATTAGTTCTATGCTTCTGTAGATGGAACTGGGACAGAGGTATCAGATTGGACAAGAGTCAGCCAGCAGGAAACCATTATAAGCCTTGCATGAGGGGATCCTGACTTGTACTCAAGGGTTACAGAGGCAAGTAGCTCTTTCAGCTGTGGGATGATAGGCTTAAAGATGTTTAACTATAATATAAAATTAGTAATAATAGTCACAGCTGCTTAGAAAGCGCAATAAAGGAAAATTTAAGTTCATTAATTTCACAGGATGCCAAGGCAACAAAAGAAAAAGCTGCATGTTTAGCTGTATTAATGGATGTAGAATGTTTTCATCTTTCCCAGTGGCAGTACTGCCCCATTACTGTCTCATCTGATCCATGTGTGTTTGTGTGTAGGAGTGGGGGTGCATACACATGCATGCACTTCTGTGTTGCCAGCTGGCAGAATGTAGGCCATGGAGGCAGTGCTGCACCATGACATGCACTAACATGGAACTGACCATTGTCAGTATTTTTGTGTGTATTATCTTTGTGGTTCTGAATAACCTTGAGCTGTCTTTTCCATCTCATGTCCTCCTGTCTCACCTGTAGTTTTATTCACCCTCCTCTCTCTGTTTTCTCAGACATCACTGTTACTCTGGCATCTTTGTCATTTCTCATTTAATCCCCAGTCCATCTTGTGTACTCTGGTACTGTGGCAGAATGCAAAAATGCATTTACTAAACAAACAATTCAATGCAACACTAACTGCCAACCTATAGAAGTCCATATTTTGCAACTTATACAGCATATCTTCACAGAAAGCCCCTTAAATAACAGGAGTTAGTAGGAGCGTACCGGGGGCTTGGCAGGCTCACCATGCTCTTGTAATGCTTTGGATTCAAGGCCAATTAATATTTTTTTCCTCTTGTCATCATGCCTCTTCTCTAACTCTCTGTTGTGAAGCTATGACACAAGATTTCTACCATGTGTTTGGGTTTCTGAATAAATGAGCAAGCTGCTGAATAGCTGACTTGAAAAAATATTCATTCTGAAAAGAAAAAATGTGCTTTTTAAAGTTAGTTAAAAGAGTTGAGTGAAACAAAAAAAACCCCACAATTTATCTAACATTTGTGCTGCCAGTGAGCAAGACAACACTAGATGAATATCAGGGGGTGGATATCGTGCTACTAACAGACTTTTTTCTTTTTTCATTTGTAATGTCAATCTCACAGTAACATTTGTGCTCTCTTTGAGTCCTCAGGATGGGCTGCTCATTAGGAGCTGTAGTTGGTTGTGTGTGTTTGTTGATTTGTTGGTTTGTTTGTTTTTCTGGTTTTTGTGCAGTGCTTAGGGGAATTAAGATATGCACTGTTTGTGTAGGCACTATTTTAGAACACTATGTAAAGGAAGTGCACTTTCCCTCAAGTCACACAAGGGTGAAACAGGTGACTGTAGTGAAATGGACCCAAAATGCAAACCAGTAACATGTTGTAGATGCAAATGGTGTGAGAAATTTAATTGTTCTAAATACACGCAGAAAGTATGATTATAATAATTACATTAAGTTGACTGTTCTTCAAGTTCATGATGAGAAAACATCTTAGAGTTAAGATTAGACAATAAATAGTTAGAAACAAGATTGGGTATAGGATTAGATAGGCAAACGTTCTAAGTGGAAGGGACATTTTTGGGGTTTGGTTAGCCTCAAATTTGTCAAGATTAAATGAGATCAACTTTAGGTAAAACATCAAGCATCACTCAGAGTCAACAATCATCTTGTTAATGAGTTGAATTCAACTTAACTTAATTGAGTTAAAACAAAACACACTAGGCAGTCTTTTTTATAGTTCTTTTTCAGTGGAAAAACGCACATACAGAGAGCATGTTTTACCTGTATATTTGCATTTTAAGACGGTATTTCCTTTTTATGTAGTTCTGACAAAGTAAGCTGAAGTCGCAACTATTTGAATAACTTATCTGAGAGCTACACTGTCATAATAATAATAATAATAATTATAATGATGTCATTATAACTCCACATCGGTTTTGAAAGAAGGTCTAACTTAACACACAAATATCATCTGGTGAAGTCTTTCACTGGTTTGCTAGATTGATCCACGTTAATGTCCACAAACTCTCTCCAGAGGTGCACCATTTGGATCAGTGTGTCTGACTAATCCTGCACTCAGAGACCTGTGCCAGTTCAGAGTCAGGACAGTGCCAGGCCAAAATCCCTGAGGGCAGAATTATGTTGGACTAGCAGCCCATCTACACATGATGTGGCATCATCCTGACCTAATGAGAAGGAAACATAGTTAGATTGTTGCATACATTATGTGCAGAAATCTCTTCTGCTCAACAAGTCTTATGAAAAGGTCAAAACCGGCAATGAAGTGATTCTATTACTAAGTTCTACTTGTGTAGCCAAATCCTGATAAAGGTCATTCCTCTGTGTCATTGACCTCTATTGTGAAAAACACATCAGTGAGTCACACTGTCATACACGGGTGTCATGTTGCTTCATTACAATGAACATGGGTACATGGGTTTATTTTGAGTCAATCCCAGATACACCCTGCTGCTATTAATACTCACTAGAGCACCAAATGAAGCACAAAACAAAAACAGGATTTATTCCCGTTCAAGTAAGATTTGATAAAAACTGCAGTGTCAAGCTGTTTTTGGGAAATTATAAGGAAATTATTTTTTTAATATTTTTTAAAAATGAAAGTATTTATTTCCCACCCACAGCAGGAACAAATGGGCTTGGGGCTGGGTGCTACACACAGGCTGTAGAAGTCAAAATGTACTGAAGATGGACACACAATATTAAATAAATACAATCCCTTTGTATTGTAGACCTTTGACACACCATAATGACAGGGGCATGTCAAAGAAAATGTGTCTTTTCACAGAAAGAGCTATCACAAAACATGTAGACAGAAAAAGAGGTGATATCTCTAAATATCAGACTGTTAGAAGTCATTCTCTTTTTCTTCTCCAGTACCACTGTGGCTCAGACAGACTTTCCTCTTTCCTCCTACAACAAAACCTATCCACTGAGCGTTGACAGCTAATTACACTGTAGGGCTACAGTAGAAAGGCTGCCGTCTAAACTTGGCTAAATGTGCGTGGAGAAGCTGAAAAAGAACGACTGTGCATGAGTGACAGCCAAACAACATTTCTGTTATAAGGAGTGACAGGGCAATTAGTGTTGATTTTCAGGACACATCTCTGTATGATGCACTTGCAGAGACCTCTTTTAAACTACAGGAAATACTGTACAAGTACAGTCCTTTAAATGCTGAGACACTATTCTCTAAGTGTTTAGAATAAACATTTATAGCTGTTGTGTACGTGTTGTTCATGTGTAGATTCTTAAAAACGGAAGAGAGGAAAGGAAAACACAAAAATCACATTTTTTTTTTTGCTATGATTTTTTATTTTATTTTCAAATTTCCACAAATACTTAAAGCATCAGAAAAGATTTAGGATAAACCGCGTTTATTCCTGTAATAAATTAATTACACATCAGAGGAGATTAAAAAAGATTAATTTCTCTTCATTAGTATAGATGGTCATTGGGTTGGTGGGCTATTTTTTGGAGATTAGGTATATCAGCCCATCTGTGCACTTTGTACATAAGCATATTTTTTGTGTCTGTGAATTTATTACTGATGAACGAAAAAAGCGGGTGTTCGAGAAACTCCCTTAGCTCTGCTTTTTTGGCTTGCGTAGTGTGTCAGTAGAGACAACTGACCCACAGTGACATGTACGTGTGTGTGTTTTTGACCATGGCTAATGCATTTCCCTCCAATAAGCTGACGATGTGGGTCAGGTGGTCCCCATATGCGTGAAAGCAAAAAATAGCAGAACAGCCATTGGGCTTGTGCTTGAAAAGTATGTCATCTGCTTCATACACACATTTGTTTCACTACTCATAATGGGCGAATTGGGACTCAGACATACTGTACACACACAAATAAACACTGCCTGGCCTTTCCAGATGGCAAGCTGTGCCTTTAAATCAGCAGATTAAAATGTACACTGTGTGATTAACATATATGGAAGTGGTGGACAGGGACACGGAGGAGGGGGTATTTTTATATTGTTAAGTAGTTCTGGTAAATACTGGCAGTGTGTGTGTGTATATATGTGTGATCATGTGAGACAATGTGTTGATGAGGAAATGTCTGACATGGCATGCATCTGATGCTTTCTGTGAAGGGTAATATTGACCCCGGGCTGATATCCACTTGATCTGAAGTGAAGCATTTGACCCAGTAGCTCTCATCTCTCTACTACTGTGTTGCACTTTCTGCTCCTTTGACATCGTCATTACAGTGTTATCACAATATGATAAAATATTATTATTATAGTTATAATGCAACTCATGGCTATGGATTTCAGATCATGTAAACTGTTATGAACAACTTAAATTACTGGTCTGTAAAGAGAAAAAAAAAAAACTCAAGCATGTCTGACTGCTTTTTGTGTTAGCATTCAAATGTAACTTCTCTGCTTCTCAATTGAACAACAAACTTAGTTCATTGTTAAATTAACTTCCTCTATTTCCCAAAAATGGTATGTGTATTTGAATCTTGCATATACCGATTGCTAATATTCAAGTATAGTATAGTGAGCTTATTTAAAGGCCCCTGCACATCCACACATATGTTTTCACTTATTCTGGCTGGTTAGACCTCTGCTCAGGCTGAAGTTGGGTGAAAGTATTTGTGAGATCAGCAAACTTTATGAACCTATAACGATAGCTATCTTTCACAAAATAGATTTCACACAAGGAAAAGCACAAGTATAATTAATAAAATGAATGATGGCTGAATTCCATTTACTCAGTTTCAGGCTCCTTGTTCACGCTGGCTCACTGTCACACAGTCATGGCTTATTGAGACACTTAAATAGAACATAGCCATTGTTAATGTTTTATCTACTATGACTGGCTTCTAAATGTTTTCAGGGGACAAGGCCTATAACAAGGTGTAATCTCCAACCTAACCGGTGCAACAAAACTAATAGGATAGTCACACCGATGTCAATCAAACACAGTCTGTACACGCCTGCGCAGTCCTTAGAAGAAGTCTAATCAGGAATAATAAAGAAGCAATATTTTATCCTCTGCACAAGACATCTCTAAATGAAGAACTAAACCCGATGACTGACAGCAGAACTAACACAAGGAGCTTTGCCTTTGAAATGAAAAACTTTGATTGATTCTGACCTTTTTCTGTCAGACATTTTGTAAAGAAATATAATGTAAGTCTTGCATGAGCTGCACATTCAAAGAGAAAAGATGTTACAACAAAGAATACACTGGAATGGGTTATAAAATTTTAAATAAGTGTTTGGTGGACCTCATTTTCTGACTGAGACAAAACAATCTTTGAGAATGTGATGCATTGTTAGGAAACTCTAAATACATCTGTTGGTGATTGACCACAGGAACATTTTGTCCTCTGGAAAAGTAAGGGGTGATCGGGGTGGGAGTGGGGGGGGGGCATCCACTAGTCAGTTCAGAAGACAACCACAGAGGATGCTGGCATGTCTATTATCCAAACTCTGTGCCTCACAAGCATGAATCTCTGCAGACGGCAAACCACCAAATAGCATAGTCTTTAATCTCCAGTGGGTGGACACTTCCATGTGTTAGGGTCAGAGGCAATGAACCTAGGCGGCTGAAAGTCGTCATGGACACAAAGTAAATTAGAATCAGTTTCCTGATGGGCAAACATGTTGAGCCTGCAGTAGGTGGGCGGAACTAAGTCGGCTCGTCTGGGGGTGAGTGTGACTGCCAATAAGGGGTGCACTCATGTGGAAAACGAGCATATTCCTATCCTGCTCTGCAGATATTCATATCATGTGTCACAGCACATACTGACAGTTCAGTGTGAATGACACATCATTTCACACCATATCATGCATACGTAGGAGTATAAAATATCTTGTATCATATTTCTTCATATTTGAGATAGTCAAGTTGTCAATATTCTATACAGTAAACTGTAGGTTATATGCTTAATATGCTTAAGACATGGGAAGGGGATTAAGACATGTATGTAAAAGGAGCATATATGAGCCCTTAGTTTAGAATAAATGAATAAAGCTGCACTAGAAATATGGCATATTATTCTATGAAACTATTTCTGCTCTTATAACCAAATGATCAGCCTGATGGTTTGGTAATGTTTGAAGGTGGGGAATTGATGAATTTGGTTATCTCTCAGCCTGAATATGAAATTCCATCCCCGTCTTTTTCTATTTCTATGCTTGTTCTCTTCAAATCCTTTGTACAAATCCCCATCAGGGACAATCATACAACACATTGAGTCAACAGACAGGAGACATAATCCTTTTTGGCTATTCTGCCTTGCTCAGGACAGAAACAGGAGCTGAAATGCATCAGCCACAACCGTCCGGCTAATGAGAATGCCCAAAAGTCATCACATTATCATGTTCCATGTAGTATCATGGCGTAAATGAATCCGTCCCTCAGAGGTTGCTTTGGTCAGGCATAAGCAGGGCACAAATATCTCTCATGTTGAATGTTACTCTTGTGTCATGTTTGAAATGTATTCGGCTTTGGGCTGTTACTGTGCAGCTAACTCAAGCATTTCAAAATCCATTCCTGTCAGGGATCAAACTGTGTGTGGTGAACATAACCTGTACATAACCTGTGCATCCATTCACAAGCTAGATGTTTGTATTATAATATGCATGTTTGTCCTACTTTTGCGCTCTCTTTTGCATGACATAAAAGGGTTGGACAAAATAACAGGAACACCTCATAATATTGAAATTCTTTGATAAAAACTATATAATTGATGCTTGTTCTATTCAGTTTCTGTTGACACTGACAGCTATGTTAAATTCATATGATATTTGAGGCTATAATGTGTGGTGGTGTGTTGGATTGCATCAGATTGTAATATGTTCCTGTTATTTTTTCTACCTCCTGCAAATGATTCTGGGATAAATATATTGTAAGGATCAGATCTAGACCTATTTAAGGCAGAATGATGGGTTGAATCCTGTTGGCCATCTACATGATTTTTACCGTGGAACAGGTGCATATACACTTCCACATAATCAGGAATAACCCAGCATAGTTACTTTCATAGCATCCCGTAGTTGTTGTCCAGATGATTCTGAGAGAGGAAGCTATAACTCGCTGTTAGTTGTGAAATGAAATCACTTGTATTCATGTCACCCTGCTCCCAGTGGGTGACACGCTTGCTTGTAGTAGTAGAGTAGTAGTAGAGTGGCTGATGTTCTGCATCAGCTAATGGGGATAAAATCCTAAATTATAGTGGCTCAGTTTTCATTAGCATCCCCAGTGTCTCTCAGTCAATCCAGTGGTTGAGGACACGACTTGTTTCCCAGGCACAGCATGGTGGCAACAAAAGTTTAACAAACATGTCAACAAATTCTGACAATGACTGATAGATTTATTGTGTATGGATGACTGGTTGGTCTGGTGGATTTAGTGGATTATCCTGAAGGCCTGCGGGGATAATCTTCATCCTTTAGTGTTCCCATAAAGTTGACGTAAGATGTGGAGTATCTGACCTCTGAAAATTGATGGAAAAAGAAAAGCACTTTGATCTGCACACAGTTATCCTGTTTGATGGATGGAGATGATCCCCATAGACTTGGGATAGATTTTTTTTTTTTTTTTTTTTTTTTAAATGTTTACTGCATTCAAAAACCTGCTCATAGAATAGACCTTTAAAGGAGTCACTGTAAAGTTAAACACTGAGGAAAGTTAGCACATTTTGAATGTAATCAATAGGATGACAGCACAGGATGGGTGTTCTAATAGTTAAAGAAACAACCTGCACACACTTTTTGTGGACGCTGATTCATTTTCTTCAGTCTACATAACAGTTTGGACTCAAAGTGTAACTTTTACACAGTGCACAATAACAGCCAACCTGATCAAAGAGAACATATAAAAGAACTCAGCTGGAGCCAGTATTTTCAGCTGCAGTACCCACTCAGCGTCTCTTTTCTCTTCTTGAGGATCAATTTGTCCATTGACCAAAAAAAAACACCTTCAGGCACAAGACTTGATTCAGTCTTTCAGCCTAGTGATGAGCTGCCCATTTGCTCATGTATTTACCAAAAAGAGCTACAACACAAATGATTTTGCAAACCGAAACACTACTTGTGTGTGAAGGAGTGAAGCACTGAAGTGCGAATGCGCTAATTGATACATCGGGAGAACTAAACTCATTAAAGCTAGTCAAGAGGAACTCAAATATACTGTCTGCAGTACCAGTGCAAACCAATATTAAAAACCTGAAATAATAACAAAAGAAATAAAACAAAAATATTGATAACCTCATTAACCCAAAGCAATATTCATCAGTCATCACTACACTTTGGTGTAGATGTTTGTAATTTCACAAACATCTACACCAAAGACAAACTTAATGGATGTTTTGCACAAACCGTAGAGACAAACAGGGGTAACATCTTGATCTCGTAACCACTACCTTTATAAAAGGGGTGGTTGAAGCTTGAATTCTGTTTTTTTCCTATTTATTCTTTTTCTGTCTTTGTCAGTTACTGGAGCTTCATATTTCAAATGTGAACAAACAGGATGGAGCTGAAATAAATAAGCAGAATGAATAAGCAGCTGAAATAAGCAAACGGCAATCACGAAATCTGAGCCTGGTAGGCTGAAACACTTGTCCACCAACAAAGTAGTTGCCACACTTACCTCTAAAAGGGTCTTAATACCTTATTAGTGGAATAGTACAGTTTTAAACTGCCCCCATAATGCAAGTGAGTTTAGCTATTTACACCTTAAAGGTACCCTGTGAGGTTTTTGCATTTTTTTAATATGTGGGTTCCTGTTTTCTTTGCATTCTCACCATTCATTGGTGGTAGTAAGACACCAAGGAAGGCATAAAAATGCCAACATAGGCAGTGAAGAAGAAGACTGCTACCAAGCAAACGTGGATGTAAATGATGCACTCAGCACGTTTTTTAGACCTCGAGGATTTACACATTGCACTTGATGTGAAACACTGAGTCTAAACATAACTAAGTTTTTATTGACCTGTATCAAGAGAGAGATGTTGGGAGTTTACCCCGTCACTTCCATACAGTTTCCAACTGCGCATACATTGATATGTATGTCTGCACTGCTACTCCAGCATGATTATTGAGTTGTTGTTTTCTTTATGGATACCCATATCATCTGTCATTGCCATTTAGTTTTTGAACCAAAATAATAATCTCCAAAAAATCTTGTAGCTCTGTTGACTATTTACTATGCTACACCAAGCAGCCTCTTGGATTTATTAACGTTCTAAATGTCAGTCATGCTGCATTATTCAGACCTCAGGAGGTTTTTTGTAAGTGTGTAGTTGTTTTGTGCTCATATTTTCTCAGAGTTACCCTTATCTCTCCATCAACTCCTCTGTTGTGGCCCTCTCTGTGTAGAGAATGACGTGCAGATCGGGGTCCGCTCGTGCACGGAGTCCTGTCTTAAAAGGTTCCACTCTAGTTGTTAAATTAATCAAAGCCTTTGTGTAGCCATTTCCAAAAATCTCCAACTGACTGTATCACTTTCTAAACTAAACCGTGTGTGTGTGTGTGTGTGTGTGTGTGTGTCTGGGGGGGGTGCTACAACAAGAGTAGAGTAAAGTCAATTCACACTGCATAATTAACATTTTATATTAAGTTTAACGAATACCAGCTTATTTAGATGCGCTGGAGAAATCAATGTCATTCTCATGTGATTAGGAAGAATTTCTAGTCTTTTCATATTTTTAGTTGAATTCAAAATTAATTTTTTATCAGTGTAAAGTATAGTATAAAGTTTTTAATTTTCAGTAATGTAACTTTTCTAACTTAATACTAATATAGAGTGCTTTGCTTTGCTTTTATTAAATGTTATTAAATTATCTCATTCATAACTAAAATACTAATGTCAGCTAAAATGAAGCCTAAACATATGTGGAGGAAGTGTAATCTGGCCTTGTTTTGTTTGTGTACTTTGTGTATGTATTGTTGTTCAAGTTTTTCCCACTTAAAACAAACTAATTTGAATTCTTTCATTTCAGCCTTTTGAATTTGTAAAGATCAATTCCCTTGGAAATAAGGAATCAATATCACTATAATCAAAAGCCCAACATATTTTATATCAGTCAGATACTGTACTTCTCCAAACAGTCACACTCTCACTGTCACCCATGTCAGACATAAATGGGCTGTCATTCAGTCAGAATTGTGCTACCTTACATTTGTCACTCCACATCGCTTAATTTCTTTATAGGCTTTGTTATTTCTTGGTGCAAGCAGTTTAAACTCCTGATTCCTGATCCTTGAGGTGATTTGAAGAGACTCAAACAGTGAAGTGAAGTGGAGGCAATGTTCTCCCTCCTTGGCTTTTCCACTCTCTCCATCAAGTGTTTATTTGTTTGTCGGTGACAGGAGGTGAATAGAGGGACTGGGTGTCAAGTGAGTGAGTGGCGCAATGAAGGATTTGGGCAGAGTCAAGGACTTTTTATGTTCTGGCAGATCTGACACTGGCTGATTCAACTGCAGAGGACTGCTGGCACCTTTTGATTTCTCTTCTTTACTCTTGCCTTCTGCATGTCTTCATTTTCTGCCCCTTTTGTGTTTTTCCGAACTGATGTGATTGTCTGTCTTTCTTTAATCCTCTCAGTTTCTAACTCTCTTCTTCTGACTACATTCCTTTTTCCCCTCAGTCTCTGAATTTCTCTTTGTATACTTTTCCCACTGTCCATTATTTCCATCTCTTATTGTCCCTCTTTATTTCCCCCATCTTTATGTCAGTCATTCTGGATGTTTCGCGTTGCCAGCTGCTCCGCATCTCTCCCCTCATGTGCCCCATGTTACTGATGTCTTACCCAGACAAAAGCCTCCTCTCCTGGGCTTGATGCCAGCCAGGTTATCCCTTCTCTTTTGCCCGACCCCTGGAGGTTTTAGATTCAAAAGTTTCAGGATCTCTCTTCTTAAAAAGCCCCAGGGTTACGATGGCAACCACAACTATGGGATTGGGCCATTTACTCTTGGGGTAAATCTTAGGGTTACAGAAGAAATTAGATATGTGTTATTAATTTTCTATTCCGCATGTGTACTCTAGATACATTTTAAACTCAAAGTGATCTGCTTATTGTTACTTCACTTTAATGTTTTTGACCTTCACTATACAGAATAATGCAAAAGATGGAAACTTGAAAGCTCAAATACCGACAGTGCAAAAGTTTTAGGCAATTAAAGTAAAGTCAGGATGCTTTCGTAAATAATGCCATGGATAGTTTTATTCATGAGTTAACTTCATACACTTTGCATATAAGTGCAGTAAACAGAAAAAAACTGAATCAAAACAATATTTGCCTTGACCACCTTTTGCTTTTAAACCAGAACCAGTTCTCCTTGATACATTAACACACAGTTTTTCAATGTACTTGGCAGCAAGGTTGTTCCAAGCATCTTGTAGAATGTGCCACAGTTCTTCTATGGATTAAGGACGCTCAGTGTCTCCTCATGATCTCTTTTTGATGATGTTGAGATCAGGGCTCTGTGGGGGCCACACCATCTGTTACAGGAGTCCTTGTTCTTCTTGTAGCTGAAACTAGTTCTTTATGACTCTGGCTGTTGCTCGTTTTCATGCTGCAGAATGAATTTGGGACTGATCAGACACCTCTCTGATGGTACTACGTGATGGATAGCTGGGGACATCTTTTGTATACTTGTTTAAGGAGATGTAATTTTAAGATTCTTTTACAGGGGATTGAACATTTTGTGGAAAAACCAAATTGTTGTGAAAAATCGGAGGATTTGCACATGATTTAAAACATGTCTGGAGGGTATCAACAATGTGATGTGTATGTGGTCTCTTTTGCCTAACAGCTTAGGGACTGACCCTCGACATCCTTGTTTATTGTGAACACAGTGGGGTTGTGACAACATTTTGGATGACCTTCAAAGCAATTTTGTGTTGGTGGTTAACATTAGACTCTGCTGGACCCACAAAAATCCATCATTACACATGAAGGAATATCCCAAATTAATTAACAAAATACAATCTTTATCTGTGTCCTCTAGGGAGACACGTATCTGTTTCCCCCATTGGCAGAACAATGTAATTTTTCAGTGCCTTCCAAAACTGTTGCAGATCACTTGTTGAAAAATAAATCGGTTTTATGGTCTGACAATGCTGTGGTTACCATTAAGTTACCATTAGGTTTAGGAACAAACACCACTTTAAAATACGTACTTTGTCGAGGAACGTTCACGGTCATGGTTGAAATACATGCTGACTGACTGTAGGAAGCAGGAAACAAACAGTGGTCTCCCATTGCAAAGTCCCACATTTTGTTGTCACACCACTTCCTTCTTTGTTCCTGTCAGGAGTCAAAATTACCACCGCCGCTTGAAGACTTTGTCACTTCAACTTAAACATATGTCATTTTTGAGCAATTGCAAAATGATTAATGATGTTGCTTGTCTTTGTGGGACAGGCGCTTACAAATACATTTCTTACTGCCAAGCTTTGTGTAGTCCTGTATACTTTTATTGTAACTTCTTGTCCAAAAAAAAAAAAAAGAAAGATTTCCAAGACATCAAAGCTTCCATTTCAGGCAGCAGAAAAAAAACAATAGATGGTGTTTTGGATTGGAATACTTTGTTAAGGTTAAGGGTGATAGCATTTCATTGAAGTGTTATAATATAATGTATATGTGACACTATAATGCAGTGTTACAATGCGTTTTTCCAACTCTAAAGCTACTTAAAGGAGATATTTCAAGGTATTTGTGTGTGTATAATGTGATTATTCCAACTTTTTGCAAGGTTAATAGAAGGTTGCTGATCCACTTACACTCTTTTTCTTGTGCTGGGGCTGTTTGGACTAGGTTGGCAGAGTTTTGAAAATAACATTTCACAGTCTGTGGCAGGATAATTTCTCTTCTTTGATGATGGAGGTAGGGGTGGTGATGGAAGTGTATAGAAAAATAGAGGGGTAAGGGGAAGGATAAAAACACCGCAGGGATGGTGGTAGTGTTTGAAAGGGGACGGTTGAGTGGCTCTGTTAAGGTAATATTGACAGAGGAAATGCAGAAACTAAAAAGGAAAGATGTACAGTACAGCGAGAGATGTAGACAGATGTAAACAGGAGGAAATGCAGAAAGAAAGAGAGAGAAAGAAAAACAGGGAGTGGGAGATCTGCATTGTGGCCCAAAGCTGAATGCTGCCTTTATGAGCAATAGTTAAAAGGACACTGAGGCGTGAGTCCCTGTAACCATAGCAACTTCCCAGGAGCCCTGTGACGGACAGATAATAGAGTGAGAGAGGAGTTCCTTTTTTCTTCTTCACCCCTCCCTCCCTCCCTCCTCCCCTCCTTCTCACTTGTTCTCACTTCCACTCCTCTCTTGGGCAGTTTGTTGGATCCTCGCATCTTACGGGATTTTCCTTGACTCGGCTGGCCTGTTTTTGCCTTTTATGTGCGCTCTGAAGTTTGAATCCCAGCCCAGCGAAGGCTGCTCCAGACAACTGTTGCCATAATTGCTTGTTGTTATCTCTCTGAGTCACTTTTATGGACTCTCAGAACTATTTGAGGACTTTATTTTTGTGCATCCAGAAAGCTGTTTTGTTTTGGCACAGGCAGAAATGTGCTCCAAAGGCACTGTCTCAGCCCGTGATTCCTTTGTCTACATTTCAGAGGCTGTGCTGTCAAACCATGGTGCTGCCGCCGAGACCAAACGCCCTGAGAATATGCAATGCTTAACAGTAAGTAAGATCAAACCTTTTTTACTGTCTGTGTGCGTGTCCATGTAAAGCTTAATCATCCTTTCCTTTTTCAGCTGTGTGTGTGGGTGCATGTGAACTTGAGTAATTGACATATTGTGGAAGTTTAATGGTGTTTGTGGAAATAAATGTCTAATAATGCTATTGCTATAGTTGTTGGAGGTTTTGGTGAGTGATTTCTCCATACAGGTGCATAACTTATTTTTTTCTTTGATTATTGATAGTTTGCATATTGTAATTCAATGTGTTTTCATGTGCGTGTAAAATGAATGAATAGGTCTATATACTGTATACAAAGTAGTTGACCCGTGACATCGCACCATGTCCAACAAACTCATCATGCATAAACATGCCTTCAGTAAGATATTTACTGCATGAATTCCATGTCACACATTCTCAGGAACCATAGCAACTAATTGAATCATGCTTTTGAGCTTGGAGCAGTGAATGGAGGAAGATGTCATTTCTTGAAAGACAATGTATGTCATAAAGTTCACTTGCATGTGAGTCACATGTGGAGCAGAATGATGGTTGTCATGAGAAAGGCGAAAAGCGAAATGTGCAGTCAGATGTGAAGCCACATTTCCTTATCTGTTCGTGGAAATCACAAATCCTTCCTGTGTTCTCTCCACTCATCCTTAACATTTTGTGGCTTACTTCAGTTAGACATTTCTTTGAAGTCCATTTTCTGTATTTTCTTGTCCGACTCTATGGTTGCCATGTATTAATTAATAATGAATGAGGAAAACCACTTAAACTGTTTACAGAGAAACAGGGGGATGACTGATGATACTTTAACCCATTTTACAGCTGTGCAATTGGAAACAATAATTATTTAAGTCCATATTTTCTTGAGAGCAGCAGTAATAATAACAACAACAGGAACCAAAACATATTTACATGTAAAGACCTAAGTTGTCCACAGGATTAATTTATGGTTTAGGACCTGTAATGGACACACAAAAAGCAAAAATAAAAATGTTATTTTTATCTTTTGTGGATTTTCATGCTCAGTCCTCTGTGCACTGCAGTCCTTGTCACTACTTACTGCTGACCTGTAAGAGTTTCATGCTAACGCTATCAGTTCTATTGGGAACTTTCTGGATGAATCACATCAATACATTTTTGGCTGCACCCTACAATAGATGCACCTTGGCGTGTTGGACAAGATGTAGAAACGGTTGCTCAGGGAAAAGTGCACTTCCTAACGTCATTAGTAAGTGCTAAATAGCTAGCTAGGTATTTGTTGTCATTTGAACAGCTTCATTTTTTTTTAGATACAGACTGGTATTATCCCTCTTCAGTTAACTTTATATTGCCTGTGTCCTGGCTTTTAAGCTTAATAACAAAGCATGATGATTACATCTCAGCTGTCAGTCAAAGACGATGCACAGCAGCACAAGGAGCCGCCCTCCCACAGGCCTGGAGGCTAAAGGAGTCTAAAGCCGTTTTTTCTCACAATATTAAAATAATGTGAAAATTAAATTTGAGAATCACTTTTACTTTGCATTGTATTTTGACAGAAAATAGGCATGTGTTTTTACACTAGGAATAAGGGAACTTAAAACAAACTAGATCATTCACCCTCTCCTCACTATGTTAATAAGCAGTGTTTTTAGCATCTCAAAACTGCTGTGGTAACGTGGAGATGAGTCCAATAGTTGTAGTTGTAAAATCATGCACTAATTTTGGAAGTGGTGTAGGCCTACTTGCTTAAATGTAAATTTGCACTACATTTTTGCAATTTGTTAATATCATACTGAGAAATAAATATATAGATGCTCAAGTTATGATATAATTATACATTTTGTTTATACAGAGCTTTTAAAGGCTCACGACGGTTTACACAGGTAAACTATTAGCAAAAACAAGTTACACACACACAAAAAAAAGCAGTGGGAAAAACATAGTATTAAAACAAACACAGTAATAAATGACTGCTGGCAGAGGAGTGACTCTGTATTTATTCCCTGAGTCATTTGACCCATCCTCCAGTGTCACACCAGAGATAGGATTTCCTTGCTGGTTATGAATGCTGCATCTTTTTGTACGCTTTTGTTGTCACTTCAGCTATGGGGGAAGATTTATTCTTTATATTTAGAATCTTACTGGGTCCAGAGTTGGCAAATTTCCAGAGTGACTTTCATGGAAAATTGACTCTGGCTTCTCTTCCCACACGATGCCAACACGGATAATACTTTAGCAAAATCACTTTTACAGGTTAAGATCAGGTGTGACAGTGTCTATATTTAGATAAGGTCTTTCTTTATTGAAAATGAGGGGGGACAGGTGAGCTGGCACACATGAGGCATATAGTATCTTCCTGTTATGGGTATTTTCTGTGAGGCTTCACCTGTCTGTAACACCAGATAGATGGTATTGAAGTTGAGATGCTGCAGTGGAGCAGGCTACATGAATCTGAAAAAAGAAAACTGTATACAAGCACTCAAAAGGAAAGGTATCAAACAGCTTTCAGTCCAACTACACATTCAGGTTTCTCTACAGCATATTGTCAGAAAACAGGCAGCACTTCAGTGTAAGCAGTAGCCTAATAAAACAAACTGACAGACCCTAAGTAAAGACACAGTGGAAACCACAACCACACATAGCCTGCTATAAGAGAAATGCCTCCGTCTGCTCCAAATATGCTGGCCACAAACAAGAAAGAATTCACATTCACACTCAGAAGTGCAGCCCTTAACATTCAGCTTTCAACCATACAAACTACTTAGAGGATGTAAATCCAGCAAAATGGATAATAGCTCCAATCATGGGATTAATTATATAAGCAAAGAAGGAATAAAAAGAGAACTTAACTTTGGTGTCTTGTCAGTAGTGTGATGGATTTAACCATAAATGTTTGCTGTGCTTTTGAACTGAAACAACTCCCTTTTTTTTTTCCAAAACATTTCTTGGATGTGTTAATGGGTTCATTCATAAGCAGGCATTCAACTGCAAAATACGTTTCAAAATCTATTATTTAGCCAGCGTGTGTACTTCTAGTGTTGTCAGTTCTTTTTCTGTGGTGTCCAATTTGCCATTGTTTTCCAGCAGTGCCACTGTGTAGTGAAAAGACATTACTGTCCTGCAGGGTCATGCCACATTGGAACAATCTCACAACAAAATCATTGAATGAAAAAGATCCAAAGTGTGAACACCAAAATCACTACTCTGCTTTATATGGTTAACTGAATCCAACAATGCACAGACTCCAAATGGGAAATGATAACTGTCCAAAATCTATCTAGAACAGTCTGTCAAAACAAAATTCTACCGTTATAACATTATAACTACCTTAAGATTTACTCAACCAGTTGAGTTTATAAAACTCTGTGGCTATTTGGTAAGTTTCATAGGCAATGACAGGCATAGAGAAAGTAATTGGTTAGTTTTAAATCACCAAACTGGATGAGATTAATCAAAAATACTGAATTCTTCCAATATATAATACTATAAATATATATCATTATACATAAATATACATCATTATGACTTAGACTCCTGGAGCGGCTGACAGTTAGGCCCATTCAACAGATCAGTGTGTCAGTGAAACGTATCCGTGTTTCTTTTGAAACACTCCAGGATGTGAACTCTGTGGAAAGCAGTGCTCATATGGAGTTACTGTAATAAGCTTGACTGGACAGGATTAGACAGAGGAGCTCACTTTACTTTCACCTTTCACACACTCTTCCTCTCTCTACACGCAATGCCCATCGGACACACACAGAAACAAAGTTAGGGATTATTTATCTCATAAAGTAGTGCTAATACATTTGACCCTGTGCCTTTTTGTTGCTTTGTGTATGTGGTACGCTGTTCCTGGCACAGTTTATCCCAAGCTAGAGGTTTGAGTTCTGAATTGCAGCAGATTCAGTGCATTCCTTACATTGCTAGCAGAATAACGATGCTGCATTCAGTATGTCAAGAGCTTGAGAGGCTTTTGAAGTCATATGTAAGGTGAAAAGGGCAGTAACGATGCGGTGCAGCATTGAGATGGAAAGGTTTTACATCCGTATTTGTGAAGGCTCCTTTCCTCTCTCCTTCCTCCTCCCTCCCTCCCCTTTAATACTTGTTCTCTCTCTTCCTCTTTATCTCCGGGTGAATCAGAGTAACAGATGATTGTGTGGCTTGTGTGGGATAGTCTCTGGGGAGAGTTAAGGGAGGGGGAAAAACACATTCACAGACAAAATTAGGGGAGAATGGAAAACCTTTTAGACTTTCTCCTCTTTTCTGTACTCGTTTTCTCTTGCCTTGTCCTTGCTCCCTTCCAGACCGCTGCGTATTTCCTCCTTCGCTGTTGTGGCCTCCTCCACCTCCCCCCTCCTCCTCTCTTTTCCCTCTTTTTTCTCCCTCTGTCACCCCATGGTCATCACCCATACAACACAAAGAGCTCTGTGGTATCGTTAACTGCCCACTCTTTACCTACTCAAACATTTTTCACTGTTTGATGATGGCCTTACACGTGAATCATTTCAGTGATTTACACAGGGCACATTTCAGGCTTTGGACACTTTAGATTTTGGTGAAGATAATACTTGATATCCACAAAGGAATGTCCCTCAGAAAACCACAAGGCTATTTCAAGAACATTTTCCTATCCACTGTCTACAGTTTTACAACTTTCCTCTGCATTTATGCTTAAAATCATTGCCCTTATGTATTTAGATAATTACCACATTTTTGAGATAAATTATGTTTTAAAAAATGTCACACGGGCCGCTCTGTTATTTTGCTTTGTATGACTCACTGCGAGCTGAATGTCTTTTCAATTTAACCAAAAGAGGTGTTCACATGATTTGCTTTTTAAGATAATGTCGGCATTTGGGAAAAATACTTGTGATGTGAAATGATTAACTTCACCTTTCAATCACTGTGATATTTAGAGAATCTCTGACTTTCTCTTTAATAAAAAAGACTAATGCCTTTCTTCTAGAACTAAAGCACTTCTTTCTTAAAACAATCTGCCATTGTTTGTGTTAACTCGATTTGTAGGTATGTACGGTCTACAGTAGGTTTGCTTTACCGGTCAAAGTTACAGATATGTCGGCCTGTTAGAATGCATCATAAAATATTCAAGTATCTCCAAAGTATGAGAAAATGACTGTTTTCTCGGATCATAGTGATGATCATCTGAACCAGAGGTGATAAATTTGACATGCAGCACAACAAGTGTTCATTTTCTCAGTTGCCTTGTCAGCATTTATCAGTTATATTTACATGCAAAGGCTCATGTCATTGGCAAGGAGCAGAGAGTTCATGAATATTGACAATAGTTGGGCCCCGGACAACATGCCCCCCCCCCCCCCCCACATCACTTTGCTTGTCGCCTAGCATTAGCTCCTAAACCATATCTGTGAAAATGGGTCTGACACTTCTGTCTGACGGGAAAGATGGGAAGGAAGGGTGAGGTGAACTGAAAAGAGGACAGTGAGGTTAGATTTTCTGGCCGGCGTCTCAGAATAAATGAAGAATGGTTAGTTTTATTGCCAGGACGTATCCCTTTGTGAGTATTTTAGGCCCAGGGCCCAGGCTGTTCCTAACCCTCATCTGTTCTCTGCTAGATGCAGGATATGTGTGTGTTCTTATACTTACTCTACTATATTACTTTGCTATTCTGCACCTTCTTTTAATTTGAAAGAACATACAGTTTAAACCACGTACAATGCAAGCTGCTAAAGTTGTGCAGTGTTTATCACATTGTGTACACTGCTGTAGCTCAGGTTGACAAGTGAGCTGTCCATTAATCTTGAGTGGATTGATCCCCGCCTCCTCTTGTTCCCATGTTATATCCTTGAGCAAAACCATGAGCCCAGATTGCTCCCAATGAGCAGACCAGAGCCTTGCATGTAAACTCTGCTGCTATTAGTGTCTGTGGGCTTGAATGAATAGAATGAAAGGCTTTGTAAGGACCTTTGTCCTACTCAGGTTGATAATTGCTACTGTTGTGGCTCTAGAGATGGCAGTGTTGGGCTTTTGCTCAATCGAGCCACCACTTTGGTCCTGACTGAAATATCTCAACAACTGTGAAATGGATCCATGTCCAGCAGATATTAGCATTGTCTTAGTGAGCATGTTAGCATGCTGACGTTAGCATTTAGCTCTCTGTGCCTAAGTGATCCTCACAGACTCGCTGCTCTTTTCTGCGCTCTGGTCCAGGAGGTTTGCAGTGTAGTTATGAATCCATATACTTAGCTTCCACAGTTTGAATTTTAAGTGCAACTTCAGCTGTGACCCTGAACTTGGCCTTAGACCCATCTTGTGTGTTCATTGGCGTGGAAGACGCCTCCTCCTTTGATAGCTGTTTATTCAGGTCAGAAAGAGAGGGGGAGACCAAAAGAGAGAGAGAGAGAGATCCCACACTACCAACCACCAGATTGGCCTCGTCTGGCTCCTAGACAAGCTTTTCAAACTCTTCTTTCACTCCTCTCCCTAAGACATGCTTTCTTCTCTCCCTTTCTTCTCTCCCTCTAATCCGTCCTTCTGCCTATTTAGAGGTGAACAGCGCAGCGTGAAAGAGAGAGAAAGTGTTTTTTGTGTGCTTGACGGGTAACCCTCGCCCTTTTGAAAAGGCAAACAGAGAAAAGCTGCCATTACTACTGGCATGAAGGCATCTTAAGACAACGGCCTTTTCTGCCACTTTATTAGCATTGTGGAGACTAGTGCAGCATCGCTCCTCGTTCACCCCTCTCTTTCTCTGTCACTTCTCTGTCTATGTTTCCATGAGCCAGAAATCCAAATGATAAAAAGGAGAAGAGGCAAGCTGGGAATTAATAGGGTTGCTAGGGGTTAGACTGGCCACTGTTTTAGCCGTAATTTAACAGGCTTTTTCCTGCACTGCTGCTGAGGTGTTGTTGTTTTCTTTCTGCAGATTACCACCTCTTTCCCAGGCATATGGACATTGAAAACAAAAATAACAGTAATGTTTGGATAACTAGAAGAGGAGGGGAGATTGCAGACCTGTGAATTTCCGTACCGTGTGGTCAGAGGGCTGGGGGGGGGAGCAGTCAAAAGGAAAAGCAGAGGAAATATGGAAGTTGAAAACATAACAAACAAGCATAATGTCTGGACGGAGACTGGGGAGTGTGGGAGCTAAGGTGGAAAGAGTCTGATGAGGTGTGAATTCTGATTGATATATATGTGTGTAGGTATGTGTGTATATACCAAACAATACTGTTAACATTCTCTTCTGTTGGGAAATGTGATCATTTAAGTTTGGTAGTCCTTAAAGTTGTAAACAATCAGAAACATTTCCATTTACAATGTTAAAATGGTCTGAAGTTTAAGTCCGCTGTTAATAGTTTTCATACCCCTGCCTGCCCAGTCATTCCTAATTAAAATCCTGCCTTTCTCACTCTAATTCATACACGTCACACTCGTGCCACCTACATTAGTCACTACAGTGTATATTTGCAAAAGACTGAGAGCTATGGCACCTCTCACAACCTCATAGTGTGGACTCAGGAAACAAACTGGCCTTATCGGGGGCAGGCACACAAAGCTGTCCTGGCTGTGGGGTGGCGAGGTATGCATAAGTGCATGTGTGCATGCGCATGTGTGTGTATGTGTGTGTAGGGGGGTGGCGGTGGGAGGCACTTCCTCCTATTCTTCTGCTGTTGAAGAGTTCCCATGAGTGCCCCAGCCAGGAGCTACAGTGTGGCCTGAGCAGGCCGGGCCAGCGCCAGTCTCGCCTACATGACGCCGCCACACACTCTCACACAGCTGATCTCAGGCGCTACTGCAACAGTTGCTGTTCAGGCCACAAAGCAAGAAGCAGGACATTGTCTTTACTGGATAGAGCAAGTGCAAGAAGAGAGGAGAAGAATGAAAGCGTAAAGGAAAGAAGAAGGGAAGACAAAAATATTAAGAGGAAGACATGAAGCTGTGGATATAATGATGGGTACAGACTCATAAAAACTTGCACACAGGAATATGGATTGATGACTGGAGTCGTTACTGACAAACCTTGAATGGACAAGAGTGCAGCTGAAGGTTAGTCGCAGAGTGTTACTACCAAGAAAATTTAATCAAGACTCATTCGAGGAAAGCTGATGCAGAGTGACGACCAGTTTGGCTGAAAAAAAGTCTCCAAGGACCATTTTCGTTACACACGACAGATTCCTGTTTTCCAGCAGCGTGAGAAACACTATTGTTATCTACAGCCTTCTCAGCTGGACTGCACTACACGCTGCAAGACTGAAGCTAGAGATGATCCATAACACCCTGAAGTCCACTCAGCCGCCGGAGCACAGCCCCAGGAGCACACACTCAGCCGCACAGAGGAAGCTGTGGAGATACTCGGGCTGCAGAGGGGCTGGCCAGGTGGAAAGTCAGCGTCGCAGTGTGTGTGTGCTGGCTGCGGACTTGAACGCTGGAGAAGGAGGAGGGGGAAGAGGAGGAGGAGGTGGTGGAGGAGGTGTGATGCACACTATCCACGGGCTGTGCCACCTGTGCATCGGATGTAGGCTGCCACAGGTGTGTGTGTGTGTGTGTGTGTGTGACAGGGAGAAAGGCGAGGGAAGGGAGGAAGAGAGAGAAAGTGCTTCGAATTTACAGTGTCAACCCGTGATTGTGTGAGATAGAGAGAGAGAGAGAGAGAGAGAGAGAGAGAGAGAGAGAGAGAGAGAGAGAGAGAGAGAGAGAGACTGGGAGAATGAATGAAAAAGTTTGAAAGGTACTGTCTCTGATCACAGCTTGAGTAATTAATTTGTAGAATATAATTTATATTAAAACTGCAAAACAGAAAAGGCTGTATATAAAAAAAACTGAAGTGGTAATATCTTTGTTTGCCTACTGTTGGATCTTAATATCTTGCCATTACTGTGGAGGAGAAATTGCCACTTTCCACTGCACGTCCAACACATCCTGCAAGGAATAATTGCCTGTAAGCGACCGCAGGAGATTTAAAGCATGTGTGTTTCTTGAGAGGGAGAAAGCAGCTCTCTGTCCTTTACATTATTTATCCTTCACATAAGTAAGTACTTTATTTATACAGCACCTTTCAAGAGCAGAGACGTCACAAAGTGCTTCACGGAGGAGATACATAGTGAGAGAAGGATCTAATGGAGGGAGATCACAGAGTGGATGAGAAGAGGCAAATATTTGCTATGATATAAACCGATACCGCTTTACTTATGCCACTTTGTGCCTATCTGAATTGCACATTTAAAGAATAGGAAATCAAATGTAATAAGATTCAATATAAGTTAATTGACTGGGGCCGGATCAGAATACAAAAATACAAATCAGAGAATATTTGTAAGACTAGGCTTGTATGACAAAAATACAACATGGCACATTAGTCATGTGTATTTGATGTGCTGTCCTAGTCACTGAACATACTGACCCAGATAACACTGTCTAACCACATACATTATGTTGTGTGCGACTGGTAGATTTGATTTAGTTTATCCGCACCTGTTGGCAGTTAATGTTACCTCTGCTGCACAGTTGGAACACAGACAGGACATGCACTGTAATCATCAGGAGGAGATTGGCAGGATTTTTGCCCCTGGCTTCATGCAGTCATGTCTGAAAGGATGGTGGAGCACTGAGGCATGAATGTAGAGAGGGAAAAGCTTTGCCACACATGCATGAACTCATACTTTACACACAGGGTTTTTTTCCCATTGGGTATGCCCCAAATTCATTACAAGAAAGTTAAAATCTTATGTTTTAGTCTAGTCAGTTCTTCCACAGTCCCTTCGATTCAGTTATTAATTCATCAATACAGCCCTGCTCATACAATTTAAATATTTAATGCACGCGGAGAACTTTTCCCATTCATTTATCTTCATTCATTTTCAGAAATGTGTCTTGGGATTGATGCAGTGAGAAAAGAATCACTTAAAGAACATTCATACTAATTTATTGTATTATTCTAATGTACTCTGTTCTAGTTTGAGAGTAATCCCTCTGCTTTCATTTAGAAAAGGGGGCGTGGGGCTGCTTGTCTTTGGCAGACCAGAGGGAGTCCAAGTGGTTGGACTCCACTATGCTTACAAATTGAATTAGCGCTGTAAAGGCTGTGGAGTTTGGATGAATCAGTCCAAAATATGCAGCTCTGAGACTTTTCTTAAGAAGGACACAATGTCTAAAACCAGCTTTTGATAAAAAGACATGATAGATAGATGTATAGATAGATAGATAGATAGATAGATAGATAGATAGATGGATAACAGATGTTCTATGACTCCGTCTGTTGTTTGCCTTCCATAATTCCAGTGAAATGTTTTTTTTTTTTCTTTCATACCATCTGTTGTACTGTTTGTCTTTGTCATCTGCTCTGTCACCATCACTTTTCAAAGTCCCACTGCCCTCTTTTACCACCATTTAATCTATCTTTCATTTGTTTTATCCCTATTCATCATCATTTCTCATCTCTTCTGCTACGGTCACTTTCTAGGTTTTTCCGTATATCTCATTATTTTCTTGCCGGTTTATCTCCGTTTTTGTCACACAGCCAAACTCAAAGATGATTAGTTTATACCCATCTGTCTACATACAACAATATACACACAGAGCCTCAGTCATATGTGCACCCATATGTGTGTGTCTCTCTGTCAGTGTTTCTTCTGCCTCAGACGAAGAAGGTCAAACTTTGGTCCCTATATGTATGTTAAAACATACTGTGTATTTATAATATAATGCTTGCAACTACTCAGCAAGAATTATAAAGATGTCATCACATAGACTTCCCATGAGGAGGTTTCAGACACATCAAAGAGGGTACATGTGTACAGATGACAATCCTAATTTCTGTTATATGGCAGGTAACAAAGTCAGCTTTCATCGTCTGTAGCATGGCAGTTATTTTTTCAGCACTGTCAGTTTGGAGGTAGACTGAAGTACAGACAAATTCAAGGGACCTAAGGGTAGAAAAATATGGTAAAAGAACTGTGGCCCCAAACAGTATGACACAGGGCACATAAAATCAGCGGACTATAAGAAACCACAATCGTACCCGACATTTTAGGGTCATTGTGAGCTTCAGGCCCCTGAATAATCACTGTATTTCTCCAAGTCGCTGCATCTTGCTCATGGGTAGATTTTGTAATTTAGCAGCATATACTTGTAGTTTTCCTCTGCTGTAGAAAAAAAAGAGAAAGAGATGTGTGTTTTGGGCCCTGGTTGTGAGCAGATAAGATTGGAAAGTGAGATGTTTTGGATGGAACTTTGTTGACTTTGGCTCAGACTTTCGGGCACAGGTACTGAATGACGATGTGGGGTCAAAGAGAAAGAGAGACAATGGGAAAGAGACATCAGCATTGTCTGTGTATGTACTCCATGTGTGTGGATCTGGTACATTTGAACAGACGCACATTGTGTTGTATTTTAAATTAATGTGTCATAATGTTGAGATTTGGCACACTTTGACAGCGATGATTGGATTTGGCGGATTTTATTTTAACAAAGAATTGGATTTAAACACTAGAAATATAGGGCACAATAGCCTGACATTTTTTTTGGACAGAGATACTGAACTTCACAATCCTTAAACCCCTGTGGGGAACTTTTATATTAAAAACACATTCTGACAGTGGATTATAAACTCATTAAAAAAATGTAAATTTTTAAGCAGCTCCATGACAGATGACATATTACTTAATCTAAAATTCCTTTTTATTTATATTTCATTATGCACATTTACTTGCTGTATGCCATTGTGAAACTTTTCATCTCGTGGGAGTAACCTGGAAAAATAAATTAGTTAAAGGTCTAGATTTACTTTCACAGTTACTATGTGTAATGAGGCAGCTGTATACTGTAGAGCTGGTTGTTGCATACATATAGTATATATATATATATATATACACGTATATGTAGCTTTTCTATTGGTCTACAATAATAATGATTGTGTCCATGACAAAAACCTTTCTATATTGTTGTTGTCTATGATGTGTATGGTTTTGTGTGAGTGTTTGTATAAAATATAAGTAACCTGCTTTCAGTAGATTCAGTGTATGAAATTCTTCCCCAGCTACCGGAAAACTACTGGAATCTGCTGTCAAGACAGTTTTAATAGGAAGTAGAGGCAGAAATCAAAATCTACCTAATCATCCTGTAGGAAGGAAGTTGATTATTTTGCCAGCAGGCTACTTTTGGTTTCTTGGGTAGTGGGGGAGAAAGAATGAGGCCCTATCTTCCTATCACAAAATAACTGCGTGTGGTTGTGTTTTTTTTGCAGGTGACCATCCTTCGAGGAAAGGATGGATATGGCTTCACCATCTGCTCAGATTCCCCCGTGAGGGTACAGGCTGTTGATCCAGGCAAGTTTTGCATGCACATGTCAGTGTACATGAAACTCAACTTTCCGGAGAGGATGTTGTTTACATATTGAGGTCTTCACTGTTCTGCAGTGTCTTTGAGCCTAAATTGCTTGAAGATGGATCACTTTCACTTTTCACTTTTAGCCATAAACAACCTTACATTACCAAAGTAGATATGATTGTAATACTGTCTGGCTATCAGTGATGTTTTTCATTTTCACTTGCAGTGCTTCCAACACTTGATTTCTAGTTTTAATAATATTCATGACATGAACTAATTATTGAGTCTTTCCCTGTACTCCAATTTAAAAGCACTAGACTATGTAAGTAATATGGTAACGGATCATTTTACAGTGAAAGTTGCTTTCGTTTCACACTGATTGACCAGAGTTTGAAATCTCATGCATTCACCCCGTACATCATGAAAGTTTCATTTCACCTGTGGCTGATTTATTTATTTTTACTCCACTGGTTGTAGCTTTGAGAATTACCATAAAGACTGCCTCAGTCAGCAGGGTGTTACAGTTAATGGGGAGCCTGTCTGTCAAATGGACAACTTGGAGTCAAGCCCCCATGTTGGCAGGTTTTCACCCTGTGGCCATGTCTTTGAACAAGATGCTAAATCTTGAGGCAATGACATCGTTACTGTCCTTGTGGAGAGATAAAGGGATTCAAAACAGAATTTCATCTCACAAAACAACAGAATCTTATCTCTTAGATTATTATTTAATTATTTTGTCTGCAGAGTAATTTGCCATTCTTTACCTCCAAGACTGAAGGAGCAAGTTTAAAGGAGCCATAGCCTTGGACAACATGAATGGTGCTTGAAAGTGTGTAATGATCTGAACTTTTTCTGTCTCTTCACTCTGGCAGGGGGTCCAGCAGATCAGGCAGGTCTGCAACAGTTGGACACTCTCCTGCAGCTAAATGGTCAGCCAGTGGAGCAGTGGAAATGTGTGGACTTAGCCCACGCTATCAGGTAATGACCCCAACACACCAGAGGATTATGGGACTAATTAACACCAAATTGTTAGAGCATCCCATTCAGAGGCTTATTCAGGATTCAGTCAGTTCAAATGATTATCTATTCAACTGAAAGCCATTCTGATACGTATGACTTCCCGAAGAAGACCTCTATCTATAAAGATCCTTAATTTTAAAAGTAAAGATTGGCAGTAGCCAATAAGAATTATATATTGTGATGTCAGTGATTTATCAGGAGTCAACAACATAATCACAGCTATGTCGTTAAGTATCTGATGCCCTGTTCTTTTCTTATTGAGTTGTCCCATATCTACTTTATCTCATGATATAGTCAAATTTCAACAACAGAATAGATTTACATAGATTTCTTTCCGTTCTGTGATTTTATTGAATCCTTCTTTTAACAGAAACACAAATACAATGTGCAAGGAAATGTTCAGTTATTGTGTTTTTCTGTAATACATAGTGTGTTATTTGAAACACTTTCCATGTGATTTGGAGTAAATTCATATATATATATATATATATATATATATATACACATGTTATATTCACTACTCCTTATTTGATCATTATCTGTATTTCTCTTTGCAGAAACAGCGCCAATGAAATCACAGTGGTGGTGTGGCGTACCGGTCCCTCAGCTAAGCCTAACTTTGAGGGCCTCATTCACCGGCCCTCCTACAAGCCCTCCACCTCAAACTATGATGCCCCCTCGCCCCCTACCCGCAGGCGTGTACCAGATGTTGGCACCAGCAAAACCCCCCCAGCTGTGCCGCCTCTCCCAGCCCACCACCGTGCCGCTGCCACCCGCAGGCTGCTGGTCAACGGCTCCGAAGCCGGAAATAGCAGTGGTGTAGGGATGGGAAGCCTGGCGTGGGGGGCCCAGGGAGGGTCAGCCGAGGAGCTGGATGGGAAACCGCGACACCTCCACCACCCTCACACTGCCACACTGAAGGGTACCAGGGTGAAGGCATCCAATGGGGACAACTACATCATCCTGGCGCCCATCAACCCCGGAAGCCAGGTACCGCAGACTGGTGGTGGGCTGCACCTTCATCATCTTCTTCGTCCTCCTCATCCTCACCACGGTCATATGGTGGCTCATCCTAGATATGTGTCCTTACCTTTCATCCCTGGTGCTGATAGATAGAAGGACTGTGTTTACAGTATGTGTGGGCCATTTGGGTTACTGCTGTCTCACTGATTTGTGCTTTACGACATGTTTTGAACATACTACACATAGTTCAGTCATGAAGATATGGGCCAGAGACTAGGAAGCAATAGTAGGCAATAATATATAAAATGCAGTTGTTGATAATACATTGTTTGTCTGTACTATGTGAAGCACTGGCAGTTAAACACAGTTCATATTAGGAAAACAATGCATATGTATCTGACATCATTTATCTTACAGGTATCCTATAGATAAATCATCTGTGTGCCATAGATTATACATCACTATTTTAAGACAAATAGTTCTGGTATTTAAGAAAGAGGAAAAAAAAATATAACAAAATTATTACTTTAATGCATACTTTATGAAAATTCACATACACTATTCCAAGATTGGTCCATTGCATCATATGCAGTTTTACATTAAGTATAACATGTATATACATGGACAGTATGACATGTACATGACGTTTTATATAGCATGTACTTATGGTTACATCTAGTGACATCATGTATATGAGGTAAAAGCTTTCATCATAAAAACAAAATAAAGGAAACTCATTAAATCAAAAAGACTGAACTCAATTCCTCAGCTAACCCCCCTGTAACAAAACGATACTAACCTATTAACCACCTCAGGGTAACAAAAATGTTGAACCAAAAGATCCAAGATGTGTGTGAGTCAGTCACCCTGCAGTGCCCTCTGTCTTCTGTTGATTGCAATCTAGGTGCAACCTACAGTGTCTAAATAGTTGCTCCAGACTTCCAAAACATTTCTAACTCACTAAATCCTTTTACTATCTTATGTGGACTTGATAGTATATTTCCTTTACTTTTGTTTTCTACTGAGTTTGTCTGTGACTTGAAGCTGCGTGTGTGTGTTATGTGTCTGTGTGTGCCTCATGCATTGTCCAGATTCACTGATAAATTCTTGTTAGATTCTGGTTCAGTTAGAGAACATTGTAGTGCATGGCAGAAGTCTGTGTTGAGAACAATCTGAAACATAAGATCAGATTGATTTTTAGAAGGAAGAGCAGAAGAAGATTCAGAGAAATGATGGACAATATATTAAAAGAAAACATGTAGGCAGATTGGGGAGTTTCAGGAAAATGATTAGAGGCACTTGCTGCCACTTCTACTTCTACTTAATAGTCAAGGATTTGGTGTTTGGTGAGATGTTGTGGCCATCGCAGGCTAAATATATACCGAAAGGCCCGTGGAAATGGGTCATGGTGACTTATCACACCGACACAATACTCTAGTTTACTAAGTGATGGCCTTGAAAGCCCACAGTGCAGATATTGTTTATCCCAATAAGATGGCAATAAAGAGAGCTAATGATATGTTTTAAATATTTTGTGACTTTCCAACCTTGAGTTCACCTCCTGTATTAATCTGAACACCATGTGACATGGTGGCAGCTTTCTCTCTTTACTCCCTCAGTTGATTGTTATTTGATATGACAGGTAGAAACCATCACTGCCTCACCGAGTCCAGCGCAATTGAAACGGGCTCAGCTGAGTCCTGGAAACTAAATTCAATGTCAAGCAACAAACTGCAGATGATAACGTCCAGCTTGGTCCCAAAACACATACTCATGGCATAGCAGCACTGAAAATGAAAGCATAGGACACAAATAAAATAATAACAAATAAAATCTTTTAAATAACCTCAAACACTGAAAAAGTGTGGCATAGTCAGTTAGTTGGCAGATATCTTATAGAGTACATGATCAACATCACATCATAGAAAGTTAAGACAACAATTTTACTTATATTCTCAATATATTCTCAATTTAGTCATAAAACGACTGTATCTTACGTCATTGTTCATTTGACTTCCTTCCATTCTTGATGTAGTTTAGATGTCAGCTGAAACAAGTGTTATTTATATTAATGTATTTTCATATTACTCTCCTTTCAGATCTTGAGGCCTGTTTACCAAGACAACCAGGGAACATTAGGTAAGACATTCATACTCCTGCAGTGCTTTGTTAATGGCTACAATGAACTCTGTTGGGTATTTTGGCTGAAAGCCTGTGTTTAAGTTGGCTTTCATGCCTTTATCATTTTGGATGTCACCCAGTGGTAATTAAATTTTTGACTTCACATCGCAGGTTATTGTTAATTTAAAGAATGTGATTAAATTCACTTAACATTTGGCACCCAAAATAACAAATTAAACTGACGTCAGGAATACAATTAATGCAAAATACTTTTGTTGCCCACTGTTTGAATCCTCTTCTAAATGAATTACAGCATTCAGTTATCACTAGTTTTAATCTTACTATGGGATTTTTTTGTCTTCTGGAAGCTGGCCAATGTAACAGCTCAAAATATCAAATATGTCTTCTATCTTCTATCTTCTATCTTCTATCTTCTGTCCTGTCCACCAACTTTGGAGCCCTACTCTACTTTGGTGAAAGAGTGACCCTGAAAATTCAGCAACACTTGAAGCTTAAAAAGCAGCTGGAGCCTCTTGCTAACCGGCTGGTAAAGTTAACCTAACAGGAAACTATGTCTTCAGATCAGGAAACCTGAAAATTTGGGACATGAAATTCTGCTCAGTCCATATTGATTAGCAGTTTTGATTAGTTGATTAACCACCACTTGCACTTCTGGACAACCTTTGGCCCAAATTTGAGGACTAAACTGCTAATCTTGTGTTGCCAGGTCTCCATTACGCCAAGACCATGAAATTCTGGGAAATATTTTGATTATCTTTTTTTCTGAGAGTTAGATGAGAAGATGAGAATGAAAGTGATTCTTCTTTGTTCTTTGTTTCCCAGCTGCCAGATTATACCCCACACGGCAGGCCTCTGTTCCACAACCCCAGGGAGGTGGCGGTGGTGGTGGTGGTGCTTTTTCTGGAGGAATGAGTGGTGGTATTGGAGGAGGTGGTGGTGGGGGTCTCTCTAGCCGCACTGGCTTCCTACGACGGTCTAACAACTCCAAGTCGACAAAGACTTCGTCCACCTCCACTAATGCCGGCATGTCCAACTACCAGCAGCAGAATGCCAACTTTGCCAATTACCAGAACTGTACCATCGTCCGCTCACATACTCCACATGGCAATTATGGATATGTCAAAGTGGCCCCCAAGATCCTTATCTTCCCCATCTTTGTTCAGGTAGGCCAATTTGTGTGAATATGTGTGTGTTTCTGAAGTGGTGATTGTTGGTAGTTTTGCAGTAGATTTTTGCGCATCAAAATTTTCAGTTTTAATTATTCATTGTATACATTTTAGGCTAAACTATCGCATTAGAATATTTTCATTCACATCCTGTTAGGATCTAGCTCCTAGCCTTTGTAGTGCAGTAGGTTCTGACATGATTTTACACTTCTATTTTTCTGCAGATTAAACAGACAAGATATAGTGTGTTCATTTGTGAGCTTTTGAGGTGCTAGTAGGCAGATTTTGTTACCTTTGGACAGAGCCAGGCTGGCTGTTTCCTCCCATTTCCCTTTTTTTGTGCTAAGCTAAGCTAACAGGCGCATGGCTACAGCTTCATATTTAATGGACAGATATAAGACTGATATTAATCTTGTCATCTAACCCTTAGCAAAAAAGCGAGTACATGTATCTCTCCAAAATGCCAAACTATTATTATCAGTATGCAGTAAAAAGACAGACAGGAGCAAGAGGGGGATGATGACAGGGAAGTCCAATGGTGCAACAGATGGTATTCTAGATAGAGTATGATGATTTTTTCCCCCCCTGCAAATTTCAGTCTAAAGGAAGTAGACATTTATGGTTTTGCATTTATGAAATATGAAATATGTTGATCTTTCTTTCTGAGCATCTCACATTTTGCAAGCCGAGAGGGCTCTATTTTTATACATAACTCATTTTAGATATGCTGATTTTTTTTTTGGAGTTTCTGCCTTTGGGCTACAGCACTTATCTGTCTGTGAGGAGAGAGAGGAAACTGTGGAGAGTGAACCTCGGAGGTCAGTGGTAAAAACAGAGTAACAAGGATTGTTATTTTCTGCACTTATCTTTTATATACAGTACAAGAAGAGAAGGAACTGTATTGATGAAATGAAAGGGCTTATTTTGGCTTTTATTGATGTTGTGTTTACTCTGGTCAGAAAATTGTTTATTGATACTTAATATATTTTGTGTAGTATCATAATGAGAAAGACTTTGTATTCCTGTAAAGGGGGTATAGTCCAGTCCAATTAGGAAGCAGAGGCAAAGTTATGCCAAGTCATGTGTCATTGCAACATAAACATGATAAAATAACCAAAGGAGAAAGGTGTGATATGTTTCCTCCTACTACAACATGTCAGATACTTCTAGTCATTTACACTTTAACAATGCATGGGCTGCGGTGGTACTTCCTGTTATTTCATACATGAAACCCTGACCCTGCTGCACACACACACATATATAAAATTGGCCCTTTTTTCAAAACCTGGACTTGAGAGGAAGTCCCCTCCTCCCACGTTGCCACACTGTTCATTTTAAGTGTCAGTGTCTTGTCATACTCAGACCGCACGTACCGCCTCACAGCTCGCTCTCTGTCTTCATAGAAACTGTTACACTTGCGTTTCTCACAGCAAAAAGAAGGCTCACTGTTATCAGTTTAGCAGATCGTTTGGATTTGGGAGCTGAGATGGATTTGGTACTATAACTTTTTGTAATCAGTAACAATCGCAATATTATCCTCTTGAATTTTATCCCGTGAAAAGCTTAACATATGTTCATGATTCTGACATCATGGAAATGCTAAGTTTAAAAACACCAGCTCGATGTGCTTGAGGTCATTGATATCTGATGAAAGGTATCAGTTATCATTGAATGAGCCTCAAAATTATGTCTGAAAACTTAATCTTGTTTTAAACCTAATCTGTCTGTGTAATCTGCTGTTATCCAGCCTCTTGACCTGTGCAGCCGAACGCTCATCATATCTGAGGAGATGATATTACATGAGAGCAAGCACCACTCTCTCAAGGTAAGTGCCATCAGTGCAGTAATGATGCTATGTTTGTCTAGACATGCGATGTGAGCGTATGTCATTAATAAAACATTTCTGTGTGTACGTTTGCTACACTTTATGTTAATAACTTCGTCTTGAAGCCCTTTCTTCGGTTTACTGAACTGCACAGGAACTTTGGTTGTTGTTGACTGAGAAACCAAAAGCTTCAAAATGGTGCCTAGAAAGTGCAGGATTGGATATCAGGGTAGAGGAAATATGATTTTCTTTGTGCTCTTTCAAGACTTTTATAATTTGATTGATACAGAAAGATTGAGGCCCTCTCCTCTCCTTTCCTCTCCTCTCCTCTCCTCTCCTCTCCTCTCCTCTTCTCTTCAGATTGCAGGAGACAAACTGACTAGTGGCAAACATTTTGTTGGTTTGTCACAACCGGTTACGTGGCTTGTTTATTTAGTCAAACTGGAAGTGACGGTCCATTGCCTCAATGTGCATCTCAAGTCAAAATGTGTGTATTTTAGAGTAATGCATGTATATAGAAAGGGAGAACAAGTACAGAGCAACATCCTGAGAGGAGATGTCTGAACATCTGAGCATCTCTGATGAATTTGTAACTACTCTGGACTATCAGGCCCACATGAGTTGAGGAAAATGAATAATTGATGAAGGAGGAGTGTGTGTATGATCTGACTATCACAGATATTCTGTTTAATCTATCAAAAGAAACTGCAGATTCTTTGATACACACTACTGGTCAAACGTTTTAGAACAGCCACATTTTAACAGTTTTTATTGAAAGTTTTATTGAAGTAGATCAAGTTCTGTGAATAACCTTACATGGTGCAAAGGTAAACTGCCCGAAGTAAAAAGCAAAAAAATTAGATCACCAAAAACTGAAAAATTATGTAAACAGGTTTTTTTGGGGGGGGTTAAGAAATTGGTTAATTTACAGCTTTCCTGCAGCAATGGAAGTAAATGAAGCCTTGAAAGTTAATGCAAACAATTCCCACAGGTTTTGTTGATGACTTAGAAACCCCATGCCTGTACAAAGGCAGTGTTGCAGATTGTGTTACTGCATCCTCTAATGCATTATTAGGACAATGCTCTACTGCAGGAAGCAGTACTCTATATTGCCTTCACAATGGACAGGAGTGCCAGAGTGTTCAGCTGCTGGATGAGTCAAAAATTTTGATTAAATTTAGTTCAACAGGAATATTACATGACTCCTTATTTTTAAAATAGCTGGAAAAATTGAGGTGTTCTAAACCTTTTGACCAGTAGTGTATATTAATGATCCTTTCACAATAAGATGACCTTACAATGATGTTCTGCTTTATAAATCTTTATAAATCTTTTACAGTATATTGTAAAGGTTAAAGTAGAAAATATGTAACACTTCTGCGACAAAAAATAAAAGTTCTCATACTTTCTATTTACTATTTTTTTTAGAAAATGCATGAGAAGTGTGAGTGTGTAGACCGTACTGTATGTGGAAAGAGAAAAAGAATATTGCCGGATTGAATGAAGCTCTTGCCACAGTTCTTTAATTTGCCCTGTCAGATAATCTTTGCTCTGTGGTGCAGTGAAGTGCAGTGACTGCTGGCATGGAAGGTAATTCTGGCCTCTCTCTAGGGTCAGTCATAAAACAAATATTTAACAGCCAGTGTTTGTCAGGAAGGAGTTTCTCTCCACTGTGCCAATTTATACAGACTGTTTTTAATGATCTCTCTGTGTTGTTCCAGCTTTTAGTCTTTACTCACTAGAGTTGTATAAGTCTGCCCTGGAGGAAAATGCACAAACTGTATTTTTTTAATGTCTGTACACAATTTATAAGCAGAACATGGCACTAATTGGATTTAGTCCAAAGTGACCAAAATGTCCAAAATAGACTTTAAGTGGATTAAATATTAGTAATGCTCCAAAGTGACATTTGGACATAAAAGACCGAAGTGGATTTAAATTATATTAACGTTAAACATTTTATTTCTAGTTAGTAAACATGCAGGTAATTAAATCAGTTTAAACCTGCTAAATACACTGTTAACAGAGTCATATAGTATGTGTTGGTCCTTTAATGAATTAAAGTTATCAGAGAAAGTCATTATTATCTTTACATTTACAATACATCAGAAGATAATACGGGATATTGGGAACAGGACACATACAGTAGTTGAGAGAGAGAGAGAGAGAAAGGCATCACATGTTTGTGTTAACTTTTATGAACATATGAAAAGTATGTGTTAATATATGTGTAATGTGTATATGAATAATATGTAATATGTATTATGATATAATGTGTTTTATGTATTATAATTCTACAGTTTTCTCTGTATGAAAACAGTTCGCTGCTTGACTCTCATATGCTTTGTCCTTGTTCTTTACTTTTACTTACATCCTCTTCCACCCACTCAAACCTACACACACACACACACACACACACACACACACTTTCTCTCTCTAACCAGATACTGGCAACATCTGAAATACCCACTGTACTATCTCACCCTTCAGAGGAAGCCACCAAAGCAAAAGCTTTGTCTTCAAACAGTGCCCATCTGTATGCACGTTATGTTGCTTGGAAGCACAGTCTCACATAAGAGACCACTATGCACACATCTAGACTTCGTTTTTTTTAAAAATTTTTTATCATCTACTTCTTCTTTTTAATTCTTCATACTTCTTTCCTATCTTTATTTATTTTAATTTCTCCAGACAGTGGGCCATATTACTGGCATGCATGCACAAAAGCTAACCAAGCTAAAACTTACAGTGTTTGGCCATACCTACGTATGTGTGAGCTGCATTTCCTGTGCTAAGGCATAAGGCTCGCATGGAGGTGAGACTTGAAGTGTGTTAGATGGTGTTATGTGCATATCACTGGATTGCAGAGGTGTTTTTGTGAGATATGATTATCTTAAGGTGTAAAGTCTTGGTCAGTATGAAATTAAATTCAGTGTTTTTTTCCCCCTCTCCCTTCTTGTCTCCTTTTCAACCTCACCTACTCCTCCTCTTCCATTTCTCATCTTCTTTTTTTTAAAACGTCCCTCTCTTTTGCATCTTGTTCCTCCACCTCTGTCCATTCGATTTTTTTAGGTCACAGTGTTTGTCTACAACGACCTGATGCTGGTGACAAGGGAAAATGAGCCAGGCAGGTGTAACGTCCTTCAGAGTCCCCTGTACCTCAGACAGCTCCGGCTCCAGGACGGTACGTAAGCGTTAATACACCTGTCACCAAACTGTGTGCAATCCTGGATTTTGTCAGTCTATATGCAGGACAAGTATAAGTTTCATCATTTGCTTTGTAAATTTGCAGACATAAGGGCACTTGAGTCGGTCCTGTAATCGGAAGGTCACACATCACAGCAATAACCTTTTCTGCTGAATTCTTAAATATAATATTTATAGTCACTGTAAACTAAATGAGCCTTAATTCTGAGATGTCAGAGATGTTGAGTCAAACGGTTGTTTTACTACATCAACAAATTTCTTAAAAGACCAAAAACAATAAAACATCAGCCAAAAGTGCAATCTGTAAAATATATCTCGAAACAATCTTATCTATATGTTAGCATATTAAACTATGTTTGACCTTTTATAGTTCAACACAGAATAATAAAAGAGAATTGTAACATTTGAACACGCAAATAGCACAACTAGAAATAAACTTACAGCACTATGATTACAGTGAACGTTTCAGCTGAGCTTAACCAGAGGATATTTAGGGAAACACTGCCCAAGTTCCTGTTGCTTTGTCTTTTTATTTCACCTTGGTATAAACAACCATCTCCTCTGGCGATGTGGAGAGAATAGGCTGGCCATCGGGGCTGCGCACAGCGTAGGCAAGTCAAATAAATAGGGCTCACTGTAAATATCTGTGTTTAGAGTGGTGGGCGGAGACATGGGCAAAGTTTGGAGTCATGCTTGGGACACAGCAAGGGGAGAGGGGATGCACTTAGACCGATGCTGCTGAAAATGTAGCGTTGTATATGGCGTGAAAGTACCAAATGCTCTGTGACAATAAACAGGACTAAACAGCATGTTAGTAGTGTCAGGATTATGGGATTGATTTGTAAAGGATAACAGGTGTTGGGGTGATGCTGTGTTCTTCAGTGCAGAATAATGACTTTAAAGGCAGTGCAGTGTTCAGAGTCAGTGTGAATGTAGAGGGGGACAATTGTGCTCTGAGATCTCAGTACTTTACTCAGTACAAACCAATGCTGTTTTGATAATTAATATTTTTGAATCTTTTACTCAAAAGCTGGGCCTGACCTTCAGTGAATAAAGCCCCCTACATACAGGTGTTAGCATAGCCTCCCATAGCTAGTCTTTCTCCACAGGCAGGAGACACTTGTGCTGGAACCCGCTGTCATCGTCCTTTAGGTTAACAAACTTTGGCTTTGACTGAAATCAATCAGAGTCTTAAATGCAGATAACTCACTGTTCTCGCTATGTATTCTACTGAGGGAAATCAATTTTCCCATTTGGGAAAGTGTGTCCAAACTTTTGACTGGTACCGTATATAAATGCGGACGAGTTAGCATATCTGCTGAGTCAGGCTTATGACAGCGTGGTTACCTCTTGATCTGTTATCGGAAGCAACAGAAATGCCAGACACGGGAGAGGGTAATTAATTGCAGATATAAAACAGCAATATGAAAAACACATTCATTTTGCAGGTAAGGTTGACACAGTAAGGAATAACGTTAAGAAAACACTCCAGCACAAGCATTTATGAATTCAAAACATAGCACCCTGATGCAGGGCGGTCTGAGCCTCTCTGCCCTCCCTGCGGACATCACTGGTCTCCTCCGGGCCACTTCTGACCTCCACCCTTGACCCAAACAATTGGAGATCACCAGGGTGGGGATTCAGTAGAGTTTGTGTGTTTCATGAGAGGACACACACACAGACACACATCTCCACCCCGCTGCCTGTCATTGTTATTTCGCTTCGGCAGCGTCACTCAGGAAAGAGGCGCCGGGGGATTGTGTTTGTTTCAACAAGGGTGTGTTTGACATGTGTGTGTGTGTGTGTGTGTGTGTGTGTGTGTGTGTGTGTGTATGACACAGTGCAAGTTCAATACAGGGGCTTTCCTGTGTTCCTGTCACCTCGTTACTAGGCTGAGGAGCGTGGGAAGTGATAGCGATATTAAATAGAGTGATGTTAAAACTAAGTGATAGTGTGTCAATCCAAATGTCATTGTACTAAACAAACTAACAAGACCACCTCCACCTCAACCATCTGCATGATGTGAAACCTTTTGACAACTCGTGCACCAAAGTGTTAAGTAAACAAGAGAGCAGTGTACATCTACACTGCAAGAAGCAAGACAGTTTTCTCACCTTTGGGGTGTCTGTTCTTCACTATATTCATGAGAAAATGTGAGTGACAGCAAATAATTTAAATTTCTCCACATTTGACACACCACTATGTCAATTCTATTATGTAAATCCACTCCACATTTAAGATAATAACTTTTCAGAAATCAAGAACAAATATATCAGTGTGTCTTTTCGATAGTATTCAAAAGGTTCTGAGCATTTTCATGACCTAAAGAAAACATTTAAACCGAAAACATGGATATCGTTAAACATGTGAGTTACAAGCTTTTTACCTGACATCATCAGCAAGCCCGTCTGACGTGCTGTATGGGAGCACTCTGCTGGATTGTGGAAAATCAGAAAGATATCCAACAGTGACCTCTGCTGCTGGTTATGAAAAGAGACACAAATTGGTAAAACACAACACTTCCCATGGCCCCTGCTGTAACTACATCACACACTGACCATGACCACCCATCGTTTTAAGGGGGAGTTTGTCTCTCCTCTGTTCAGCGCTGTGGGCAGTATCAGTTAGACATAGTATAATACAGCCAACAGGAGCCAACAAAAAGCTAAAGAGCTGCCTCTGAACATCCACTGCAATCGGAGGCTGCTGTCTGCTGACACAATTCAGGGTGAAAATGTCGAAGGTGGATTTATACACTTTCCTGGGAGTGTAATAAACACATGAAATAAAAAAGCAGACACATTCTTTTCTCTGCTCTGTTGTGAGACTGAGCCTAGAGAGTCTGGATTTAGTAAACGTAGGATGGATGAGTTCAGATGATTTATAGATCCCCTCTAGACATGTTTTAAGACATAAAGTGTTCTGGTTTAGATCAAAATTTATGTCTCATATGAGAAAAGTTCAATTACATTCTTAAAAAATATTGAAATCCTCCTTCTAGCTTATTGAAATTTCCAGAATTTTTTTAATGTAAGTTTATTTGTCTCCTAATTTGATAAAAAATAAATCCATTCTCAGTGACCACACACGGCTTCAAAACTAGTTGTGGTGTCACAAAACACGCTCATAAATATACGCCTTAGAATTCAGATTCATAGGACTAGTTCACGTTTTTTCTCAGTCTTTAGATGCTCACATGGCAAAATCTGAAATCACGCTGAAATCATTTGTCCTCTCCATATTGGATGTAACAAGATCGCTTCCTAATGGAGTCTTGACAGTATTTTTATCACAAAATTCCCCCTTTGTGTTACTAACTCTCCTCTGCAGCTCAGTGACAAAACAACCTCAACAGCCTCAGTGCATTCAGTTACTGTAGGTAGTATCCAAATACATTTCCTGCCTTTCTATGTAAATTTGAATCACCCTCTCAGAGCGGCAACCCTTATTTACAGATCATGCAGTCAGAGTGAGTGAGTCTTATTCAAAGCCAGGAAAACATTTCTCAATCAGCTTCTCACTGCGAGTGATGGGGTCTCTCAGACCAACATCATTTTCTACCAAAGTTGGAAGTGTTTTGGTTATTTCACATGAACGATTTCTGTATTTCTGTTTTTGTCTGAGCTCCTCTCACTGGTTTGAAGTGGGCCAGGTGCATTTTGAAAATGATGATGTCACTTCTGTTCCTCGATCAAGATTCAGCAACATTTGAGCCAGAATTTGATGACAGTTGCTACAGGATGTTTGGTCAATCAAGACTGATCAAAAGACACCCACTGAGTCTTGATGAAGTAGAGAAGCTGAGTTTTTGAGATTTCAACTGTAAACAAGTATAATAGTAAGGTCTACCCAAAGATTTTTTAAAATAGAGATATACCTAAGATTTAAAGCCAGGTTTTGAGGGACTTCAATGTATCATGTTTATTGAACCCGCTGAGTTTCATATGGATGGATGGATGGATGGATGGATGGATGGATAGATGGATGGATAGATAGATAGGAAAGGGAGGCGTGTAGGGTTGAATAGATGACCCCTGTCTTTCTGGAACATATTTAATCCTCAGGGCCGCTCCGCTCCTCAGTGTGATGATCTAGACAAGATTGCTAGTCATGGTTAGACCGCTGGCTTGTGTGTGTGTGTGCTTTCTTCTAATAAAATAGCAAACATCACCACCACATATAGATTATATGGGTGTATGTTTGAGTGCGTGTCTGTGTTGGAGGGGAAGGATCATTCGATTAAAACCATTTATCTTGACTCCAGACCCACAGGCCTGTCTCACAGAGCGCTTCCTCAGTGAATTATGGGTGAATGTCTATAAGGCTGGCATACAGTAAAAGCTTTCCATCAATATAGGCATTTTGGTAAAATCATAATTGGAAATCAATGCGCTTCAAAAACGCTGCTTTATGCACAAGAAGGAAGGAAGGGCGAGTGTGAAAGTGAAACAGAAAAGAAGATTGGCAGGAAGGAAAAAAGATGACATGAAGAAAGAATTCAAATTGATCTCTGGTGTTACTTTGTTTTACAGATTATGCTGAAGAACTGAGATTCTACCTTATTCACATGACAGAGGTAAGAGAAAAAGATTGCATGCGTCTGTGCTTGTTTGAAAGAAAAAAAGAGGAGGAAAGGAAGGTCTGATGTGAACAGCCTATTTTGTCTGCGAGCCGGAGGGGCAATTGACTCTGGTGGAAATCACATTACAGAGGAGACACAAGGATTAGCAGAACGCTCTAATGAAAATGTCTTTTCTCTGCATGTCTTTGTCAGATCTGACTCCATCTCAGACTTGTCTCTATCACACATTCACCATCCATTTGCTCTTGATATATTATAGAAACATATAGTGTATAGATTTTATGATTGCACCATCAGGCTTTTGGTTGTTTTTTATTATTATATTTGGGTTTAAAAGTATTTTATAAATTCAGATTTAAGATAATCCTCATTTTAAATAAGACTGTGGACTATACAGTAAATTGATATGTTCTGACACAAGTGTAAAACTGAACTATGTGACCCAAGGATTGTAGTGCTCAGTACAAAAACATTACAAGTGTTCAAATGCAATGCACCTATTTTACATTGTGATTTGCTTTGTTTACACAATCACAGTTATGACATTTATGACAAATAATCATCCTTTCTTCCATCCCCTGTAACACCTCTCTGGCTATCATTTTAAGATATGAAAGGAAAAAGCAGAATTATTAATATTACATTGCTGTGTTCACCAATTATTTAACACTGAAATGGCACTTTAAAGTCTAACATTTTCCATTGTCTCAGCAGTATAAAAAATACATGGCCACAACAGAGGTTCTGGTGGTGTGAAAAATGGTCTCAGTAAAAGTTTAAAGGCAAAAAAGGGAAAGATTTTAAAGCCACTAAAACATATATACCAAGATGTTGTTTGAGATGTAAAATACACATTACCTCTATGAATAACTGCATGTGCTAATTTTCAGTTGCAAAACAACAGTTCTCTCCTTCACAACTAGCTGAATTATTTACTTAAGCGGAGGTCTACATGATTAGTTTTAAAAGAGCTCAAAATATCAGTGGGAATCTGCATCACTATCTGTCCTCTCAGTAGTCATGGCAATGTTTAGACAGTAGTTTTCACATAAAAAATTCAAATCAGCTGCACTCAAATGGAGTAAGAGGGAGCAGAAAAGCAAGCTGCTGGGAAGTAGGCAGAAAAAAGGAGGGTGTGATAGTTATCTGACAGATGCCTTGATAGGATTTTATGGTTTTGGAGTCTGTTTTTTCAGTCTTGAAATTTTCTGCAGTCTCTATTTAATGAGCGTGTTTGCAGGTGGTGGTAGCCAGTCCTTCCCTCCTTTCTCCTCAGCAGCCCCTCCCTTTCTTCTTCTGCTCTCCATGCCCATTTTATTGCTTTTTTTTTTTTTTTTTAAACTTGGGTTGTGTGTCATGAGGGAATGAAACTGCAGTTTTCATCATCCTTTTAATGTTGCCATACGTTATGTTTTCATCACTTCTACTCATCTCTTTCTTCCACCTTTTCACACTCTTGCCCCCCTCATCTTGCACACATCTCTCAAGCTGTTGTTTGTATCCAACTATAGCAGCTGCCACACACTCTCTGAATCCACTTCACAGATTTTTACCTTGTGTAAAAAACTGTCATAAATTGTTATGTGTCTGGAGTTTCTCTTGATGTGAAATATGTAATCTGGCACAGCATAAAAGTGTCTTGAAAACTGCTCAAGTTGCTAACATTAGCATGCTGAAATATTAGCATATGCAGATCCGTAATTCAAAACAAGGACATGTAGCTGGGTGGCACCATGGTGAAGGGTAGGGTTGGGATTTGATAGCAATATCAAATCCAAAATCTGAATCCTTTTGAATCCCTCACAACATTTCAATATTTGCAAGTAACTGTAAATTTTTCTGTTGGGGCTGTTTGTCACTGCCTAAATGTTTTCTACATTGAACCAGAAACCAGATCCAGAATGGAACCAAACCCAAGAGGAGGAGGTAGTTGGATCTTGAAATGATAAAAAATTGTGAAAGAAAGTCTTGAAAAGATTTTCTTTTAAGGAGAGCTTCACATTTTCACAAGTCTGTCTTTAATTTATACTCTCATGTGCATAAGTACAGTCATGCATTTTGTGGTTGCTGAAATAATTCTTCTTGTCTAAATTGGCGGGGATTCAGCTGGGATGGTAGACGAGATCCCAAAGTTTAACCAAAGTTAAACTGAGGCTTCAGCAGTAGCAGTTGCATCAATCAAGCAGGTCTCTTCTGAATTTACAGTCTTTCTGTTATGAAATTCCCTCTTTTCATTACTGCTGCTCAGCAAGGAAACAAGTGTGTGTCTGGAGAAAAAGAAATGGGGAATTTTGAACTGAAATGATTGTAACTTTGGAAGAAACTGTGCTTGATTTGTCTAACTGAGGCTACTGAAGCCTCATGTTAGCTTTGACTACACTTTAGTAGTCATTTTTACACATTATAAGGATATTGATTTTGTCACCCATCTCTTACAGTAGAGTCAAGTTAGGATGGGATCCTTTCAGAACCAGTATGAAAAGGAACTGATAACAGCATCCAATAACTCTTCCAGTTTGCATATGGATATGTATGACACATTGAAAAAATACAATAAATTCAATTTGGGCGCACTGCATAAAAACACTTTCATGTTACCTTCACATCACAATCCCATCAAACTCAGGGAATTGGAAAAAAAAAACAAAAACAGCAGCTGTTTCTGTACAATTTGTTTTTTTATGCTCAGATATCACAGAGAACAGACACTGTCTCACACTGCAGCTGCATCAATCATAACTGGCAGAGTTTGTGTTAGAAAACCAGAGAGACGCTTGGTCTTATTGCTGCACTAGCGACTCCTTGTGGTTTGCTGGAGCACCTGTGCAAAGGGGTGTCGGATTGCATTCTCAAGATATTTACACATCATGTGAATCTATGGAATTTGGTTGAACCAATCAGTCTTTCTTTTTGCACTTATGGAAACAATTACATAAAACTAGAGCATTTCAACACCGCCCACTTAATGAGGACGTCTCAGAAGTGGTTTTAAAAATATAAGCTGAACAGACTGGATAGCTGGTGGGGCAATTTTTCTTTTTTTTTTTTTCTAATCCATACAGTCACTGTGACTCTTCTGCAATTTGTTTCGGGCTGTGAATGTCTGCTCATATGTTTAATCTTTTCACCAAGCAACTATATGAGCCCAAACCTCCCCTGCCGCAGAGACACACACACACACACACACACACACACACACACACACACACACACACACACACATACACATACACACGCACATACACATATCGTCACAGTGTTTTTTTGCTTTGAATGGTGCTGCATAACCTCATTAGCAGCTTATGAATTTTTTAAAGGGCCTTTTTTTTCAGAAATTCCAGACAGAATGAGAGGGGCCTGATATCTGTCCCACAGGCTGGAAAAGAGGAAAGAAAGGGCTCCAATATTATTCAGTCTATCCAATTAGGCAACATATATAAATAGAAAGTCTTACGTAAGACGGCATGGGAGAGAAAGAGAGAGAGTATGAGGGAGTTAAAGGTAGATTTTGGATTTTATGCGACACATTAAGAAGGTCTGCAGGAATGGTTGTATCAATACAAAACAGTAGCGTTACTCATCATATTTCTTTTTTCTCTGATGTTATGCCATTTCTTACTGAATTGTTTGTACTTTATAATTGTTATTTTGGCTTTCTCTGTGAGGCTCTTGTCCTGTCATAAAACTGCCATATATGAACAAATAAATTACACATTACATATCACAGTGATAGCAGTAGGGACCACTGACAGCTTGATACCTTGATACTTACCCAAAAGAGTCGGCTGAGACAGCCTTGCGAGGATGCCCCCAAAAATACCAAACTGGTGCAGCAAATATGACAGAAGACAGACAAGAAGACGGAGAAACAGCAATGAGATTGTGTGTGTGTGTGCGTGCGTCCGTGCGTGCATGCGTGCGTGCGTGCGTGCGTGCGTGCGTGCGTGTGTGCATGTGCGTGCTTGTTTCCAGTTAAGAATAACTTGGCTCAGCCTCCTCTCTCTCCTCTGTCAGCCTCATGCCTCCATCTGCCCTGTCAGAACCCCCCCCCCCACCCCACACACACACACACACACACACACAAAAGGTGCAGTCATCTATTATAGTTGATACACCTGTCAGCAGTTCATTTCATACCTCAAGGAGCAAACAGTAGCCACAATGAAACACCCCATGCAGTTTGCTCTGACTCATATCTCTCACATGTACAGTACTATGACAAATACTGTAAGAAAGCTACTTTTAGGTCCATGATAGGATTCCTTTGTCACAAACCACATTAATTTTATGCTTTAGAGATTAAAAATTATGAAGTGATCAAATGAGGTATTCTCTTCTCTTCTCTTCTCTTCTCTTCTCTTTGGCAGTTGCTAACCCGCTGTAGTGCTCATTTATCTTTAAGTGATGAGTCTTTACAGAGTGGTTGACCTTCGTGCATTAGTTGGGCACACTGGTGTGTGAAGTGGAGGAACATGTGAGGTGGATGGAGAGAGGAATGAAAAGAGAAAGGAAAAGATATCAAAGGAGATTGGGAGAGAACATCTACAGAGAACATCTACACTAAGTCATGTTTGAAAAATTTGAATGGCCCTGACCTTTGCTGCTGCAGTGTGTGTGTGTGTGTGTGTGTGTGTGTGTGTGTGTGTGTGTGTGAGTGTGTGATTGTGTGATTGTGTTTACTCAAATGAGATATGTGTGTAATGTGATAGACTCTAATTGAATTACTCTCTCTCTGGTCTTTTTGTGCAACGGTCTCACACACACACACACACACACACACACACACGTTAATAGAGAGAGAGAGAGAGAGAGAGAGGGAGAGAGATTTAGGACACCTTATTGTGTTTTTAGTTGAACACTGCATTTACCCTGAAGACTACTACTCTTCCCTTCTGTTAAGGGATGCACTGCTCCTGACCTGGTCACAATTAAAACCAAAATTAAAAACATACAGTTCATAATGTGATGTATTTATAATGTCATTTCATTTTTTGTGTGCTCATTCATTCTTACAAGTATGTGTATGCTTGTGCGAAATAACTAAGACCTGTGTCTAACCCTAACCCTGACCCAACCCCCTTCTCTTCCCTCAAGTATTTCAGTCTCTCCACCATCGCCTGTCCAATAAAGGCAGAAAATGCCGTGCAAGCCTAAAAGTAAACAAAACACTGTATTTGTACAGTGCTGCTATAAATAACTTAACATGTGGTGGTTTAATAAATCCAGAAAAAAAAAAGAAAAAAGCTTGGAAACCCACACTTGCACACAAATATGTTCATAAACAACATACATAAATTCTCTGTACACCAAAACTGGGATATTTCCACTGATTCCCAAGGGACCACCGACCAACGTATGTGGCCCCCATATATCACCACATACCATTCACTTGTCATGTAACAGACCTCCCCACTAGATGTTTTCATCATAGGGAAGTATTGTATCTCCTACAGACTAAATGAGTCTCATCCATGTCAGTTTATTCAGGATTTTCAAGTGTCCACTGTGTTTACCTTTCATTTTTAAGGCATTGTTCATCTTTAAAATTGGCTCTTTACACTGAATTTTTCTTGATCCATTTAAAAGATATGAGCACAGACTGCGGTAAAGTAGCACTTTCATTATGCAGAAGTAAGAAACGCTCTCCTTGTGTCTGAAGTTGTGAGCAATTATACACTTTCAGTCTTCATCCATCTCTGACTCTGTCACAGACCGTTCGCCTCCTTTTGTCTACCCCTGTCCTTCTCCTCCATAGCTGGAGGTCATCCTATTTTAGCACTTGCTCAAAACAGAACTGATGTAACCCAGATTTACACGTGAAAGGAAAGTGTGCGTGTTGGTGGTGGTGGTGGTGGGGGTGCAATTGTGTCTCTGGAAAGTCGTGTGTGTGTGTGTGTGTGTGTGTGTGTGTGTGTAAGTGTGTCAGTGACGCAGGAAGAGAGACGGCAAGGAATCGTTGTGTAGGTAAACGAAAAACACAGAGAAAGGAGAGACACTGTATGAGATTATTGACCACCGGTGGAGTGCATCAGGGTCATCACAGAGTCATCATGGGCAACTTGGCTGACCGGATTGGGCCTAAGAAACGGTTCGTCAGGGAGGCGAGCTCTCTTCAGCAGCACCTGCTATCTGACAGTGGGGATGTAAGTGCTTACTGATTGAGGGTGCTGCTCAGGATACATTCAAAGGTTTAGACTTAGAGATTTGCATTATTGTGGCTCAGCTGCATGAAATAGGAAGTATATCAGAAATCTTGTGAGAGCTGTAGTGATAGAAATGTTTTGTTTTTTTGGCAAGCATGGGAAAAGTGTAATTTATGTTAAAAAATTGACTGACTTAGTGGTTTTCTTAATGCTACGCTGAATTAAACGAAACTTTAACTCATGTAACTTGAGTGAGTTAGACCCGTAATTGATTGCATTAAGTCGGAGGACAGTTAGCTTTTCTATTATTCAGACTTTATAAATTTAGAGGTTGTATGTGATTAAGTGTGTCTAGGCTGAAGTAGAACAACTATAGGACTTTGATGGTGTAATTTTTCAGAGGGGCTCTGTGGCACAGAGGTGACAATGATGATGACAAATTTTTCAACAACTGGCTACATAAATATGGTAATGATAATGGTCAACAAACGAAAGCTGAAAATTCCAGTAAGTGCATAGTGCATCGTTACTCATTTATCACTATTTCCCGGAAAGTAACATTAATATCTCATTGGCATTATGCAGTTGTCACTAATGACCACAAAATCATGACTAATCTCCACCTATCAAACCACAGCAGTAACAACGACTAAAACTACTTACCTCACCTCAGTATAGTCTGCATACATTTATACTACACATCAGTTTTGTACTTCTTCATTGGTCAGTTATTGCAAACGATTTCACTCTTGATCCATGCATACAAATCATATTTCATGCTGAATTTGCAGTTATTGGTTGTGAAATATTAATTATCGTTTGTACACTTCGAGCAGAGAATGTGATGATTGAGAAGAGATGAGATAAGAGGCACCGAATGCAGAGAGACGCTGCTAAACTAGGTGAAATCACAGTGTGATGGTTTGCGTGTAGGCCGCGGAACAGCAAGGGAGCACTGTCAACAGGCGGATGCTGTGCATACAGATACAGTCGTTTTTTTTTCTTTGTACAGGTCTGTATGTTAAAAGGTCAGAGTGTTCCTTGTTTATTATGTTCGGGATGACGTTCATGTGACGTTTGTAGACACAGTAAATAATGGTGCGATTTTGATTTGATTACTTCAAGCGTAGACTCACTGTTGATGCTTTTTCTAGGAATAAGAAGACATCTTAAACATATCTATAAAGATGTGAGGCTGTAGGTACCTGTTTGCAACGTGTGTATGCATGTGCAGAAAGTATGCCTTTTTATGCATTTTAAGTTTCTCTGTGCTTTTCTGGCACTTCATTGACTGCATGACATACAGGCTGCCACTTGCAGTCTGAAGGCAGGGTGAGAACGATAGGCACCTAGGGACTCATGTCAGCGAAATACCTACTTTATGGTAGCCATCCATAACATGGCCAGGGCTGGACCAGTCTCTCTGGGGTCTCGTTGAACCGAGATGTACCCTCTTCCTCCAGTCGAGCCACAACTTAAAGTGTATTTTGCTTTTACTCTGATTTAATATGGTGGCACAGATTGCCAGGACTGCAGAGATAGTGGCTATACATCTAAATATAATCACTTAAAGACCTCCATCTTAGCAATATGATTGCATTTAGATCTACGACCACCAACAACTTACCTTGCTGCATTGGTGATGAACGTGTTCTCGTGAGCTGCGTTAAATTCCCTGTTCCATTAAGTGCAGGACAAATGGCAATCAGCATCTGAATTATTCACGAACTTTTATGGGAAAGTGTGCAGACGTTTTCCAAATTAATAATACATTTTCCATTTCATTGGTATGCACATACACATCCCAAGCCACATTTCAAAATAACAGATTTTATGTAAACAAAGACCTATGTGCACTGACCTGAATACTCTTCTTATCTAAGGCTCAAAATAGTAAACTCATGCTTATGCAATAAAGGCACAACTGATATGATTATGTGAAAGGGCAAAAAAAAGCCAAATGATCACTGAACTCACTTACTGCGTAAATGGTCATGACGAAAGTAAACACGCAACACTACTGATGCTAAAAAAAGCAACAGAAAACTTTTTGGAAACAGTATTCGACTTCAGAGAGCTTCTGCTCGGCCCTGTCATGTGCTTATCATCCTCCCTGGCGGCTATAGGAAGGGCCTCGGGCCAAAGGCTCCAGTTTACATGCTCTTTTCATGGCAACTTCGTCTAGGCAAACCACAGCAGAGCTCTGAGCTGGAAACCAGACAAACAAACTAGAAATAGATGAAAGAGTGTGGGAAAGCCACTGAGTTGAGAGGAAATCGCATTCCATGCTTTAAGTTTTTTATAAAACACGCATTTGTTTGTGTGTAATGCATATTGACAGTTAGTTACCATGCTTTGTATCAGATTGCACCGTGTCCACGATTAGCTCTTATGTCTGACATGAGAGCAATGGCTATACTAGCGTGCTCTTCATTACGTATTACTATGAGATAATGGGACATTGATGTGCTGGTAGTTTTATCTGTAACTAACTCAACTGTGATGGAGTGACAAATTACGATACCGTGTTCAGCACCAGTGTATTGGACTAATAGAGTATGACACTGCTTGGTGTGATGGTGTATAGGGACTTGCTTTGAAAAAAAAAAAAAAACCCTTTGATCCCTGAGGAGCATGGCCGGATACAACATGAACACTTGATAAGACACTTTACATTTTATATCTCACCATTCCTGCTACTGTGTTTTTCTGGCAAGAATCTGAAAAGCTATCTTAGAGATTTACAATATCACGAAAACAAAACATACACTTCGGCATTCTCCATCGTTATCATTATCATTATCATTATCATTATCATTATTACGGTCGCCGGCATCATGTGTTCTTTGAGGCCTTTTTTATTGCCTTATGGAGATTACCTTTACCACAATGAGGACATGTGCACTCGTTTTAGTGCACTGATCTTCTGTGGTGTGCACATTAAATTTAGAAAATTCCACTTCCTTCTGTGCATTACTCATTGGCTCTCTCTGTCTACTGCCATATCCCCCTCTAATGTGTACACTCAAAACACTCGTGTGTACATGAACAAACTTCAGTCTAGTCTATCCCAAGAGCAGAGCTAATCTTCCATCAGCAGTGGGTGCAAACAATTCAGAGGTAATTGCGGCTGAGATTGCGCTCGACGAGGGCATGGAGGATATGGGGCTGGGCAGTCAGTTGGGACAGTGGGAGGGATTTATAGCTCATGGCGGTGCTCTACTAGCACTTCTCTTCATCAAGCAAAACAAATCACCGAGAAAATTATAATGACCTAAAAAAAAATACTTGCATCGTCAGATACCTTCATTTTGATGTGTTTGAGATTTTGAGAAATAAGCTTATTCACTTTCTTGCTGAGAGTTAGATGAGAAGATTGATTCTACTCTTGTATCTTTTTGCTACAGCCTGCAGCTGATTGCTGTAGCTTGACATAAAGACCGGAAGTGTCTTGTTATTTAACTCTTGGCATGAAAGCCAGTAAGTGTTGAACTTTTTAAACATTCATAATATATATGTAATCGATCATTGCCACATAAAGGCAAAACATTACAATTAGGTTAATTATAAAAAAAAAAAAAAAAAAAAAAAAGGTACCTGAATGTGTGTCCATTCAGTAGTATTACATACATTAGCTGTCACTGAAACCATGCTAACCTGTGTGGAAGCAGCTTAGTCGAGGTGTGTTGACAGCAGTCCAATGACACACTGAAAACTCATCTGCCAGATGGCTCAGGGGGAGGGCTTCAACCAGGGAGCACTTTAATCAATCTGATTAAGGGGAAATGCTGCTTGTATTTTTAGCCACTCCATGGCAGGCCAGTGGCCATTCATTGAATTTTGTTTCATTAGCTCTTATGTTTATCTCTTGGATGGGTGGATTTGTAAAAAGGGATAGCTAGAGTAAAGTAACCATTAGCTATTTTAGCTAATACAGTTCTTTAGGTAATTCATTTTCTGAATAAGATAAATAGTCACTCTATTATTCTGATAGTAAGAGCTTCATTCATGAACTGATTCTGGTGCCGAAACTGACAAATGAAATATGTCTTGGAAAAGGGTAACTGTTTGTTTCTGGGACTGCAGCCTGGGTCTATGCCCAGATGCTGCTTAATGCCACGAAGCAACATGACCTTAAGATGAAAATCTCTAAAGATTTGCTTCCACCGAGTCATGGAGTTTCCAGTGAATTCCCTCAAAACAGTTCAAATGCTGAAGGCGATTTGGTCCCAACATGAATATAATGTTATCGTATTCAGCTGAATTTCGCTTTTAGTTCCTTTAAACCCTGACTGACGGACAAACATTCTGTATGCATCACAAAACTGAAGTATCTCTTAAATCTGGTTCAAACTAGGAGACAGCTGTCCTGTGAAATAAATTGCAGCGCGAACATTAACGAAAGTTCCAGCCTGCTCCAGACTATTCCTGCCTAAAACATATGGTCTGCAACCAGCTGTCAACAGTTTACTCATTTGCTGGCATGACTGATTATTTTTAACAGATGTAATGCAATGATGTGCAAGTCACTGTCAGGAAAACCATCCCAGAGAGATGCAGCAATACACAGTTGAATGTCACAGCAATCATAAGTTTGCAATAGTGGCAAACAAAAATACACAAGAGAAATGGAAATTGATACTGTATAAGCTGTATTACTCTCATTAGGAATGACCTGTATGGTCTTCTGCATCTGTCATCTTTTATCTCTCACCAAGACAAAATGTGCATGATGTCATTAAGTGGTTTACATTGTAGTATGCACTGTCCGCCTCATATTTACACACCAAGACTGTGTAAACATGCACACTTCCTCTGTTTGACAGATTAGGGACGTAAACCCTCCTGCAGCTCTGAGACCTCTGGCTCACTATGACTCACAAAGCAGAGAGTCCCAATTGGTTGTCCTGTTTGTTTTTATTTTCTCAATGATTACATTTTGTAAACATGTAGCTACAGTACGACTGTATTGATAGTAAGAGTTCAGAGGTAGGTACTGAGTGCAGATTTTAAAGCTGGGTGATTGTGTGTGTATATCTGTGCGTGTGTGTGTGTGTGTGTGTGTATGTGTGTGGATGCAGGTGCATGTATGCCTCTGGGACCCTGAACTGCTTTATCGCAGATGTGTTTCCTCTAATGTGGGACAGTGGGGAGTTGTCTGGAAAAACCTGGCCATATGAGGCAATGTTTTCTGGAAAGCCTGAGCCTTTCGCATTATTTTTTACAGTTTTTTCATCTTAACGCTCGGGGGTTATGGAAGACAGAGAAACAGGAAATCTTATCTTAAACAGACACAAGTATTTCACATACTAGCTGTGTGGAATTTCAAAATATATTAATGACAAATGTCAATATTTGTCTTTGTGTGCATCTGTTTGTCTGTTGCGAGGTTGAAATTCAGATTGCGCACATCTTAATTTTGGGCATGCATAAGTAGTGTTACTTTGCTGTCTCTAGGCAACCATGTAATCAACTTATGTCAATTAGTCCTCTATCTAATGCCATGAGCTAATACAGACAAAAAAACCCTGTCATTCCAAGCCTAAACACAAACTTCAACAAACTTTCCCTCCATTTTCATTGTCTACATCAGTTGTTCAGTGCAGCTAAGCGTGATGGGAATGTCATAATTGTTGCAGGTATTTGGCCATAAAAAAACCCTTGTACAAATTAAAGAATTTATGGAAGTATGGTATTCATGGAAGTCATTAAGATGCATAACCTTGGCACCATGGATGTCTTCACCAAATTCTCTAATGTTGAGATGCCGCGTCAACTGTGAAAAATAGGCACGATGGCTAAAACTCCAGATGACGCGCTGCAGCAGCGAGGCTCGAGCCATGAGTGAGAAGCGCATCTCATGCAGGCCGCTCCAACATGGGCGCCAAAATGAAAACCAAGATGTTATGTGACCACCAAGCACGTGTAACGCAGGCAATGTGTCCCACAATTAATCCTGTGGGCACCGTGAATGCCTGTGAAAAATATTTATGGAAAACATCCAACAGTTTTTGAGAGTTTTCAATTTGCACCAAAATGGTGAAAAAATGCTTCAGGTATGCCAGGTGTATCGATGTGATGCATCTAAATTACGATATATGCTCAAAACATTTACAAACAATTAGAAACACTTCCTTTTTGGTCACAATCTTACATTTTAGGTGAGCAATAGTCTCTCCTCAAAGAGTATACTTTTCAGAATCCAATTATTGCCAGCTTGATGACTAAGCATTTTCCACTTTACCCACTGGGGTTTAAAGAGTTTTTGCTGACTTTTCCTGATCTGCAGAATCGCATGTAATCCTTGACGCGAGGACTCAAAAATAACCTTAGATAGAATTATGAGATTTTCACTGGCAGCAATAAGGGTTTGCCCGGGAGCTAGTTGTTTACATTGAGGTTGGTGTGTGTGTGTGTGTGTGTGTGTGTGTGTGTGTGTGTGTGTGTGTGTGTGTGTGTGTGTGTGTGTGTGTGTGTGTGTGTGTGCATGTGCATGCGTTCTAAGTATTATGGCCTCTGTTGAACCCTTACAGACTCAGATTCAGTCCAAATGATGGATATCAAAGAACATCAACATTGATTTCTGTCCGCTCTGAAAAAGCCCCTATTTCATCATCTCTTGGTGCAATTGAAAACAGTCAGGCTCAATTTCATAAATCCTTTTGCAATCTAACCTGCTTCTCTTTCTTGTTTTTATGTCTTCATGTCTCTACTTATGAATTGAAAATATGTCTCTTACTGTACCCCATGTTTTTCTTTTGTTATTTTGCCTCTGTTCCGTGTTTGTCTGCTTTCTCACATTTGTGCATTGTATTATTTTATAATACTTCACATTAACACACAACACACTGCCTTGTACGCAATACATTTTATGCTACATCAAAGCAAAACAGTCTTTACATTGCTGCCACTGACGCAGGCTTTAAATGCCTTTTTACCCTGCATTAACATCACTAGCAGTGACAAGGCTTTAACCACCAAACACTTTGTGCCAGTAGACCCTACAACAGCAGCATTCCCATATTCAACAGGACATTGAGTGACATTGAAAGAGACAGATAGTCCAAGACATAGCTACACAGCAGGGCATGCAAAAGCTCATGCAGCCAGGAAACAGGCAAATAAAGTAGCATCATGATTCACCAATGACCAGGGCAGTGAGCGTCAAAAAAAGCCCTGAGGACTTCAGTCAATCTCTGAAGACTTGCACAAAATGGAAAAAATTCTATTTATAGCCTGACTTGTGCCCAAAAATGTCAGGACACAAATGTTTTGCCTGACATCGCCGGAAGAAGAACAATCGAGGTAGATGGAAATGATCAAATTGGAAAGAGGAGAAAAAGAAAAAAATTTGCTTGAGAACAGTAGGTTCCTTTAATGTTGTGGGTTATTCAGAAAAAATAAAGAATAATAGAGACAATTCTTCATCCTCAGTGATATAACAGCAAAGGTGGATAAGATGTGTATAGGTGAATGACTGGATAGTGATTTGGTATTGTATATTTTTATTGGTATTATATAATGTGATTACATGATCCTTTAATTTGGCCTGCAGCCATAGATTTGCATATTACAAATGTATGCACTGGATTATATGAGTGTAGATGTATAAGGACATGAAATGAGAAGACATTTACTATATTCAGTTCTTTCCAATAAAAACTGAACCATGCTTTGTTGCAAGTGTAAAATGTATATAAAATTATGAAGTAGGCTCAACAATGTCAATGAGGTATATTATTACCCATCAGTTAGAAATGATTTATTTTGAGAACAATTGCCGCAACAGATGTAAATATCAATATCACTGTAAAGAGTTCTAAACTTGTCTGCTGTATGTAAAATATTTTTAAAGTCAGAACATTTTTTCTTGTTTTTCATTCAGCCATTAAAACTCCGCAGCACAGAAACAACCCAGACTTCAAATGACACTAATTGGCACAAAGTGTTCTTATCCTAGATATCATACTCCCATTAACACTCCTCCTTAAACTTTTTAAGAGGTCTGCTCGGAAGCTGTTTCCAAATTAGGATTTGGAGCAAAACGCTACATGACTTTCATCTGATGTATGAAAGATTTTTTTTCTTACAAGATCTGTCTTTTATCAAAAATACATTGCTGGAATCATGACGAAAAACAAATGAGCCCATTAATCCATTAAAGATTTGATATGGACATCACTGAGATCAAACAGATTCAGGACGTCCTGGAGAGTTAGCCGAGGGGTATTTATGTCGTTTTCAGTGGAAAGCTATTTGATCAAACTTCTACCAACTTAACCACTGGTTGACAAATATTTATTCTCATGTATTTCCCAGCAGGGGTGTATTGATTTGTCCTCTTTTAGGAGTACCATCTTGCCATTAGTCAAGTAATTATTTTGTCAGCATATCAAATTCTGCCTGAAGTGGCTACTGACTATTATCTAATTTCACTAATGCTAGCGTTTTTCTACCCACAGAGCTGTGCCACTTTACAGTGTGTCGTGTCATGAAAACAGAGTTCAGATGGTAACGGGATGTGCAACGATTTAAGTTTGAGATGACACATGCAGAAAATGACAGCATGTACTGTACTAGTGGGGCCAGTGGTAGTTATGTATAATTGTGTTTATTTTATTCTTCTGGATACACACAGACACACAAACATGCTCGTGCACACGCATAAAGGTGTAACACCTCTGATACTGGGGATTGATTAAGCTCTTTTGTTAGTCATTATCCTCTTTGAAGGCACTCGCTGGTCTCTCATCACAGAGACACTCACACACAGGCAGACATTGGTAGCTCTAGTCTTACGGTTTTATTAAAGAGGGCCCATAAGACAAGAAAATAAAACTTTTTTTTTGCCTTTCATTCATTTTTCACATTCATACTTTCTGTTGTACTCTTCTAATTCTGTTCTCTCGTGCTTTACCCATCTTGAGCGCTTTGGCTGTCCAAGGATCAGGAGACATTTCTTTATTTCTCTGACAGACGATGCCTAATTGCCCACTTTCTTTTCCTCCACCCCTCTTGCTCCTCACCCCCCCCCTCTCTTTCTCTCCCTCTCTATATCTCTATATCTCTCTCTCTTTCTGTGCCTCTAGAAGTGTGACTGCCTGCTCAGCCTGGAAGCCTATTCAGCAGACCAGAAGCGCCGCGTGTGTCAGTGCCTGAAGGACAATATTGACAAGCAGCTCCAGCTTCACAGGAGGGAGCCTCACGTCCCACATTTTGAACAGGTAGGGCGCATGGACACACACATCTAAGAGCATTTCTAATTTCGATTGAGGCCAAAAATGAATCACTACACACATGAACACATGGCAATGCATGTATTAGTGCATATCCCCGTCACAGATGCCCCATTAACACCACTCGCTCTCAAGCATACACACTCAGTCAGTAACCGATAACACTTTCCCGCAGCTCACACTGCCATCATTATGATTCGTCACTTGGGTCTTACATTTCTTTGGAGAACTTTAATCCTGCCTTTTATCTGCTTGCATTTGGATAGTTTCTCTGCTTTAGTGGAGTGTCAACTCAGTGCAAGTCCTGCTTGGCTCTGTTGATTTACAGTAAAAGAGTAGAGTAGATATTTGCTAGCAAGTACTGCACCTCATATACTGTACTGCACACTGTGTTGACAGCTGTGGTAAATGATATTTGTTGTGATCATTTTAAATAGTAACCACATTAGACTTGGTTGAATGTTGATCATTCTGTTTACTATCTGTAGGATTTGAGGTTTGAAAGCCAGTTGCTTTGTCTGTTCAGTGACATATTTGTGTTTATGTTCAGCTTGATTACTGAGGAGGTGTTGTTTGTGGCTACAAATTTCCGTCCATTGAACTAATGCTTTGTATTATAAATTGATATATTTGGATATACAGTATATAGGATGTATGTTATTTGACAAATGTAAGCCCAGCACTCACTGTCCTTTATGCTCTGTTTTTGGTCTCTACTAACTCCTAAGGGAAATATCTGGCTGTGACTGTAGACAAACTGTGTCTGGCTGCTGTTCACTACAGGGCAGGTATCACAGAGTGTGTTTTTCTTTTGAGAGAGAACTGAAACAGTGAATTCATGGCACAGAAAGCCAAAACAATGTGCTGAAAGATGCTAAAATTCTCCGTAGAGCTGAGGGGAGCGGCAGAATTGGGTAAAATTTCTCTGTGTCTGTCACTACGAGCGAACGAATATACAATCTCATTTGATCCAGCCAATATAAAAATATTAATTAGAGCCTCTTTTAGTCCCTTCTTACTATTCATCTTTGTAGACCTGTTATACTTTTTGGAAGCAGTGAAATGAATCAAATCACTGTTGGATTAAGTCATTACACCTTTTCTCTCAATGTAGCACAATGGTGGAGCAGGGTGCTGTTAAGGAGTCACTGTAACTGATCTTTAAATGCTCACTGGGCTTCAACCGCCCTGATTAAGAGGGTGGTTGCTGGGGGAGCTGTGAATGAGATTACCAAGGCCCAGTTACATAGGGAAATCTACTAAAAATTATTTTTTTCCCTTTCTTGTCAGGTTCTCTAATCCTATTCCTATTTTGGGAAATTTTTGTGAAAGATCTGGCAAAACTTCCCATATCTTGCTTCTTTTATTCCTTACTTCTTTCATATTTGATGAACAGCAAAGACAGCTCATTCACTTCTTCAATTTATAAGGTGATTAAAAGGGATAAATAGCCTTGTGTGTAGATGGCACACCTGTTGTACATTAGGGCTTCATTTCATCAGCACATGAAAGCGGGAAAGAGATAGGGACAAGCCGAGAGTCCTTGATCCCTTTCTCTCTCTGCACGTGTGTGTATTTATCTGTGTGTCCATGTGTATGTGTGCACGGTGACACCTGATTACACAGAAATGTAAATGAAAGAACACAGAACTTGGCCCGTATTTGAATATTCTCCAATATCTGAATTACTTTAGAGTGAACTTTATGAACTTTGCTGAAGAATTGAACAGATTTAACATTTAGACTTTGGAACATAAGAGATAAGCTTCCAAACAAAGTTTTTACTGCTTCAGTTTTTTTCACTCTAGTGCTCCACAGAAACTCAGCGGGAATTGCACATGTTGATTTTCTTCCTTGCTTCCTCTCATGATCAGTGTCAATTAGTTGCACCCAGCTGAATGAATGAACACATTTACACACACTGAAGTGTTCAATACGCTCAATAACAAAATAGCTTGGCAAGCATGCTAAGTCATGTTAGGTCAAATTAAGTCAATACCATTTACTCAAACTCTATTAACCAAACCAATGTATTGATCAGTAAAGACATGGTAAAGAAACTGGCCCAATGTGTTATGTGTTATGTTTCCTTGGCCCACATGATAAAGCTTTTAAAGCAAAATAAATCTTTTAATGTGCCGTCTCATAGGAGGAAGTACCTGACGCAGACTGATCTTCCTCTTTGTCTCTTTCAGAGTACGTCCACACTTAACTGGCTAAATAAAACACATTGTTTTCCCTCAATTCTGGCCCTCCATCCACAATAAGCCGGTGTTTTTACAGAACTGAAACTTGAGCTTTTTCAAAGAACTCTCCAGAGTGGATAAATCTGAAAGCACTGATTATGTGCTTGTGCGAAAGTTCTAGTAAAGAGAACAACTTTTCTCTACACACTCAGAAACGGATATTAGAGGGCCTTTTCTTATGTAATGTGACATATTTTCTACTAAAATGGAAAATGCAGTGGGGTTTAGTTAAGACAGGGATTTGTAACAAATCTGTCAGAGTTGATTGGATTGCTCAAAAGTGGGTGTGGCTTAAAGAAAACAGGGTGAAACTGAGCTGTATAGAAGACCATTGGTCTCCCCCCTGCACCTCACTCACCTGCGTTATTAGATGGAGAGGCAGAGGATTAGGAAGACATGAATAAATTAGAGCACAACATCAGTGGTTTGAAAAGTTTTTTTCCAAACAGACACGTCCTAATATATCTCTCTGTTAGCAACTATCACCGATAATGGTGTAGTGCGATTTTATATATGATATTTATGTACATCTGTGTGAGTTAAAGATGAGTTGAGTCATCAAAATCTTTTTTGACATTGCATTTAAAAAGAGCAAAATGAACAGTTAACACTGGGAAACTTCAAAAACATATTTAAATGTTAATATATTTCACACAACGCATCCTATATAATATATAGTATATTATGGTAATAATATTTTATTTTGTCATACAGTGGCATGATCATAAAATAGTGATTTTTTTAACATTTAAATCTTATATGTCTCGATTTTGCTGTTTGTTGACCAATATAAGGTTGATTTAGCCTTTTCTATGCGTTACAGTGTGGAATAAAGAAACGTAACACTAGCGAGTCATTTTCGCACCTTAACAGTGTTTTCGGATTTGGCAGATGGACAGATGGACATGATTTCAGTTACACAAAATCACACATCACACATTTTCCTGCAGGGAGACGTCCTGCAAAAGCTGATGCTACATTCTCAGTGAAATTATACATGTAAGGGTGCATGCATGTCCCGCCCTGTGGAATTAATCCTGTATACCTTCTTTGAATGGTTGTTAGAAACTTTTACTGCATTACTCTTATTAAATGGAAATCTGAATGGTGTCCTGAAGGCAAGGGAATACAGGCTTAATCATAACATTTTACATCTAGACAAATTAGTTCACTTTTGATTGCATTTCTCCAGAGTACCTTAGAGGCAAATAGTTTGTATTCAGTCGACTCCAAATGTGTTTAATTACTGTATATGCAAATCAGCTTTGTCAAGCACAGGAGATATGAGGGGAATGCCTTTGTAGTATCCTTTCTGTTGCACGGGACCCTTTAAAACCGAAATGTGTTTTACTTGAGCATATGGGTAATTTCATATTGGCAGAGGAAAGGAGGACACTTTTCTCTAGATAGACATGTACAGACACATGTGGGTCAGATCCCTCCACAAACTCCATGAGATAACATCAAAAAAGTTTAAAGCATGATGACAGTCTTCTACCATGTCCCATTGATAGATATAATTATAAACATGTGTATCTCTATTTAGGACGCCACTGTCCACTTGACTCAGAATCATTAGTTTGTATAATCTAGAGTTCAAATCATCTCCGAGAATGTTCCAGTGATTCAGCATGGAAGAATATTTCTTTAGTAGCGCTTTAAATGCTCCAGTGCTGCCTCATTGTAACTGCTGAGTCGACACAAGAACTTGCTTTCTAAACGGAATCGAGTGTATCTTTGATGCACAGTGTGTTTTCCTGCCAGCGAGTAAGAATTGCAGCAAAGGAGCTTTAGAAAATTACCCATTGAATCACACATTTCCCTTGTGTCAGAAAACTGCATTTGTCCTCTCATGCACAAAGCCGAGTAAATCCACACTTAGCTGAAGCATGCACTTTCGTCAAAAGTTATGTTCAAGTGTGCAGAGAGAGCGGAATGCTCTCCAAAGGCTGAACATCCGTACTGTAGGAATCACATCCATTCTTTCTACTCATGTTACTTTGTTCATTCATGTTTTTAAAGCAAATGGGGTTACCCCGCTGCTGTATTGATGTCAGCGGCTGCCCTGGTTCTTTAGATTCCTGAACACTTTGATTGCTTCCCATTGGAAAAAATTGGACACGAGCCCTTTTCACTTGGAGATTCTCTAATCCTCCAGTCTCCCTGCGAGCAGAGCGTGATGAGAGTTTGCCAGTTTCTCTTTTGTGTGTAGTGTCATTGAAAGTCAGCAGATGGTAAACAGAGGATTTGGGGCGAATGGTTATGATGACTAACTTCAACTTGAATAACTGATGCCTCTGTCTTTCTGACTGTTTCAGTCTGTTAGCGCCGTACTGTGAAATAACAACAGAATAGTTTGACATGGAGATTTAGAATGACTCACGATAAAGTGCCTCCAACATTCTCAGTATAGAGTATACAAACTAATAATTCATATAATTCATAGTTTTATTTGTTTTCGTATTTATGCACAAAAACAAACACTTAGCCTTGTGGTCTGGTATCAAACAGCCATTAAAGGTCTCTGAGCTCCTTCCTTGGAAAGCTTCCGGTACATTCTTGTCTAGGCAGCATTAGCCACTAAGCTGCTGGAAAAATAAATTTGTTCAGCTGCATCACACACATGCCCTCAAATGGGAATTTAAGCAGGACGGGCCATTTTGAAAATGACAGCCGCACTTCATCACACACAGCATTTGATGAGCAATGCTGGCACTCCTTCTCTCAGTCAGAAGAAGAAAGCAAGCTATCCGCAGTGAAAGTCGCATACATTTTCTACATGAACAGGGCTTGGCTCACATGAACAGTGGAAACAAAGATGGCTGCTAATGAACAAAGTGTGTCTGTTGCGGTTTGGAGTCAGCCTGCTCTGTTCTCTTTCTCTGGCTGTCTCATTTCACATTTATGAGAATCTGTTTCAGCTGCTGAACTGGTTATAATGCAGCATTTATGTTGGAGGAAGCAGTGACGCAGTGTGACAAGGACCCTCTCTCATTCCACTCTCTGTCTTACTCTTTACCCCGACTTTGTCAAACTGTTTATTCATGATGAAATTAAAGAATTCTGTGGTCTCTCTCGCCTCTGTTTTCCTACTCTACCATGTCCTTCCACCTCAGCCAAACAAGTAAGCGCTCGATCAATGATACATGAAGCTCTGCACGGATAGGAAGTGTCAATGAACATGCATCTTTTGAGCAGCATATCTCACTGCTAGGGCACACTGCATTTTAAGCAGTGACACAAAATACCAAAAAGACACTTCAGTTTGGAATATATTAGAAAATCTGAATAATCTTACCCCCATTTTCTCAATTTTGATTGTAGAAGATTTTTTATGGCAACACACACTGACAGCATCTCAACAGCGTCAGCTTGTCAGGATGTGCCACTATCCTACTGTATTTCCCAGAATTACATATCAGCACTTAAAAAGAGTAGCACATCCTGGCTGATGTATCTCTTCTGCTTCTTCAGTCTGTATGACACATGCCATGTGTGCTACAGGTGTCACCCGCGACACCCTGCTGGTGTGTGTTGCACATAAGTCACTGATATCTAGCAGCAGTCCTCTTTAAGTCAGCGGTCAAAAGTTCCTTGTGAGTGTTTAACCCAGCAAGGAATCTCACTGGAAAATTGAAGATATAATTTATCTTCCCACATTTTGTGTTAAACAAAGTTAACTCTTATTAAATTTTCTAAAAGAATTTACAACTCTTCTAAGCAGTCGGGACAAGCACTTGCAAATTTTCTTTGAGTATGTAACAACACTTCATCTGCACACTAGTACTGTACTTTTTAAATTTATGCACAGAATAACTCTGCAGTAGAACATATTAGTGTTTTGCAAGGATGCTTTAAATATACAAAATGACACACAACTGCAAAGTAGTTCTGTCGCATTGAGTACAATTAGTGTAGTACACTTCTATAAACTAAAAACTGGGCCAGTTTAGTCTGAATGTGTATTTAACTAGTCCACTTACACGTATACCAATATTTTATAAATATACTTGGTGTATAAAAAATGGTGACTCACTACTCTTCAAGTTAAAGGTGCCCAGTAGAGTTTTCTTGTAAAAAAACAAAAGTGATGTTTACATTTGCGAAAACACATTATGTGTATCCTTAAGGTCTAAGAAATGTGTTGAATGCATTTCCTTCCTCATAAAACTTTACAAAGCCAATTAGTATTTTACAGTTGCTAGCAGTCTTCTTCTTTCCTGCCTTTATCGGCGCATTGAAGAACATCTTGTTACTGCCACCTGTTGGTCAGTGGAATAGAGTGAAACCACTGGCAATGACTGTGTATTGCATTATCTATGTGCACATGTGATTAAACAGGGACCCGCTCTGTACTGCCACTGGAGGTCAAAAATTCTGCAGGGAATATTTAAACCTGCAATAACTGCTTTTGTCACTTGGAAACAACATTATCATTCATTTGGAGTTGTGGTTCTCTCCACCTGGCAAATGTCCTGTGAGCTCTGTTTTTGGTCTCCACCAACTCCAGAGGCTAACATCTGTCTTTTTAGGTGGTTATAGTCACAAACCATGTCTGTCTGGTGTTTGGTGCTGAGCAGGTAGTGCACAATGTTTTTTTTTCTTTTGCTGAAAACAGCTGTCTTTTACGTCTGGAAACAACAATATGAGAGGTGGTGAGAGTAAATGAAACATTAAAGCTGGGGTGGGCACCTAAACAATGAGCTGAAACTCCAAATACAGGTCTGTGAAGCTGAGCGGAGCTGCAAATTCAGGTGATAATTCTCATCAGATTCGTTACCACGAGTGACCCCTTTCACATTATCACATCATTTTCACATTGTCATTTTTATACATTGTTATCATGAAAATATCTATTATAATTTTGCCCCATGTCAGACATGGGATTTGTAGCAGAGCGCAAGCTACAAGTCTAGTAGAAACAGAGTAAGATGACAAAGGCTGAAACAATACGTTTGATAGAGGAAGATGTAGAGTGAGGTCAGGTTTAGGGTATCATGTGGGCCTCACATGACAGTGGCTTCTCAGTGCCTGAACAAGACTCTTTATCCTTTTGGCAGGGAGAGGCGATTGTCAGGAGGACACTGATGACAGTAGAGGAAGCACATTAGAAGTGATAGTCTGGTGATGGACAGTATGTTGAGACAGTGACGGGTGTGCTAGTGGGTATTCAGGCTTAGAGTTGGTAGGAGACAGCTTCACTGGGTTAGAACAGGAGACACTGAGTGACACAGGATGTTGTGGGAAGAAAGCTAACAAGTAGCAGAAAGAAAGATGATGGTAGGAGTGAGCTGTAAGCTCTAAGTCGTAACATTATGAATACAAATATTTACATTATCAGATATAAGGAAGTTAGTGAAAGTCTTCCTGTACCATTCCCGCCAGATCACCACTCAGTAAAAATATACAGTCTTATGATCAGTTTCATGGTCGTAAATGTGAAGTTTCTAAATGTAAAGTGTAATATGGGCAACATCTGTACTCGCACATGTTCACGTGATTGACATTTCTCTCGCTCTCGTTATTTCTCTGCAACAGACACACACTTTCCCCTTCATTGTCTCTAATTAGACACGGATGAATTCCATGTGTCTTGTCTTTTCGTCTCACACACATGCACTCACGTGCACACATGCACACACACACACACACATACACAAGCAGCACACTGCATGCTATTTTTGGTATGTGTTATCTTTCGAAGTGTGACATTCAGATTTAGAAGTGGTTCAAGCGGAGTAGATATGAGGAACCATGCAGAAACATTTCATGTATAGTCATCCCACAGTCGAGTTATGACGAAATGGTATTTTATGTCTCTAATTGACAGCGGAATAGTCTGTTGATTAGAGATCATCTTTCAAGAAGCTTAAATTCAGACCAGCGTTTACACCCAGCTGAGCTGTCAGTCAGTAAGTAGGTGGTGCCGTTTACCTCAGCTTCTTCTTTCTTTTTTCCTGAATGTTGCCATGTTGTCATTAAGTAGGAGGATGTCCAGGACAGCTCTCCACTGAGTACTATAATGACCTATGTGGATATATATGTCAGAAATTGTATTTCTTGTGTACTCTCCTCATTCTACTTTGATATAGAATACTGTAGTTTGGCCATTCCAACGAGAGAAAAATTCAGAGGTTGCAAAAGATTAAACCTCATCATTGCTGTTTTCTTTCTCTCAACCAGAGACTTTATCTCCTCTCTGGTCATTTGTCCCATTTCTCTATTCTCCCACCTGCCTACCTGTGTTACACACACACGTGCATGTGCATGCACACGCACGCACGCACACACACCCGTGCACAGCTCAGTGATGTTATTCATTGTGGTCTGTAGCGCAGGATTAATTCCCTTGTCTCTCTTTAAACATTAATGATTTCCCTTTGATGGAGTGGTGTTTGGCTTTATTTTAGCTCATCTTTAACTATTCATAACTGTGTTATATAATGGCAATTATGCATCAGCACAGGACCTAGTATAGATAAGAGCCTTGCGGACTCAGTCCTAAGAAGGTACATCAGAGCATGAAATCCATTCACTCTCAGTTTTAATTATGCACATTCTTTACAAGGAAAAAAGATGTTTGCTCTGCTGAGCATGCAGTGGAGCTGAGATAATAGTTTAATTTGCAAATAACAGGGGCTCTTTTTTTGAAACAAGGACATTTGTGTTTGATGACAGGAGTAGGACTGAGAACTATCATTTTGCTACCAATTAACAGGAGGGTGTGGAAAAAGAGCAAAGTGCTAGAGGCAGATGAAACTGGCAAACACTGAAATCTAGTTTACCTTAAGTTGATATTCTACTTTTTAAATGTCAATCATTACTTTATGGATTATCTGGACATGTTCCCTCAAGAATACCTTTAGCCAGTGACGGTGAGGGAGACAGCGGCAGCGGTCTGTGCAGTGTAGTTGACAATGTTTAAAATAGCTATTTGAAAAGCCCATTATATATTAGCACATGATATGATTAGATAAGGCCTGATGAATAGCTTACATGGCTCCCTTCAGGTCTGATGCAGACACATGGTCATTGTAACAGACAGGGTTGTTTGGGTGTGTGTGTGTGTGTGTGTGTGTGTGTGTGTGTGTGTGTGTGTGTGTGTGTGTGTGTGTGTGTGTGTGCGCCTGTGTGGGTCTTATTAGGTGTGAAAGACATGGCCCTTAACATCCTGCTCTTTGATAGGTTTTGATTCAGTGCTTTGATTTGCGACAGAGCAACTTCTAAAAATAGAATGTAGAGGAAGAGAGGGAGAAGGGGGGGGGGGGGGGGGGGGGAGAATGAAGGACACTGACTGCTTTGGTCTCCTGAGAGTTAGTTGCATTTGATCTTTTCATAGCCATCACTCACTCTACATTTTTTAATACATCACATTTATACAATTCCTCCTTTCACTCTCACACCTCTGTCTCGCCCTGATTCCATCTGTCTTTCTTTTTTCTTTCTTTTTCATTTCCCCCTCCCTCATCAAATCCCGTTTTAGCCCCCTCTCGCTCTCTCTCCCCTCTCACTGTTTTTCGCACACACGTTGGCACGCACGTTATTACCGAGCTGGGGGAGAAAGCTGGGACTGCAGCAACAACACAGACAAGAAACAGAAACAAGGAGGAGAAAAGAAGCACTGACACATCCAAACGGACAAGGGAAAAAAAAAAAAAAAAAAAAAATCACATATTGGATTAGCAGCTTGTACCTATTGGCGCTGCACGTGTGCTCTGTTATTGTGTGTATGTGTGGATGAACTGTGCCATTCTTTGCTGTACTCCGGGACACACACCAAAAATAACACACTTTATACACTCATACAAACAAGCACACTACGCGTCCAGATGCCTGTGTCTAAGGTAATGTATATTATCTGTCTTTACTATTGTTATGAAGGTCAAACTGACAGTTCTTCCTGGAGACTTTATCGTGAAGGTTAGGGTTATTACTATTTGTTTGTTTATTATATATGATGTAAATGTGTAAGTGTATGTGGATTTGCCTGCGTTCAGCTTGTGTGTGTAAGTTACACTATTTGCATGCTGCAGTCACAGCTATCCTGCAAATGCTGCTCTAGGTGAAGTCACAACTATTTGCGTGTTACTCACATTTATATAACCAGGGATTTAGAAAAAAAAACTGTTGTACAGTAACTGTTTCTATTGAGATTGGTGGTGGAGGGTTTTTGTTTCTATTTTCCGTTCAGATAAGCAAGGATTAGTGACTTACTCTTTTCTGATTTACATATTCAAGATTTAGATTTTTTGCAGGACTTTTCCATGTTTATTATCATATGTCTAGAATGATTTTTTTTCTGAATTAATTCTTCCTGGAGAATGGGAAAGCAGACACTGAGACAGAAGTACTGCAGGAATCTGAGCTCTGGTGTGAGTCATTCTTCGGTTAGTTGGGACTCATGTGGTTCCAGAGGCAGGGAACTTAAGCACTTTGACTATCTTTTAGTGCCTTGTTTTTACTGTCTTTTATCTACGCATAGAATTGATACATGTCAGAAACTCTTCAATCGTTAATGTTGAGTCAGTATCGAGTGCTGCAGGAATCCTAAAAGGTAGCATTTTTGCACCTCCAGTTCCTGTGTCTTGAAGTCAGTGGGTTTTTTGAGTGGGATTTTGGTTAGATGCCTGAAATAAGGTCAGTGATTAACACAAGCTCAAGACATTTCCACGTTTTATTCTATGATGTAAAATATATCTGCGACCGTGGTGTAGTTCGTTTATAGCCTAGCATTAACTTTCGGCCAATGGCTTCAAAACCCCTAAAACTGGTGTTCTTCGAGAACATTATCTTGATGAACAAAACGTGTAAGTATCATAAAACATTGTTTGTCGCAGAGCTTATTTTCTGCAATAATCCAAAAGCCAATGTAAAAATCCCATTGGCTTTTCTCGAGGGAATTATGGCGATGCTAACTTCCTGGTTGGCCAACAAAAATATGTCATCTCTCCAGCACTTTATTAGTGTGACTGCAGCAACCATTTTTGACTTGATGTTTGTTTTTGTTTGTATGTAGTATTGAACTGTTACCTGCTGTATATGAAACCATTTTGCTTTTGTCCTGAAAGATATTGTCAGTGATGGATAGTTGTTGACCCGAGGAACCATGTACAGGGACAGCAGGTGTGTGTGTGTCTTCCTTTCAATGTCAAATGTTGCTTGTCACTCTGAGGAGACACAAAAACCTCTTGAGATAACAGAGTGAGAGGAAGGTGTGAGAGAGAGAGGGAGAGGGAAGGAGAGGGAGGGAGAGGGAGAGAGTGTGTGAATGAGTGACAGAGGCAGATAGAGAGTACCATGTGGTTTAATTAGCCACTTAGGTAGAGCAGGTATTTTTGTTTATTCAGCAAGACACACTGATTTATGATTCTTGTTAAAGTTCTCTTGAATTTGCTGTTCACTTATGAAGCTTTTATCTATGTATTTAGGCTTTTTTTTATTATTTTGCATCAAGGTAACTGTTGTGTTGTTGTTACATTAACAATTGCACTTTGAACTGTGTCTGTGGAATTAAATATCAAAAACGTTCACGTTTTGAAAGTTGACACTGAATGCATGTTTAGATTTGTCTTATTTCTTAATTTATTAATCTGCTATTTTCCTCGAAATCATTACATTTGTCGGGTATGTAACCAAAACAACAAAAACAAAACAAAATTAGCATTACTCTAACTGGCATTCGCATTGGCAAAAAGTGCTATTTTGGTATTTTTTTAAATCAAATAATCAAAATTGCATTGGTACCTGTATCGGGAAAAAAGAAAAATGTGCAGCTCTATGTTTGTTCATTATTTTTGTTTAACTCAACAAGTGGCAGAGCTACGAAATTAGCAGCCATGTGAGCTCAATCGCTGAGTCCTGCCTGTCTTTGTGCCTTATAGGATGTTTTCTGATTGATTGTTTACAACCTCTAAAATGGTTATTACCTGTATGGAATAACATTCAAACCCCATACTACTGACGGCAGTGCCATTAGCCTGGTTTAGGTGAAAATGGGCTTGCGGGGTTCACAAAGTCCTCCCTGGACTCTGCCTTGTCGAGGCATTGTTTGAATAGAAATGGTACATTGATGTCATCCAAGTCAAGGATATTGTGGCAGGCTATGACTCAGTGCAATTATAGAGTGCAAACATATCTATATATAGCCATACAATGCATATCTACTGTGGCCTAGACAATAACAGTAAAAAAAAATAATGAAACCGTCACTACACATTCAAGGTTTATAATTAAGTTAGATTTTAACATCCTGTCATGTATAGTGCTGTATGTATGTTCTTGGCATAAGCCTACAGATCCTATAGGTTTTGGCCCAGTGTTAAGTAGGGTTTATTTAGGATATAAATCTGAGTAAGTTCCAGTTTTAGAAAAACTTGAACTGCTAATGAGGTTAGCTCAAATCCACTGGGGTAATGTTTAAGATTGAAAGGAAGTTTTTACAATATGGTACGGTTCCTGTCTCATATATTGTTAACCTCTGACTGCGTAGCTACACTGTGCGTGTCGGGTAGATGTTGGTGTGTTTTAACTACACGTATTTATGTGTGTTGACAATGGATATGTGCCCATTGTGTGCTTTGTGCATCCTGTGGGACCTGCCTGTAGTGCCCTTAATGTCTTCACAAAGAAATGGAGGGTGGGGGCGCTGTGAAGGCACAAATGTAAACATATGTCAGCCGATATCTGCTGCAATCATGGAGGACATTATGGACCAGTTAGTATGTTTGGTGGACATACACACCACACGCGTGCATGCATATGCTTCTCTCTGGGCTCTCACTGCTCATTTGTCTCTTCTCATTATCTCTATCTCCTCCCTCTCTCTCCTTCCCTCTCCCTCTTTCCCTCTCACTTGTTTGTGCAGCTTGGGAGTCTACCTTCTTAGCCTCTTGGGCATTTGCTCTCTTCCCCTCTCTTTCTCTCTTCCTCTGTCTCTGTCTCTGCACAGTTCAGTTGGCCTAGCCCACACTGACAGAATCACACACACCAGCCCAGCTAGCCAAGGCACAAACACTCACACCCCAGTTTGAGTGAGGAAGTAGGCCACTTTAATGGGGATGTGTGGAGTGCCTGTATCTACCTTTAGTGGATTGTAACCTGGAACTGCTTCCTCGTGCCAGGTAGGGTTTTTATACCATGACTTCATTTCTCATTTGTAGAGTACTTCTTTATTTGTGAGTAATCAACGGAAAGCTTTCATGCAAATGAATTTAATGCTGCTTTTCTTTGGCTTTGGAAGAGATTTATTTCTTTTGGAAGAGTATTCAGGCAGTTAGTTTGAGATGTTGATATTGTTGTGCTTGCTGGGAGGCAGGGAGTGGTTTGGTCCTGTGGAGAGAGGATAGAAACAAGATCGAGATGAGAGGAATGATAGGAAAAAGCAATAAAGGCTCATTTATCACTGGGCATCTGTATGACAGGCTCATATGAGCAGTTGGGTGTCAGTGTCATGCTCTACATTGATTCTTTTAACTTCACTTTTTCTACCCATTTGTTTGTTTGTTTGTTTGTTTTTTTTCTTTCTTATGTTTTGTCTTTGTTTATACCTCCATCCAGTTATCCTTCCTTCCTCTCATGGCTTTAATGGCTCTCCTTGATATTATTGCCCTCTTAACAAACAGTAATTGTTGTTTTCTGAACAACAGATTGTTTACACCCCCTGTTTGGTGCTTTTACTGTATTTCAGTCATTTCTGCTCTGGCTGTGTGCCAGTGACATGACTTAGCCCTCCACATGGCTGGGCAGTCGTAGAGTGAGGAACAGGGAGACTGAGAGAGAGAAGAGAACGATAGTGAGATAGCCATTAAGAAGACATACTCTACATCATGTTAGTGCCAAGCTGAAAGTGATAGAGACAAGAGGAGAGAGCAAACCAGAGGGACCAGAGAGGAAAAAAAACAACAGGGAGCTCACTGGGGAAAATTGCTTTTCTCTTTTCCTCATTAAGGGAATTGTGGGGTTATTCTCTTCTTACAAGGAGAAACAGAGAGAGAATTAGATGCAGGGCTGAGTCTGTGATACGCAAACGGGGACATGACCGATTATTTGCCATCGGATCAAATGGTAGCTTGTGTTTAAATGAAATTTACAGTACAGTGGTGTAAAGAAAGTTTTTCAAGTGAGAAAAGAAGAATAGGTAAAAAAAAGAGTCTCCTCTCCTCTCCTCTCCTCTCCTCTGCTCTCTTCTCCTCTCTTCTCCTCTCCTCAATCTTTGTCTTGTCCTTGATCAATAGTAGACAGTGTCAATGGCCCAACCCTCTGCTGCACACATGCAAACAAACGCACACACACACACACACACACACACACACACACACACACACACACACACACACACACACACACACACACACACACAAATGCACGCACACTCTGAATGTGATTTGTGAGCTGGTCTTACATAGTTAGACTGAGCTTGGACAAATGAGATGTTTGTTATTTTTTATAACCTAGGAAAAACAATGTCACACAGACATGCACACGCACACACACACACACACACACACACACACACAAAAGACACAAACCGAACAAAAGATAGATGCATCTTCTCTCACTGTCCTGTTACTGACACACACAAGCACACACATACATACATAACCCCTCTACCACTAACTAACACACACACACACACACACACACACACACACACACACACACACACACACACACACACACACACACACACACACACACACACACACACATCTCTGTCCGCTCCTTCTCAGTGGTCACATTGTCTTCAGCTGCCTGGCGTCACGGGGCAAGTTACGTCAATGACATTTTCTCTCTGAACCCTCAGCTTCTATCAATAATGCCTTTGCATCTTTGGATGTGACATTCTTACCCCCCACTACAGCCCCCACAGCCCCACCCCACACACACACACACACACACACACACACACACACACACACACACACACACACACACACACACACACACACACACACACACACACACACACAACCACACACACACAACCACACACACATACACCCCACTCCCAAATCCCATTTTCCCCCCTCTCTGGCTGTCATGGACTTTGCCTGGTTTCTGTGAGCGAATTCGCCTTGATTCTTCCAAGGGTCTTGTGGGACTGATAGAATGCACTGTTAATCTTAAAATAAGTTTGATTGCAATTTGCGGACGAAAACATAAACACAAACATGGATACATACAGGACGGGTACTTCACCAGCTCCCCATTTAAGATGAAATATTAATGAGAACAGATTTCATGCTAATAAATTGCAGCTGACATCTCTAAGGTTTATTAACTCACTGCTAAGTATTCCTGGGAGATACTGAGCCACTGTAGTTCTTCTTCCATTAGTGTTGCTGACATTCAGAATATTCCTGCAACACTGGTACCTGTTATGACTAGCGGTATTATCATGTCCTTCTGAGTGGATGAACCTAAATTATATGCTGATAATGGTGATGTTTTTGTCACGTGAAAACTTTGACATTTCTACTTGTTTTTACTTGACATCGGCAGAAGCATCTATAAAAAACTAAGATGTAGACCAATATAAATACTAGAATTCTACCAGAGCATAAACCATTTTTATCACTCTCCTGAGCCGGTAGTCTTTTGATGCTGTCTTTTTTTTCCATGATTCGACTAAAAGATTTACTTTTGTGCTCCCAGTGTTCAACTGACATTTTGTCTTCTGGATTTTCTTTGATCCGCAGACACCTTTTCACTCGTTCCCTTGCTCCCTTTCCCATTTTCTGTTTTCTGCTTCCCTTTTCGGCCTGATCACAACGGAGGGGTCTGACAGATAAACGACTATCGCCGTCTCGTCGCTCCTCTCTCAGTTAAATGGAGGGCAAAGGAGGTCGGTGCATTGCGGTGCATATAATGAGGCAATTCAGAGATTGATCATCTATATGGTCTGGCCTCTTAACAAGTTATTGGAATTATACAAAGCAATAATGTCTCTTAAATGTTCAGACCACAGATTGGTCTGGGTCAGTATATGTCAAAACACGCCTAATATATATTTAGTTGGCCCAGACATGTGTGCATAGATACACACAAACATAAAGGCTGTCTTCCTGTCAGTCATAACAAACATCAGGATGATTATCATATGAGATGCTGCATGACAAGCTCATCAACATGCTGTATACAGCTCTTCCAAATTAGACTGAGCGTGTGAGTCCTTTGTAATATATAACCGGTGATTGCAGGAATGTAGGAAATAAACTGTGTGTGTGAGTTTATGCGACAGACTGTGACGTGGGTTGGAGCGAATTATTTCACTTGAGGCAAATAAACAACTTGGGCTATGTGTGTATAAAACAAGTTAGTGGACAATAATGTGGTTCAAAACTATTTTAGAAAACAAGTTTGTGATCACTGTTGAGGGAGATAACAAGTAGCATCACTTGCCCAAGGATGTTTATAGTCTGCAAATGACAATTTTACACAGAAAGATGCTGCAAGTAAAGCTGATAACTCACTGATTTTAGTTTGAATACCTTCTATTGTGCCAAGTCTGTTAGGGCACAGGAAGAAAAGTGTTTTCTTTTTTTCAACTACCTTTTTTTTAAAAAATTTTTATCATGAGTCTGTTCTTCTCATTCCTTCTTTGTAATATTTCAAGCTCCTTTTCTAATTAAATAGTTTTTTTCTACCTGAAGTGTAAATAATGCAATTTTCATCTACTGACATTGAGATCAATGTTTTCTATTACTTTAAACTTGTACTCCTTTCAGAGGCAAATGTTGCTCTTTTACTTGTTATTGAGTATTTTTTGAGTGTGGTATTGCTGCTTTTACTTTTAGTAAAAAAAGAAAAAAAAGATCAGAATTTGAGATAAAGATGTTGTCAGTTGGAGGTAGTTATCAAATTTTATTCCAAAATCTACCTTTGATTACATCATATAATTAGTGATTCGGTATAGAAGATCCAAAGCCCTGGTGCTCATCAAACGTAATTGTCAGTGTTTGTTAGTAGGAAGCTGTTGAGGGATCATATCGTCTTTGCTAAGGTGCAAAGACTGCTGTGTGCTGGAAATTGGCCCATGCAAACTGGAAATGGTTCTTTAATGTGGAAACAAAGAGGTGATAATACTTTTCTCATCTGTCAGTGGTAGAAGAAGAACAAGGGTAAAAGTGCCCATTTCAATTAACTTTTCTCTCACAATGTTCATTTTAACTTTTCCCTTAGGCCATGTTAACAGGAAACATTTCTAGATTTATCTGACCTCAGATGTCCTTTTAGGAGATCAATGAGATAAGTCTGTGAGCAAAGGAGACCGAATAACAGGCTTAATACAGACAGATTGGGTACATCACTTGTACATCCTGCCAGCCAACTTGCTATCATACAGGTCCACCACTGAGTCAGTGGGTGGAAAGGAGTGGAGACGAAGAGAAGAAAAAACTTTCCCTTTCTTTGGTGGTGGTTTTAACAGCTTTGCTAATTGAATTGAGCTGGATTTATTGAAGTTGGAAGTGGATTTGGCAAGTGTGATGGTGGATACATTAAACCATTAATATTTGACTAAGTAGAGTGAAGCAGGGGAAAACTTTAATACTCTTTAATGTAATGTCTTACTTAAAAGCAACTAGGACAGAGGAAATTGAATAGAGAAAAGGGAAAAGAAGAAGGGCTAGAAAAGAGATTATTGAGAATAGGGGTTTGGGGAAACTACGATGACAGAGTTCAAAGATGCATCTTTAGTTTTTGGAGAAAGCTGCTCCCCTGGGACAGGTCTCACATTGCCATGGTAACTGCGGGACAGCGCTCACATGGTCCATGTACTTCTGTCTTTACTATAAGATTTTAAGCTTCAGAGTAGGGTTATTTTTTCAGCAAGACTGGAGGTATTCACCGCTGTCACATGGTTTCTTCAGTGTTTCTTTTCCACTCAGTTGACACCAAGCATGAGTTAGGAATGAGTAATTTGGCAGGTGTCACTGGAAGGTGTAACTTATTTTCTTTACAAATAGTGTTAAACAGAGGAGATACACTTTTTTGTAAAATACAGCAGCTGCCTTTGAATGTGCAGCATGAATGCTATCCCTCAACATGTTATATCAGAGGCAAATATATGAATACAATTTAAGGTTTAACGTGTAGAATTTTATATTCAAATTGAAATTGAGACAAATTGTGAAGTAAAACTTCAAAATAGAGTTTCTGAGTGCAGTGTTTGAAATGTATTTTTTCCACATTAACGAGTCACAGGATACAGGAAATAAGGTCAGTGATAGCTACCCTACATGCCCCAATTTGGCTTTAAACATCTCACTATTTTGGGACTCCCGAGGCTGATAAGTATGCATATGTTTTTTTTAAAGTTTGAGAGCCATTTGGCCTTTCTTTCTCCACAAATTTTTCTTTTGTTGGACTTTTTAGGGCCTAAATGGATTTCCAAATGGAAGGAAATGCAACTGAGCTGACCCAAATCTAGGAATTGTGATAAACCTCACAATTTGCAGATGTGCTGCCTCTAGTTTGTTTTAAACCCACATACAGTGCTTGTGTCTGTTCCCTTACCCGACTGACACTAATACGACTGGCAGCTCTTTGAGGCTGTAATGTTCTTTGTAAAGAAAGTCAAACTGTGTGATATGATAAAAGATGAAGTTCAAAATTTGTTTTTGATCTTTAGCGTAACATGTAATAACTGGCCAGAGGGTAAATGTCAGAATAAAGGCTTCCAGCAGCCTATATCAGAAAGGTTTATCATGTTGTGAGCAGTACTGAGGCTGAGAGAGACGACATACAACAAAGACCCTGTTGTCTGAACCATGCACATAAAGAATTGTATAAAATGTGTAAAATTACCTAAAGTGAAATTGACTGGGGCTCACTAACTAATGCCAGTCACCAGTATGACTGCCTCCTGGTCTTGAACACAAGTAACAGTCTCTAACATGATGAAGCTGTCCAATGATAACTCAAGGAGGCCATGGAGTTAGCTGGCCACCAAAGTGTTAAATCACATCTTCTCAGTGAGCTGAATCCAGTCTCTTGTTGTTTGGCCTTTGGCCACTAAGACGGACTCTTCCACTTCCAAAATTATGTTTGGAAATTCATATTCGCCCTTTTCAAAAAAGATCATCATTAGCTTTTTAAGTCATTGTGAAACCAGTAATGGTGTTAATGGTCCATCAACATGAAAAACCAAGATTTAGTTTCCATCCATTTCCTCTCTCCTCCTAATTTCTTTCTTTCTTTGCGTCATTACTTATCACAGACTCCTCTCTTCTGCTTGCCTTTTCCACTTTGTCTCCGCCGTCTACTCTCTCTCTCTTACCCTGCATCCCACTCTCTGCCTTTTAGTGCTGGTTTTGTTGCTTAATTGAGGCAATGTCAGAGATTGTATTCTAATGAATCATTGATGACTTTTGAGTACACGTATATTCTACATGCGCATTTATATGCACATAAACGTAAGTGCAGAAAAAAAGCGAATGAACACTGAACATGTCTCATTGCCCATTAGCTTGTGTCTTTTCATTCGTCTTTTGAAACAGACTCATTGAACAGAGAATGCAGGGAAAATGGAAAATATCATAACTGGACAAAGCCTTGAAGATGAATACATTTATTCATATTTTTCTTCCTTTCATATTGCAAGATAAGATGTGAGGACAGGCTCAAAAGAAACACAGGGTTAATGTGAAGCTGCTTTATTTCTTGTGTCTGATTGTGTGTGTGTGTGCGTGTCCACTGTAGAGAGTGTAAGAAGGAACAAGTGTATCTGACAGGACAGGTGGCTCCATTGTGTCTCGAGCCATATCTTCAACAGTCAGGGGTTTATGTATGTAAGACAAGGAAAGAGATGGGGGTCAGCGAGGTGGAGAAAGGGAAAGAGAAACAGCCTACGTAAATGTCAGGTCTAAATGCGTGATGGATAGATATAGGAATTAATGTTTATACCATGATGATTCAAAATGTTCATACTATGACAAGCCTCAAAAAACAACCCAGAAGTCATCATTTTTCTGACAGTGACTCACTATTCTGACTTGGAAAACCATGAATAAAGAAAATGCTGGAAAAGGATGGGCAGAAAGGCAAAGGCTTTACTTCCACTTTCCTCCATGGGTGCTTTTTTGAAAGTGCATTTCATTCTAAAAATATCCCTGTGAATCAGCAAGAAGCCTTGATGTCTTGGTTGTAACACTACTGTGAACCATTAAGGTAGGATCACAGGGAGGTTAAGAGGGAGTTAGAAGGGAAAATGAGAGGTCTGGATCACCTTGGGGTAGTTTTATATATTCATGGACATCTACACAGGTCCAGTTTATATTGATAGCCCTGAGTCACTGTTCTTGTCTCGATGGGCTTCACAGTGACCACCATGGGAAATAGTAAATGAAACCGACATTACCCAAACAAAGAAGCACCAAAAAGGTGTGTCAAGCCTTGAGTTGTGACGCTCAGAGAAAGACCTTGCCAGAATAATCAGGGGTTGGGGATTAGGTACGACCAGTTGTGCTCTTCTGGGAGGCTTGGAAATTGCTAGAATTACGTTTTTTTTAATGTTTGAAATCATCTTCCATCCCCCCCACCCCCACCCCCACCATCACCCCCTCGGTTGTGCTGTTCAGTCAATGCCCAAACCGGACACCAACTGATGTAATGCTTTATTGCAAGCACTAGCAATCTTTGATCTTTCGCCACTATATTAAAGTTCATTAAGTTATAACTCATACAGAGAGATCAGATATTATGTGTTTTGGCAAATTAATTAAGGTCTGTCATTAATCCAGGCTGTAGTCAAAGCCAGCAGGATTATATCATCACTACTCAAAAGAACAGTGAACAATAAAAAACATGAGTTTTAAAGAAAAATGGTCATTGATCTGACTGTTGTTGGTCAGTGCTGTGTCTTCTTTGCAACAAAACTGTTGATCAGTTGAGATCAGACAACTATATAGTCTTTATCATCATGTCTTTGAGAAGCACAAATCTCTTTGTTAAATGATACTCAGGAATTGAATATCTGTTTGAAGTAGATTTATTTTTCACCTGTTATTCATTTAGTTGCACTATTCTGTAATATGAATATTAAATAGACTCATATAGACACTTATCAGATGGTAGAGTAGAGTCATTTTACTGGTGTTTCATTTTGCTAACGGTTGATTTTTGAGCCATGCCTAGACTGTTGGGAAAATCTCAGATTTAACTTGTATGCTAAAAAGGTTTAGTAGAAGGGTGTTGAGATTTGGGGGAGCTATGTGTCAACCCCTAAAACATGCAACATACTATTCAAATAAACATTGAATAAATTAATATAAATCCAGTATAAACAGATTGCACATAATAAACACATCAGAACTGTGAATCTGGTGCAAGATATGAGAGGCAAAGGTTTGCAAAACATTATTTGGTTTGATGGGTCAACATATAGTGCATTGTGGCAGGTTTTTAAATGCCAGATTTGCGGTTGTGATAGTATGCATACACAAAGATACTGACTCAGAACACAGCCTTCTTCAAGTTCTCCACAGCTCATGTTACAAAAACATGACGTCATATGGTTGCTGGAGTCACAGTGACCCCAATTTCAGACCTTCCCATCCTATATCCAGACATACTGTATTCATTGTATATTGTATTGTGCCTATATACAGTTGAGGCAAATTACAGTGCAACACCACTCAGTATGCAAATAACCCCTTACATCACCTCTGCTTACACTTTTCCTACACTAAAAAACAAATTCAGTGTTGACTGATTTGTTTTTTGTTTTTTTTCACACAAACTCTTGCACGAGCACTTACATGATCTACAATTTCAGACAGTATAATTTTAAGGATTCCTTTCTTGGAGCTGATCCTGAATGAAAGTCCTAAAAGCTCTTTGAGTTCATGAATACAGGTCAAAAGTTTAGAGGCGAGGACAACCAGAGCCACACAGCATGTGGGGAAAATAATTTGAGCTGCAAAAGTACACAAACAGCTTGTGAAATATCATGAGAGCTGTCTGCGAGGAGGCAGCATTATCTCCAATTAGAACAGAGCATCTTGTGACTGCAGCTTGTCATCATGGGTTAACTTGACCAGCACAATGAGGCCCTTCACCAGACTTTCTGCAGAATTGAAGGAGGTAGAATTAATTTTGTTGACTGAGCTGAAGGCTTGTGATTCCACAAATCCACTCATGAATACATTGTATAACAGAGAGTTGTAGTACTGCAGTTTATTTTCATTGACTATATACAAATGTGCATTTTGTAATCCTACTGCTCTGTGAAAATAACACCCTAATTAAATATTATAGTACTCTACTATTTGCTTCTTGGCACTTTAATACTTCACACAGGGTGAGGAATTGTGAACTGAAGGTGAATGAAGATAATCAGATATTAAACCCTTTTTTCTTCATCTAATTCTATCGTTTAATCCTTTGCTCTTTACCAAATGTCTCCAGTCATTTTTGAGATATTTTAATTCTACATTGACTCGATCGATTGAAGCCAGCTGAGATAACAGCTTTACCATCTGAACATGGTCTTTGTCTTCTTAAGCAAACACCATTACAGCCACTACTTAAGCCTCTACTTGTCTTTTTCACTTAGACTGACTCTCAGCATGGACGTCCTCACACATTAAAATGTTTTCTTCCAATTTTCAGCAACAAAGCTTTTATTGTCTAACTTTGTGAGCTTCATAAGTGACATTCAGAGGGCTGTTTTATTAAATGAATAGTGAGTAATGCAGTGGTTCAAAACAGTCCCTCGCACAGGGTATTTCTGACCTTCTTTCTGACGTTTCTTTTTTTGGTACTCCTTTTTTTGGTTTTGGCCCACAAGCAACTTCATGTGGTAAAATTGTAGCTGGGGTTGATAGCTAACATTTTCAAACCGCATTAACCAACTTATGTCATAACTTTCCACTTCAGATTTTATTGAAATGTTTAAACCAGTGCATCATCTCTGTTGAAAGTTTGTATGCATTCCTTCAGGTTTCTGGATGTTCTCCTGTGAGCCATGTTTACTGGAGCACAGAATGGCTACAGTGTGTTGATGAGCAAATGTTAATAAGTTTCTTAGCCCCCTTGTCAAAATATGCCAGGGCCAAAATCAACAGGTTTATAGTATAACAGCAATGTGAGTATATACACAGTTGACCTATACGGCTCATATTTTAATGTATAATAAAAATAATAATATAATAATATAATAATGCCACAATGTATTGTGCAACTACTTGTGCTAACACTTTTGAACACTATTGAACACTATTGAAGTTGGCAGCATCATTGCAACCATTGGAAAAAAAAAGTTCTGTGCCTAACTTTATAAACATATTCAGTTTGTTGAAAACTTTTGAAGATCTTTAGTTGAATTTGAAATTAAATTCCGTGGTTTTGAAACACTCAGAATGCATTTACAATGATCCACCCACTGAGGGCTCTGTGGGCCGCAAAGGTTAAAGCAACATTTAAAACCAGCTGAGTTTGGGAAGGAGGTAAAAGAGATTTCCAAAGGCAGGGGGTTAGGACATGTGCTCTGTGTGTGTGCGTGCGTGTGTGTGTGTGTGTCTGTGTGTGCGTGTGCGTGTGCGCATGTGCGTATGCGTGTGTGTGTGTGTGTGTGTGAGTGTGTGTATGCATTATACACACATGTTCACATTGGTGTGTGGCAGGGATATTGAGTTTTGACACTGGGAAGTGAGTGAGGGCAGTGGTGGGCCTGTGTGTGTGTGTGTGGTCATTTGGGTTAAAAATAAATGTATTCTATGTTGATATGATACAAAAATATCAGAGCGAGTGAAACGATTTGTGGCTGGTGTTAATAATTTGAGGTTTGGCTTGTTTTTTTTTTTTTTTATTCCACAGTCCCTGAGGGCCCAGTACCAACTTAGTTTGACTGAATCAGTGCGGCAAGCTCCAGTGTAGTACGAAGTACAGTAGCGAGCAGCACGGCTGAGAAAAGTATATCAGAATATAAACTCACTGGCAGCGACTTTACAGTGTGGTCTCTGGCAGTTCAGCCCTTTGTCAGTCAAATGAAATTATTAGCACTTGGCACAAAAACCCACTCTTAGGCCCTTATGGAAAGACTAGTATGTCGTAATTTTTGTGCCGTAATTCCCCTGGTTTGACAATGTTCACAATGCCCTCTATCATGCTGTGTTTGTTGACTTTCCTGATCGGGAAATCTGTCTCCGGACCCTCCTGTCCGAGCTCGCAGGACAGGACTGACCACACGCTATGATCAGTCAGGGTTCAGCATATAGCCTGATCCTGGAAGTAACACTTGGTCACGCCAGGATGTAGCATGCCGTGAGATATTTTAAAGCCAAATTCAGTCACTGGGAATGGAGGAGTTGTAATAAGTGGTTTTACTCAAAGTGAATCTCACTCATGCTGCGTTAAACAGTGAGTTAAACAGTGTATAGTGCACAACTTGTCCAGACATATGTGACTAACTTTCATTCTCCTTTTTCTTTCTCTGTACCCTTTTGTAGATGTCGGAGCCTAAGGTGGATGCCCCCTCATGTGAGCTGGGCGGAGCAGGAGATCGAGGAGGTGTGTCCCTCCACCTTCCCCCCCGCAGCTCAGAAGGTGAAGAAAGCAGTCTATATCCTTCCAGCCCCTCGGAGCCCCCAACCCTTGGCAGTCCTCACCCCTCGGAGCCACTCACCCCTTTGGATGAGGTCTACATGCCCCTTGGAGGTCTGATGGGGTCCGAGGAGCGGCATAAGGTGCCTCCCACACCACCTCCCTCCACCGAGGGTGAGGATTGCAAGAGCATGGAGGGAAACGAGATGGAGATCTGGAGAGAGATGAAGGATTTGGAGAACAGAAGGGAGGAGGAGGAGGAGGAGGAAGATGGGGCCAGCAGAAAGAGTACTTTAAGTGAGGGGGAAGAGAAAGAAGAAGGAGGAGAGGAGGGCGAGATGAACGACGAGGAGGTCAACCTAAACCTGGTGGTGTCGAACACAGATGAGGACAATGCCTCAGAGCCACCTGACACCAACGCTCCTCCATCCTCCTCCTCATCTTCATTTGTCATCCCTGAGCTGCGCCTTGATCGCTCCTTTAGTGCCGATGCCCTCTCCTCACCCAACACTGATGACGAAGACTACGATGAGGATGATGACGAGGAGTCTGACGAAGAGGACGATGAAGACGACAGTGACGATGCCTACCTGCAGCGCAGTGACAGCAAGCGCCGCAGCATGGTGGAGGGTGCCACCTGTGAGAAACATGGAGGAGGGGGGCTCAGTGTGCAGAATTCCCTCCGCAGACGCACCCACAGTGAAGGAAGCCTCCTGCAGGACCCCCGCACGCCATGCTTCACCTCCGACAACGCCATCAACTGCCTAGAGGCGGGGGGAGCACACCACAAGGGCGGCTGGACACTCCCATCACCCAAAACCCTGAAGAAAGAGCTGACCAAGAATGGAGGCTCCATGCATCAGCTGTGTATGCTGTTCTCTGGGAGGAAGGTAAGCAGCTTCACACTTGAATAAATTACAGTATGTGCTGAGTCACGTAGGAATAAAGTTAAAAAAATACAGCACTGTAGTAAAATTCAGCCGCTGCCATGGTTAGAACACATTTTCTGTACTTGGGCGACATGGGTCATTTCTAAAACAGGAAGAGAGTGTAAGAATTTTGAAGGACCAAAGACAGTAAAACATACACACATTAGTACTGGCATTTGGTCTATAATAGCATTCAGACTATTTCAGTTTTTCTTTCTAACCTCACATACTGAGTACTACAGTATGTCCCTCCTATCCATTGCATCAGTTGTGCATGAATGATCCCAAAGTTACGGTTCACTGGTTTCTGTAAAAATGATGACATCAAGTGGTAAAATAGAGCAAGTGCACAAGAATCCTGTCATTCGTGTATTCTACAATATAAATCATACAAGATTGTTCTGTCTCAAGTGTAAAAAAGTGTCAAGCTCATCAAAAACAAAAGGCCATAGTGATTTTCAAAAACAGTAGACAGACAATAGCCACATACATATACTGTATGTGTACATTAGACATCTTAGCAGTGTATTGCAACTAAAGTTGTATACCAGTACAATCTTATGCATGAATACACTCCACGACTATCTATAGCAAAGAAATACGTTTAATAAGTCTAAAACTATTGACTAATTGCATGACAGAGTTTGACAGGTATATTTGAGATGCATCTATGTCATTGTATGCAGGTTAACAAAGTTAAAATATTAACTGTACAAGGAACAGCATCTAGCCTCATTTGCATAAGCCCCCTGCAGAAGTCAAATATAAGCAGCTTTTCTGGATCTAAATATGCTTCCACTACGCAACACAACTACCTTGTAGAAAATGTATACATGCTGAAAGTTTAGTTTGTCACATCACAAAATAGGGCAAATTCACCTGTCTCCAATTTCTGTGATGGTATTAAACATTCTCTAATACAATGAACAAGACATTGCAAAACCATAACAGATAATGACAACAAATACATTTTTTTACTAAAGCAATCAACTCGTTATGCAAAGTACTTATGCCTGGTTTCACACAAACTGCACATTAGTTTAACCTTTCTGCAAAACACTTACGTCTTCATAATAAAGCACATGTACACTGATATTTACATGCAGAGAGCACTGTCATTTAGTTTAGTTTCCATAATTCATATAAATAAACATTGTATATTGTTTAGTTGAACTCTAATGTCATTATGTAGAATACATTAGCATTTGTAGCAGAGTGAAAAAGTTATCATGAAATTATGACTTTTTATAGAAGTTTGTTCCCCACATTTTTACCATTTGATATTTTTTTAATTTAATATCTCCTGTAGGATCAGAATTTAAAATTTGTGTGCCATCTGAAACTATAAGAGATGATTTTTTTTAATATAAAAACTGCACCAGTTTGTGATAAAAGTTTGGGCAAGTTTTTGGGGTTTTCTCCTTTGAGGCAGTATCGTCAGCAGTTCTGAGAAAGGAATAAATGTGCAGGTGGCAGTTGCTCTTGTTGTCCAACAGAGGGAAGCATGCGTCAAATCATGTTAGCCCAGCAGCCTCAGATGCATGTGCGTCATATCTTTTCTCACTTCATTCTGGCCAAGGTGACTTATTTTCTTGTTAACTATGACGTTACATGTTTTCTGATCATTTCTTTAGTAGTATTGCATTATAAATGGAATGCAGACAGGTCATCATCTCTGCAGCGATTTCTTCCAGCAACACTATCATAGTTTGAACTCCAAACCTGGAGACTTATTTCATCAGTATCAGTTTGGTAATGATTGTTTCTCAGAAAAGGAACACAAGCAAATGGAAAGAAAAAGGAAAAAAAAAAAGAACAAGACAGTGAAATCAGGGCTCAACAGACAACCCACCGACTTAATGATAGACATATGACAGAGGTAATTAAGTGCTCACTTTATCACTATAGAATATCAGAGGCACTGTTCCTTTTCATCTACATCTGCCTTCCCAGAGTTTGTCAGTACACTTGGCAGCCTTAAATGGCAGTGTGTGTGAACTTGTGCAGAGGAGGAATGCAGCAGAGAGGGCTGGAGCCTATTGGTCTTGGCAGATTCAAGGGTAATTTTACTACCTATTGGCGTCATGGACACTGTTCCTTTGAGGCTTGTGTTTCCATTATTTAAAATGATCTGTCATCTCCCCCCTCATTCATAAATCTTGTGACATCTCTAGGTGCAGAACCTGATTGTGTGTGTTTTTGTCCACGTGTGTGTGTGTGTGTGTGTGTGTGTGTGTGTGTGTGTGTGTGTGTGTGTGTGTGTGTGTGTGTGTGTGACCAACCTCTGACCAAGAAAACTTTATGGGATCACTGAAGACTAGTAACACAGATTCCTGAGCCTGCATGAACATACTGCCTTCATTTCATGACACCTTCAAAGTTTTTCCAAACTTGTTGGCCCTCATTTGCAGCACCGCGGTGATCGAATGGGCAGAAATCTGGTTATAATTAGTTCTAACATATCAGGAGTGTACAAGCCTGAAAAGGAACAATTTTCTTAAAACATTGGAGGTAAATGCTAAATAACAGTACTTCAAACTATTTTTGATATATTGTATTTTGCAGAACATTTCACTCAGTCACAGTTGAAACATTATTTAATATAAAAAATATGAAGTAAACCTTTGCTTCCATGCTAATATACTACATGCATATTTCATGTCAGGTGTGAAGAAACAATGCTTTGTGGACTAACATTAAGAATATAGCAAGGACATGTAATGCTTTATGTTATAAGTCTTGTGGTTTACATGCAATTCATTATTTAGATGCAGAGACTGACCAAATGGAGATCTCAGACTTATTTTCAAGTTCCTTTATCACTACCATTTCAGTGACTTGTTATCCAGGACACTTTACAGTGACTTAAACACGCACATGTGTACACTTAAAGCTTTTGGCTGTATGTATAGTTAGTATGTGTGACTGTACTGTCTCTGCCGTTTTTTAATGTGAACCCGCTGCCCCTCCTTCTCTGTCTCTTTCTGTCTGTCACTTCTCTTGCCAGGCAGTGTTTACTTGCCCTTTAACAAGCACCGACTCTGGTCCTGCGTTTCTTTCCGCTCTGCACCTTTTCTCTCACTTGATCTCTTCAGAGGCCTATCATCAATGCAAGGAGAGCCAGAGACAGACAGAGAGCAGGTCAAGAGAAATAATGTCAGTTTGTTTGACTAAGAGATTTTTCTTGACAACTGCTTAAAAGAAAGTGTTATTCCTGCTACTGATGGCTGAAAAATAGTGTTCAAACCTTATAAATCAAGCCTGCTTTATATATCACTTTTCCAAAAAAGTTATAAAGTGATTTGTGAACCAGAAGTAAACTAAAATTGATCTTAAAATTGGAAAAAATGCAAAACACACATTAGAATGACAAATATTAGTTTTATGTGATTAATCTGTTTTTATATTGTATCTGTCATATCAACATTAAATCGGATGTTTTCTAAAAATACATTTACCACAAAAATACCTTTGGAAATAGCTACTGCCAAAGATATCGCTGTTGGTTGCAATTGAAAGGCACAAATTGTTTAGAGGAATGAAAAAAAAAGAGTACTGAGAATGTTGGGCCAAGAATTGATCCTTGTGGAACTCCACATGAATATTGAGCCTTGTTGGACAGGAGAGGACATCCATTTATGTAGGAATCTTTCTGTTTACCAGTGCTAACAACTGCCTTAATCTGATGAGGTAGCATGGTCCACCCGTCAAATAGTGAAGTCACACCAAACCCTCACCTTCCCTGACATCATTTGCTATCATTTGCTACCCTGTTGAGGACAGTTTCAAATCTGCTAAAAAATCTGCTGTTAATGGTCTTTGTAAAACTGTTTCCAAATGACATAGTACCCAAACATTGAGGCCAAAGAAAATATGAACTACAAGAGCTACTACTATGCCTGGATGATAAGGAGAATCTTTTGCAGGCACCATAATAACACTATTAAAATGGATAGCTAGTTAAAATGGAAATTTAAAGGGATGAGAAATCCAGAGGTAATAAAAAAATTCCACTGATCTGTTTCCACTGACAGCTTTTATCCACGGTAGCACTCCAAAGACCGAAAAATACTAATTTCCATCACAAGGTGAGATGCATGCCTTAAATGGCTATGTAAGACTAAATGACTGCATGTTCTTTTCCGAGCAGACCATTGAATTAAACTCTTAATGTCTCTGTCCAAAACTCTCAAATCCTACTTGTTTTTCCAAAAATCACACTATCAGTCATCTTGTGTCAGTTTGTGAATATGTTGCATCCACACAGATGTTGCTGCAACAGACACATGTGGATTTAACGCAGTGCTTTTTGGTTAAGCAGGCCAAACATTTTGTTTATGGGGTCTGAATGTTTGTTTGAAATCTGGATAAATATCAGCTGTCTTTCCAGATGTTGGGAGGAAACAATTTTAATGTGTTTACTGATGGTTGTGCGATGGCTTACATTCCTGCGTTGTGTCAAGGATACACAGAGGTGCATAGTATAAAATGAAAATAGGTTAACATGCATTCAGACTTGAAAACAGGTGTGCTTACGGGTAGTGTTACGTGTTCACGTACGCACACACACACTCAGAAACATAAATAGAGTTGGTATACTGGAATGGACACTTGCAGGATGAATCATAGTGTAACTGGTGTAACTATACTTCCAGCGAGGTGACCAGTGTTATTGTAGAACCAGGTTGTGATTCTCTCTCATCACAAGAAGATTGTGAAGGGAAAAGAGGGGAACATGTGGCAGACAGTGAGAAAACACAATAACGCAGAACTCTTAATCAGAGGGAGGCACAACTGCTTGTATCCTTTATCATTTTTATGTCGTTAGTCCTCTCTCGTTTATATGATACAATCTAGATATTTCTATTTAATGGTGGTGTACATGTGCACAGGCTAAAGCAACCAGCCTAAGCACTACAGGATGATCTAACACCAGGCAAACAGTACTCACCGCTTCTTCTAACGGACTCACCTTTGTCCTTGGGGCTAAATCCAAAATATCAAATAGATGCACAAACATGGAAGAACCTATACAAACAGTATAGCTGACCTATAGACTGACCTGTAAGTTTGGTTTTGTGAAAATATCGGTTCTATGGGCTATAACAGACTCCAGATGGAAAGCCAACAATAACAGTATGGGAAGGGTGCAAGAATATGTATGTGTATTTGCTTTACCTTTGTATATGCACTGAGCTTAGAAGAACATGTTTGGAGTTTTGTTCCTTCACAATATAGTGTGTCTTCAAATTTCCTGGACTTCCATTAAATGTCCACTGCACTGTGATAAGCACGATAAACACTTACAGGAACCTAAACATGCTATTTCAGGCCCACGTACAAAACTATTAGTAAACTTTGCGTAATGTTAAGCCATCTTCAAGTACTTCAGCTACATATCTACCAGGCTCCCAGCAGTCTTCCAAGACAACTCTATTAGTGCTGACCTCTCATCCTTCCCCGGGCCCTAATGTGCTTGTCCCATGTAGTTTACCTAATCTTAGTATCAAGGATATAGTATGAGAGAGGCACAGCACTTGTTGATATCAAGACTGTGATGTGTACCTCACATGGGTCAGCGCGCATGACCACAGCTAATAATAGTTTGTTCTTTACTGAATGAACTGCATAAGAGGTTCGTGGAAACGATTTAAAAATACTAGGTATCGATGAGTGCCAAAGCCATCCCTTCAATTGTTTTGTCCAAATATGAAACAAAATAGATGCTATAGATAAATAGCCTAGGGCCAAGGTGTGCATAAAAATCAGCATGTATTCTGTGACAGCACTGCGACACACTAAATGGATGGTTTAGGAGGTAAACACCAGGGTTTTCTTCTGTTTGACTGTACACTATTTGGCCCGGAAGGGACAAAAGGTCTCCAGAGTTCAAATCCATGTGGGATGCACCCGGGCTGGATATGTCCACTAAAATGCTAAATGAGTAACATGTAAATATTTACTGAGCAGACTGAACAAGCTTTCAGAACAGTCAGCTCACTGTCCAGTCAATAAAGTACCTACTGACAAAAATGTGAATGAACTGAAGGCGTTGTTTTTCAGTTTATGGTGTTTTACTCCACAGTTCACAATAAAATTTCAATGACTTTACTTGCAAGAGTCCACCAGACGTATGGAAGTCAGTATATCGTATGTGAGATTGCTCCAAAAGGAAAAAGTAGTTACATAAGACGGAACAGACTAAATTTTTTTCATTTAGGAAGGAATTCTTGCCCCTTGTTGTGAAATCAGGGACATCTCCCTCAGTGTGGATGAAATGCTTGTGTCGTCTAGGAGCTTCCAGACAAATCTTTCTTTTTATTTGGATTCTTAAAATAGGAAGAGGAATGCACAGTATCTCTCCGCATGTATGTGAAGTAGAAAAGAAAAAGCTAAACAAACTTTAATCTTTATTTAATGTGCATAAAAATACACACATTAGCGAGTCCTTTGCAAGTTCTGCTCGAAGACAAAACTAAGATATTAGTTTTTCAACTTATACAACCAAACACAACCACAATGATCCTCTTACATTCTGTTTCCATTATTCCACCCAACTCTGTCCAATCGCGCTATTTACAACCTTGGCTTCAACAGTCTTGACACATCATAAGTTCTCACACACATGCACGCCCGCACGCACGCCAACACGCACACACACACACACACACACACACACACACAGTTGTGTTACTTGGGTTTGGCAGTAATGCTAGTTTACTACTGTAGGTAGTAACTTAGTTAGCCCAGGTATGTTAATGTTTGCAGACACACACACTGTTAAATTCATTCCTTACACTTTTGCTTGTGATTTTTGGGTTTAGAGAAACAAAAAAAGAAGAAGATTGTTTTATATACAGACTGTCACTCTTACCAGACCTCCATGCACATCATTTCAACATGTGGATGAATTCAAATCTTGACAGGCCTTACATGCCTAGTTCAAGTTGTTAAGCCATTATTGTTTGAGGTTGGGGCTTGGCAATAGTCAGTCATCATGTTTTGTTCACATCTTGTTTACTAAATATTAACATTTTTCTCAGAGGGTGTTTTTTGACCGACCAAGACATGTACTTAAGATATTCTGGCTCCATAGATAACCAGTCGCACTGACAGGAAGAGGAAACATCATTCCCAGTTGAGCAACTGTGATAACAAATAAGAGTCTTCTGGGAAGAGTTATCACATTCACTTAGTCCTTACAGAGACACTTTATTGTAACTGACTGTCAAATGAAATATTTTCTTATTACATAAATTCTTCACATCTGCTTATTACATTTCTTTCTTCCATGCCAAAAGTCAGGATCAAGTTAATGTGGGAACATGTGTTTTCACTATAATTCTCTGGTTTCCAGGATATATCTCTGTAGATGAGTTTTATTGATGGGATGGATGGTAACTATTGTGGAATCTTTTGATCGCTTTATTTCTGCAGTTTTACAATTTATATTTACATTCATTTAAAATATTATGAAACAGACACACAGAAAGAGGAATTAAATAACAACAAACTTAATCTTTTATTTTAGGTCTGTAGGAAACATTTGATCGTAGTTTAACCAAAGGATTTAAAACTCAAAGTATCCCTGTGGGTTAAGAGTCAGAGGTTTTTACACAACACCTGCAGGATTATTAAAGATCATTTCCAAAAATAAAGTGATGCACTTTAACTATTTTTCCCCTGAAATGAAACCTATTTATCTTTGCGAACTTAGTAACTCCTTGTGACCTCATGAGAGTTCAAAGCTTCCCACACTAATCCGTCTTTGGCAGGGAAGCTCCCACATGGCCAAAAAACTCACCCCGTGTATCTGTATCCTTTCTCTCTCACTCTCTTCTTCTACCACTAAAACACTCACTAGGCTCCACATGGATTTAAACACCTTCACAAATCCCCACCACAAAGGCTAATCCCAAGCTAATGAAGCTAGCATTCCTTTTGTTTATTTGTTAGCAATTGTTTGGCTGTTTGTGATTACTGGGGGATGGGTTTAATGAGCTACCTGGATAGTTACTGCTGTGAACTGTGTGTGAAGGAGTGTGGGAACATGCTGTTTCCATCCATTAACTCTGATATTGCTGTAATACAATGTGAACCAGGGCCATAATAGCTTCCTTTGAAACTGATGCTAAAAAATAATTTGCTCCTGGTTGTTTCCCATTTGAACAGAGGAACAAAACAGAACAGGTCAAACAATGGATGTCAGCACACAGAGGTCTCTGGCTCATTACTTGTAACTCTGTCCACAGTGTTACAGATTACTTCCATGCGTGACACTCGCTAACAGTAGGAACATTTGACAAAATTAGGGCAGCAAGGCAACAGCAGGGGTATTGACCCCAATGAGTAATATACATAGAAGAGGATAATATAACATGACACCTTGCAATTCAAATCAGTCTGCCAAAGCCAGGAAATTGTAAGACAGGGCATTGTTTCATTTACCATCAGCTGTTTTGACAGAGTAAATAAAGATGATGACAATAAACATGACTAATATAATAACGCAAAGGAACATCACATGCAGCCTGGGAAACAACTTAGGGGAAAATACAGTAGTTACTGTCAGCAATCTACATTTGATGATGCCTTTCTCGCGTAAGACTTGATGGCCTGATGTCGCGGCAATTAGTGGCTGGACCTATTTCAGCAGACTCATGCTCCCTGCCCACCTCATTGCCCTGCAGTGTATACAGTTGGGTCATAAAGTGACAGGCCTTTGGATGCTGCCACCAGTATAACAAAACCCTCTTCTGACGTTCACCTAATCCAAGACAGGATCCAGAAGGCCCCTTGTTTGATAGTTATGTGTCTTGTGTGTGTTTAAATGGAGGTATTTACAGTGCCCGTTGCCATAGCAGTGTTGTGTCTGAATCGGGAATCGGTTACATAAATGTAGATAGATCGTTTCTTCTACACACACACACACACACACACACACACACACACACACACACACACACACACACACACACACACACAAAGTCACACTTTGTAGTCTCTGGATAACAAATGTTAAAAGATACTGATTGAAGTTGACCCGACACTGGATGACACTTGCTCTGTGCCACTTGTATCAAAAGAGCTTGAAACATAAACAATGGTAAATAATTATATTTGTGCAAAAAAAACAGATAAATAGTTCTTCCACCATAAACAGTTTTTTGTAAAGGAGACACAGTCAGAGAAAAGCAACTGTGCAGTGGAAAGTGTAGTGTTTTCATAATAATGTTCTTGAACACTGTGGTCAGGGTGGAGAGTGGGCACGGCTTCAGAAGTAAAGATCCGGGTTCAATTCCCGACGCATGCCAAGAACCGCTCTACACTGAATTTTGATTAGATAATTACCTAATTTACCCATGACCAAAGTCTTTCATTAACCTTAAACAAACCAATTTTTCATATCGTTTATGGAGTTATATCACTGCCGACACTGTGTGTACACAAAGAGGTATTTTGAGTGCTGAGATTTGATCGTGCACATAATCACACTGTCTCACTTGCTCTTTCAACGCTTCAACCCTAAAATAGCAAAGATTAATGAGTGTTCACTCTTGTGTTGCCTCCCATGCCACTCAGTCATTCAGTAATTGAAGTGTTAGGATGAAGTGTGCATTATTTGAGAGCATAGATTAGATAGCAAGAATATTCAAGATAACTTTCTTTACGATAATTATAAGTGCAGCTGTGATGGAGGAAATACTCTTTATGCTCACTCAAGATGAAAATTTTATGAACATTTCACAAACATTTTGTGAGATCAGTGTATTCGAATGCCTTTAATTGCTTTTCACCTCCCGTTTTGGGATACACTTTGAAAGACTAAATCTTTTTGTCCGAGTTCCCGTGTGTTCTGTCTGCGGAAAGAAAATTGTACATACAGTGAGATAACAAGAACGCGGTGTACTTTATCTGCATGCCAGCTGTGTGGTCCAAATCAGCACGAAAACCCTGGCTAGGTTTGAATTTTAGACACACGCAACTCTGCAGCAGCGCATACAGAAACAGGACACACACAATCGCTCACACTCCCCAGAAGGCGGGAGTCAGGGTGAACAATGTTGGTGGGATGATGACACGCTGTCCTCTCAGGATGGGAACAAGGTCAAGGGAACAATCAGCCCTGGAGGTAGAGAAAGGGAAATCAAAGTTCAAAATTGTTACAATAAGGCATGCGCTATGAAATAAGACATCTAACTGGGTTGAATAACCTTTTTCTCCCTGACACTGAAATTTGTAGTCTTCATCTAAAGGTTGTTGCTGTCGGCTACTTCCTGCTGTGATTACAGTTTACTGTAGTATGTCCCACATTTAATCACACCGGTCCCATTCAGTCCTGGCAGCAAGACATTATCCATTTCACCCTGGCGTTCATTCATTCATTTCTTACAGTAAAAAAATAATAACAACATAATAACAGGATAGAACTATTCTCTATACTGTGCAAAAAAGAATTCAAAGGATATTTTTTGGCTCTAGTCTGAGTGGATTATTATTTTTTTATTTTGCAATTGCTTCTTCAGAATGGTATTTTGTTTGGAGCTTTTGGCTCACTAAACAACTCACACAAGCTCTGTTTTTGACGCAAAGCTGTAATAATATCCTGCAAAGCATAAAAGTCCACCAGGAGGTTGACTTTTGTTTTTATTTTATTTAATTTTCAAAACATTTTCATAATAGCTTCAATCAGTTTTTCTTTAGAAGGCCTTAGCGAGCACAATTGAAGTTCAAAATTTATAACCAGTGATTTGCATAATTTCTTTTAAGTTGTCTTTTCACTTATGCATCAGTTTACTTCTAGTGGAATTCATTTTACATAAAAATGAATGACGCTATGGCACTGCCTTTTAAAGATACTGAAGCTAAAGCTTTTGCATTATATAACAAATTCAATGAGGCATGCAACTTGGACTTCACCTTGAAGTGAAAATCACAGGGAACAGATGCTTTAATCTTGTCTGTCAGTCTGCAAATGGAGACCAAGAGAAGAGTCAGATATTCCATGTCTATTATGTGTTGTTTACTTCCACTTGGAGGTGAAGCACGACCTTTTCATGAGAGGGTGTGTGACCCACATCATTCCTGGGCTGCCGCTGTCGGAATCTCATTCGCAGCATTCCTCCCTTCCCTCCTGAAAGCCATACATCTCAACCCGCCACGCTGCTTTCCTATGCTTTTCCCTTTTTATGGAAACCAGCCCCCTTTGTTTTGACTGTGAATCCAACTCCTGTTGCTGCTAATTGGCCCAAAGAAACACCTGCACCTCACCTCTTTAAATAGATGTAATAATTATCTTTATCAATGTGTTACCACATACAGTGCAGAGCTCAGCACTGCAGATCTGTAAGCAAGGACTGAAAGGGAGTAGAACTTGTTTCTGAGGGTTTGGCCACCAGCCCCATGTTGCAACATCAAGACAGTGTGACAATGCAATGAACGTCACTCACATTAACGTCCAAACACGACACGAGGAATGCTTTTGCAGTGACTATTCTGTACATTAACATGACCTCACCTTAATTATATACGAATGAAAAGAACGACTGGTTGAACAGGAATGCTATTAGTAAGTAATTGAACAATATAGAATATAAAGGTTGACACCTGCGTGACCTCTGTGGAAAGAAAATAGTGAAGTATGTCATGTCTGTGTCAGAACTGCACTGGAAGAAACACACTTTATAAGCATATTAAATCCTACTGGACCACTGTAATGATATTTATTATAATACATAAAGTAATTACTGTATCAACACTGGCTCTGCAGCTGTAATAACTTAAGATATTTGGATACTAACCACCAACCAACAAAACCAACAAACTAAAAACAATGAAACTAATTATGCGTAGAAAAGACCATACAAGGTCAGCTTGATGACTTATTACTTTTCCTTACTATTTCTTTTAGTAATTAAGCCCATTAGCATGATAGATAGAGATATTATACGATGGCTTCTTAGATGGTTTCATGCATCTGAAGCTCATGAATTGATTGATTGAGTGTACAACATGAGTGCGACTGACCTAGGAAGCATGTGTCGCTAATTTTAAGCGAGAAATCCATCATGTGAATTGAGTCTGACTCCAACAGTTTGCAAGCTTCAGTTCAAACTTCTGCCATAATTGTGTTTCAATTGTTACTGAAAAACAATTATGCAATTTATGTTGGCAATGTAAGAGAATGTATATTCATGCCTCGCCCCATAGTGGTTGCAGCCAATTGGGAATAATTGGCCCACTGGTGCTCCTGATGGCCAGTCTGTGCATAGCTGCCAGCTTTGGAAAGAATTATGAGGCTGCATCCATTAAAATTCCATGCAGAAAGGTCATCGGCTGGTCAGAAAATGTCAATAACATTTTAATGGATAGCACCAGTTTCAGGGCTGGGTAACATGACAGCATTTCAGAGAAGCTCACAGAGGTGACGTTGTATCAGCATTGTTCATTAACATCCTGTGACATGGGAAGTACTTATGCAGGAAGCAGCCATCTCCTGAGCTGTGCTGAATAACAGGAGGCAGAGGAGAGTCAGATCAAGTACAACACACACACACACACACACACACACACATACACACACACAAACTACTCTCCCTCTGAATTAAAATCACATACCCTCACACACACAATGCACCTTTTGTATCTGCTTCATTATGTAGCTTAAGTAGGAATGAATCAGTATCCTGTGTTAAGGTCACCGAGTTTATTTTCAGATATTACTGAATATTGTGGTTTTGCCATTGTACTGTATGTGTGTGTGTGTGTGTGTATGTATGTGTGTGTGTGTGTGTGTGTGTGTGTGTGTGTGTGTGTGTGTGTGGTGTTGTACTGTTGTGTGTGTGTGTGTGTGTGTGTGTGTGTGTGTGTGTGTGTGTGTGAGAGAGAGTGTGTATTAGCATCTGCCATCGTATTACACAAGCTCAGAAGTTCTCACAGAATTACGCACATACACGATCACACTCCCTCGGCTTCAACCACAAGTTTATTTTACCTCAGAATTTCCTTTTATTTATAAAGGAAGTTGGAAAAATATTTCCTGTGGCAATAATTGAAACAATGAAAAAAAAAACATAACATTAAAGCAGTTATGTAATTACACATCAAAGAAAATTATAGAGGCAAAACATATCAGGGATGTTTTCTCAAGGCTTTTATTAAACAAAGGAAGAACTCTGAGATAAAAATACTCAGAGTATCATTACGAATAAATTTTGCGAACCCTTGTCATAGCCTCATGAAAACTTCACTAGACAACAGCTTCATATATGGATTCGATTGCCTGATAATCATAACAGCTCCCCCGCTGAGTTCAGCATTTGCTTTTGTGATCTCTCTCCCATGTTTCTTTGTTTAAGCGTCAGTTTGTTCCTTAATTAAATCTTTTTTTCTTTATATTTTCTTGTATTTTCTGGCTCTTATAAAGGCCCCATTGTTCCTTCAATACCCCTTGGAGACAGAGCCCAGTATTCTGTTTTTTGTCTCCTTTTACTTATTTTCTTTCAACTCTCTGGCCAAGATCTACGAGGAAGTGCAGACACTTATCAAGAAATGGCAAAGATTATCATCAAAAAACCATGCTGTGTCCAGTTGTTTGCTTGGTTTACTAATACGTGCCATGCAAGGAATGCTGTTAAGCTTTACCATGGAGAAAGAATGATATTTTTGCAAGTACATTGAAATTAGGCATGTTTTTGCCCAGAGGATAGTTTCATGATAAAGTCCCTCATTTCTGAAACCATGTGTTTTCTGACTTTGGGATCACATTCCCTCAGGGCCTCTATTCATCAAGGATCTTACAGTCACTCCTGTGAAATAAAACGAGGGCTAAAAATACCCTCAATAATAACAATGTGCACTCAACACATTCAGAAGACTGACAGGCCAATCTAAATGCAATTAGACAAATTATATTTACACACCAAAGGTTTTCAATGCACACCATTGTGCACTGTTTAGCTAGGACGCCTATTAATTGTTTAATTTATCAGATGCCTTGGCTCTGTAATTCGTCTGTTCTCATGGTTTCGATCAATCTGTGTAACATAGCCAATTTGGCCACAACATAAAGGGTTATTCATGCATAATCAATGTGTGAAGCAATGTTGAAGCATTTGTTTTTATAGTGACTGGAGGTATTAGACTTTTGAGGTGCAGTAGATGCAGTTACGGTTGTCATGTCCCAGATCATCATTGTTGTAGCTGTACTTTCTTGCTGCTGTATGGAGGATAAATTAAGTGTAAACAGCGAGAACTTGTTTTCACAAAGCAGGGACACAGCTTTGTACAGCTATTATCTTCAAAGTCTTTCACCTGTTATTATCCATCTCTTAGGAGCTCCTAACATTTTAGGACAGCTCTGCAACTTTCCTCAAACTTGGAGTAGACAAGAGTAATTTTTGAAGAAAGTTGATGAAATGCTCATACTTACTACAACCTATTACAAAAAAAAGAGATATTCAGTGCAGGTAGGGCAGGTTTCATCCTGTGAAAAACACCTTAAGGTCTAAAACTGTATAAATCTTTAATTTTTTGTTGTTGCATAAAACAATCTGCTGGGTTGGATGCTGCAGCTTAATAAGCTGTTAACATGTGCCTCACACTCTTTATAAATACAGTGTACGGTAATGGACTGTGACTCACATCTCATTGTGTGCCAAACTAAGCTCTTGTTGTCTGCTATCTGTTCATTGTCATGGAGATAAAGCAGGAGGGCTATGATGAACAAAATGATACTGTTCTAAGTAAGGATGGAAAAGCAGGACGGAAGGAGGGATCTCAGACTTTATTTCATTATTAAGATTAAGAAATAGAAACTGTTTTTTTTTTTTTTGTAATCAGTCTAGAAATAGACAAGCCTTACAAGTCCTTACAATTTCATAACCGATTTAATGATTCATGAGTCTCGTGACTACATACAGTGGGGTCCAAAAGTCTGACACCACTTTCCCATGGGAAAATGGTCTCAGACTTTTGGACTCCACAAAGTAGGTATTTTGGTAACATAATACAGTATGATCCATATTTTCTGTATAGCACACAACACATTAAATCCAAATTGAAAGTAGTGCTGTCTGGGTTGGTAAGTCACATGGAGACAATTTTGGGAACAATTTCCTCCTCTATTTGCGCACTTTGTAGCTTCCACATCCTGATAAACATATGACTTTGGTTAAGTCTGCAGTGCACCCTTTTTCTTTTCTTAGTAGAAAGTCACAGTGGATACAAATAGAAAAGCCTGAACCAACAATCTGTCTTCATACAGATATTACCTTCACAAAAAGGTTTAAGGGTTAAAATCACATGTAACCCCATTTAACCACATTAATCCCTGGCTACCATCATTTTCACATCGCAAGTCCCAGGCCTGCCAACTCCATACACATCGCTGCCAAAGAATTCTGCCTGACCTCGTGTAAATATCTGACGTTTCGTTTTAGCAGTACATCTTATGAAAAGTAAATCCAACCACTCGAATTCAGTGATCATGTTCAAGTATCTATTGAGGTTAAATGGGCAAAATTTATTGTTGAGAGAGCTGCATCAAGCTGCACCAAAGGTAATATTTCAGTCACTCTACAGTGATCCTGTAGTTACTGTAAAAAGCTGTGTTCATATCAAAGCTGATCATCATCAGAGCTGCTTTAAACCTGTAGGTCAGGAGCGGGGCCGTGAAGCCAGGTTGGATGATGTCACTGCGTCAGTCTGAAATAGATTCTTTACGGAGTAGAGATACACAATGTCATGAAACTGGGGTCTAACAGGTAGCACCAATCTTAAGACTGCACTAAATGGAATGGGTCCACATCCCATCGTTCGGACGCCAGCTTGTTAATATGTTTTCAAATAAAAGAAGAAACAGAGGAATGAAAAGGAAGGAAGCAGCCCGAGGGAGGTCCCATGAAGAAAAGCAGCAGGGGTTGAACTGGTGAGAAGTTTAAATACACAAAGACCAAGATTCATTTCTTCACCTCTGGGGTTTTTAGGCTGTCGGAGGATTTAGAATCTGAGTTGACTGGGTCAAGAATGTTTCTGAGCCGTGTTTAGAATATTGTTCCTACAATGTGTTTGTTAGTGCAAAGCACAACTGAAGAATGTAAGTTTGTTGAGACAAAGAGACAGACATTTTTGACTTGTCCTATTAGGAAATAGCAGCCCATTGGTAATCTAACCCACATTTCCAAACTCACATACACCACACACACATACACACACACACACACACGCACAAGCAAACACACACACTATTCTCCCTTGACTTGAGCTCAACTGTTCCCAGATCATGTGCATGTATTTCTGTTCTCTTTAATGTCTTCTTCGACTTATTTTGCATTGTTGGAAACGTGTCTGCCCATATGTTTACCCTAACACGTGCATGCATGTATACATGTTTTGCAGCAAAGACACGTGAGCAACACACATGTAGTCAGGTTAAACCTTTATCTGTGTATCTGCACAGCCATCCCGCAATTGCTTTTAACAGCGTGCATCCCATGCCTCAGGGGGGCTATATCGCCGTGTGGTCTTTGGCAAATTCTGTGTTTTCTTACTGTCGTCAGTGAGGCATGCGAGCAGTCTATACACATAAGCACGCACGCACACACACAAATACACACACCAGGGTTATTTTTAGAAAAGACTCAGACTTTTTTTATGCTCCACTGGCCATTGCCAGGCAGTCTGGGTGTGTGTGCATGGTGCGTCTAAGTCTCTTTTGTGTTCGGGGTGCCCGAAGGGGGGTCTGGCAGCCAGAAAGAAGAGAGGAAGAGAAACACAAAAACTTGAGAATAAACCTGTAATTCTACAATGTTATGGGATTTTTATTTTATTTTAACAAGAATACTCAACTGCACACATGCAGTGACTTTCCTGTACAATTTGATGCCAATCTAAGACAGCCTTGTACACATGGAGCCTGATGAAATGAATATGATGTATTTCAAAAAAAGCTCCTATTACTGAGAAAAAGTTTAATATTTTTAGTATGACTCATGTAAGGGCTTTCGCTGATTTGATTTGTCAAAGCCCTTACTCACTCCTCCCAGGTAGGATTTAATCATTGTGTTCCTGTAAATTGCAACATCAACCTCATGAATGGGAATTAAAAGGAAGCTCAATTACCATATTTTATTCTATATGAATTCATGGTGTTGTAATTCGTAGAGAACTCCACCTCCCTTTTAACTGACTTCCCACTGACAAAATGCAGAACGTGTATCTTGATTTATGGCTCTGCTGTGGGGCGCAGACAGGAGATTTGGCACCGTGTGTGTGCATGAATAACAGGGAGACAGGAGGTGAAAAGTTGGGATACCATCTACATTACTCTTCTACCGCTTCTGCAGATGTGGTCAGCAGTGGATGTGTGTTGATTCATTTGAACAGTATGCATACATTTCTATGAAAAATCACAGTTTTAACAAGAAAAGCAGACACATTTCCCCGTGTGTGTATCCATGTTGATCTCATCCAGCTGGAACATAGCAGTCGAGTGTGAATGAGCATCCAGTCCTTACATGCAGACAGCCAGTTGAACAACGGCAGATCCGACAAACAGGCGATCCTCTTCTGATCTCCAACGGCTATAATTTGTTCTCCTTATACCCCTGAATAATCCTGTCCTGGGGGGGCTACATGAGGACAAATGTCCTTGGAGAGGGCAAAGTCTGCGCCGTTTTCCAACCGGTTTCTGTGTTTTCAGGGGAAAGCCTGGCTGACAGCTCCACAGGGACTGGGACTCCTCTGTTGTGCTGTTCCCTCTGAGATTAGTGAACAGAATTTTTGAAGTTTTTGATGTCTCTCATGATCCTCAGTGACTTAATCCCTGCTCATGCGACCGCATGTAGCTGCTTTTGGAGGGATTATTTAGATACATGTACTCCTAGAGCTGGATAATTTATATCCAATATCTTATTGAAGAGTGAAATGAACAACTCATGCCTCTACCTGTGTGACCATCATATCCACATTACTAGTGGTCTTCTCTCAAACATTTCTTTTGTGTGAATAATGTCAGGCACCAGATTTCATCCCATTTTCACTATCTTTGGTTAAAAAATATCATATTTTGTCAATATTATCTGAGGAATTAACTTAATCAACAAAGAAATGCGAATAGTCAGGGAAAAATAACATCCCTCCCCACACACACACATGCATAGTTTGACAGGTCTTTATAGACATCAAACAGCAGCTCTAAATATATTTTGTTCCTGCTCTTAGCTTGTACTTATTTTTAGACAGCTCCTACATAACATACACTCACTCACCTTTCACACTCAACTGTGACTTCGGTCAGAAAGCGTTGCAATCTGCATCTCAGTTGGAGGGTGGAATTATGAAAGGATGTAGCAGAGAGATGCCCCACTGCAATTGTTAGGGGAAAAAAAGACTCTCACAGACAGTAGTAATTGTTCTATTATCTAGTTATCATATAATAAGGATGCTACAATCAACAGAATCAAAAGCCACACAGGTCAAAGTGCATTAACACAATGTGCTCTCCCACATCAGCACTGAACAAGATCTAATTCACAACCCTGACGTGTGTTTCAGTGTTTCAGCTGACAGGAAAACCTGAGGGGAATTTATAAAAAATATTCTTATTACAACCTTGTCAAAAAAAATTATAAATGAAAGTTAACTGTGAAATCAGCTTATATTCGCTGAGATCAGAGGGATAACTGCCAGGGTGCTTGAGTGAAGGCTGAATACACATGATCTTAAATATTCACAGCCAGATAAAATAGCCAACTTTATAATATCATAAAACTGACTATTGTAAATAGCTAAGAATTAAAAAAGAAAATGGCTTAGGATTTAGCTGCATCGAGGAGGTTGATTTTCTATTCTGAATTATAATAAATGAAAGATGAAACAAATCACAGCTAATACAGAGAACCACTAAATAATTAATGTTTCATGTCTCATAAAGCAATTTCATCTAATGGTTTAATCTCCTCTGTTCTTTGCAGTTGTAAGTCACTTGAATATCTTAATACAAGGGATTTATCAACAAGGTTCTACAACAATACAAAAGCACAATGGGATATGACTTTGGGCAGCTGGTGCATGTAGGGTAGTTCAACACAGATGGATGCATAATGCAGGAAATGTTTGCTCATGAAGCTCAATGTTAGTCCCACATCCACAATGTGTACGCACACATTCTTACTGTATGCAGGCATTACCTGCATTACTGTATGCATTTTTAGCCTCTAACTGTAGTGGCCTTGAAAGCTCAATGCAATGCAAATAGACAGACACACAAACAAAATGAACATATCTTTACCAATTTGGCAACACGGGCACAACATTTAGAAAAAAAAATGCGGAAAACAACCAAATACAGAAATGCGCAACAAATACGGAACAGAGCTGCAAAGGCAGAAAAAAGAAAATGTGTTTTCTTAAGTTGCAGTGCTTTGAGCTCTGAGGGCCACCATGTCTAACCCTTGCTATCACCATCACAACAACAGTATATAACCAGCCCTATATGCTCAGTATTCCAACCTTATACGGGTACTCCACCCAAAGTCCATCTTTTGAATCAACACTCACCCGCTGTGGGCTTGAAACGTGACAGTACAAAGTCTGTAGCTTCCTCGCTGATGGAGAGCAGCAGCTGTGGTCAGTTTGAAATCGGGCAGTTACCGTATATTCAAATGGTAAGAAAGTGTTAATGGCAGAAAGAAAATGTGTGGAATAAGTAAATATGGAAAGCTTTGCTATTGTACTCCTGGAGGAAGTCGGATCTTTGGGGTTTGAGAGATTTGTAGAGATGTTTTGAACGTCTTTTCCACCATAAAATCTTGTCACCTTTGGAATCCACTGGAACTGACTGAATTCGAGCTGCTGTTCTCTCTCAGTGAGGAAACTACAAACTCTACTGCCAACTTTTAAAACCTAGGCTGAGCATTTTGGGATAGTGTAACACTTAAACCTCACAACAACTCGTTGAGTAAGTGAAGGCCAGCCAAAAATGTCCTCAATTTGCCAAAAATATCCTCACAAGGCTGAAACTCAAATTGGGTCCCACAAAGACATTAAGCACACCACCACCATGTGTTACCAGCTGTGGCCAGTATCTAGCTCAGATTCAAATGTGTGTTCCTGTATTACAATGGGTCATTATTTACAGCCTCTCTCTCTCTCTCTCTCTCTCTCTCACACATACATACACACACACATACATACATACACACAAACACACACACACGCACACAATGGGGCAGCTTCGGGCCATCAGATTAGTGAAGATTGACCCCTTCCCCACCCTGAAGCAACTTCCTTTTCTTGTCTGAACCAATCAAAACGAGGGGTTGGCAGAAAGTGTAATGTGAAACCGGGGTCTATGCTCAACACTTCAAACCTAGGGCACAGTTGGAGGCCAACAGAAACAACAGCCGTAGACCTTCACACTCTCTCACTCTCACAGATTTTTCCTTACTTTGTTATACCCTGACAGACACTGTTTACAAACACAATCTGCTTCATGTACACTCCGTTTATTCGGCAAGACACAGACACACACCTCAGAGGGCTTTGCCATGTGGGACTTACACTGTGGACTGCTGCTATGGATTAACCATTTTGGTGACAGGCTGTGTGTGTTACAGACTGGAGTAGTCTCAGTCTAGAGTAACTGGACCTAGCCACTCAAGGTTGTCATTGCCTATTGGAGCTAGTTAAAGCTAGCCACCGTATCTGCATGAGGCTACAGGACCCTCTTTCTGTGTGGAGGGTGGATGATGCAGTGTGTACTCTCCTTCCTCTCCCCTCAGCTGAGCTCCGGATCCCCCTGTAGCTGCGAGGTCGGCCCCGAAGGGACAAAGAAAAAGAAATCCAAGAACCTGTAAGTACTCAAGTCTCAAATTATTATTATTTTGTTGTTGTTGTTGTTGTTGTTGTGTGTTTGCTCTTTGTGGTCATCCTCACTTTTACCATCTGCTCATTTTGAAAGTTGTAAGCAAAGACCAGCATGTTGAAGCTTTGACTTGTAGATTTAAAATAAAAAGAGGATTTATAGTTAGTGTGTAAGAAAAATGAGGCATGAGAATGACAGTGAATGAGAAGCAATATAATGTTTAATCTTTCATAGTCCTGACAACTACAATGGGATTTACCGCCTCTGTGTTCAGTGTTAGGTCATCAGCCTTTTATTTTCATGCTATTTTAATCAACATGTGTTACAGTTTTCACACCTGCTTTAACATCCATTATTTTTAGAGGATGTTATTACTTGTGTCCAAACTAATGGTGAACGATAATGACCTGTTATATAGCAGCCCATGGGGGGTTAATTGAGATACTAGGACCTATTCTGACAACGTGTTAGCATGAGTGTGATTGGATTAGCGGCTGGAAGATGTTAGGACATGTCCACAGTAGGATGGCTAAATATAAAACCTCTCCTTTTTGTGTTCATTTAGATTAATTTAGGGGGATTGAAAATAGGTTTCAAAATTAGGTTTGTGACTGTGCCCCCTAATGCAAAGTGTTTTGGCTACTTTGATATCCTGTGCGACGCCTACACGTTCACAAAGCTGCAAAATGCAGAAGCATGTTTCATGCTAAAGGTGGCTAATCATTTAACGCTGACCATAATTTACATAATGAAGTGGTAAATGATGTGTGTGCTGCTGAGGAGTGTGGAACCATATGGGTCTCTCACATTTTCAGTGGTGTGAGAAGTAAGGTGTGTGTGTGTGTGTGCGTGTGTGTGTTGAGAGTGTTTGTTTGAGTGTGTTTGTGTGTGTCAGATGTGTGTGTGTGTGTGTGTTGAGAGTGTTTGTTTGAGTGTGGGTGTGTGTGCGTCAGATGTGTGTGTCGACGCCTCAGTAATTCATCAGCTGTTGAGTGAACTTTATTCACGCTCCTGTTCATCAAGATGAAAGAACATTTCACACCTTGAGGACAATAAAACCACTCACAGTGGCTGTCCTTGGGTCTGATAGCTGCCCATTCTTCTGCACAAGCTGTGTTTAAGGTTGTTTAGTTAACCAGCAGATTAAGTGATTAAGATTCCACAGTTTTTTTTTTTTTTATTTAACCAGAGTCCCGAGTATGTTGCGTTTTTTGTCAGCTGCTGCAAACACCCTCAACCCCATTCTCCTTGCTTTAATAAAACAGACACTTCAAAGAGTACAGAACTGATTTTTAGGGATAAGAAATGTGTTCTACTTTGCTTTTAAATCTAGTGTGCAGGCTTGTTTTAATCAGTTTGCAGAAATGAAAGACATATTTCCAAATCAGTATTTAATTTGCAATCAGTTTTGAACAAGGAATTGTGATGAATTGTGTTGCGTACACTTCATTATAGCAACATCAAACAGGATTTGCTGAGTTGATTCGTTAGTTCTCATACCACTTTCATGAAGAAGGAATCCTTTGATTCTATTCAACCAAAGACGTGATACGCAGAATAAGTGATGCAGTAATGACTCCATGTGATGTGTGCCTGACAGTTTCTCCCACACATGCAACTCAGCTCCACAGTGTTTGTTGACATAGGTCATGGTTAGCAAACAGTGATTTGTTTCCTAGCAGGCGGTAGACAAACATGCATCATGATGTTAGCTCATCTACTATTATACATCACTCTGTTGAGTTGAGGATTCCCTTTTTTGGTCAAAACCAGAACACTATCATTTAATTAAATTTTTTGAATAGTCATAATAAGTTGAAGTGTCCAAATGTAAACAACAGCTTGTGCCAGTCAAATTATTTTTTATCAAACTCATAGATTTGCTTCTACTTCTCAGACAATTTTCTTTTAAGTAGATGTGAGATAAGACACAGAAGCTAGATCTAAAAATGTACTGGGTTTTGGATGCTGTTCAAGTTCTTTTCTTCTTTATATCCCAGTGTAGATGCTTGAAATACTGCCAGATCTTATTTCATGACTTAGTGAGTCTGTTAGACTGTGTACACATTTTATTATGGTGGACTAGTCTCTACTTTTCCCTTGTTCCAGTGCTAGATGGTGATTGGTTGCTAAGTAAACATGTAATTGCCTTGCCAGGTGCAATGCCAATTACCTTAAATTGGTTCATCTGGGTTTTTTTTCTTTGCTATTTAAGAGGCATCTGGACTGCTTTGTTGTGACATTGATGAAGGCTGCATGGAAGAAAACAGTTTGTCTTCAGTAGATAAAATGACTTCCTGTTGTTGACGCAACCCTCTTCTGTCAACATTAGTCAATATAAAAAGGATAACCCTCTAACCCCTCTGAGCATGGTGGAAACTCTACATGTTTACACACTTGGCTTCTGTACTTGTTACTGTACTAATCCTTGTTTCAGTTCAATTCTCAACATCATGAGCCTGAAGTCACTTATGAAGCTTTCTTCATTGCCATTTTTTTTTATTATGCCACACTGCAAACCTATACCAGGGCCAATAATCTACTCCATCATATTAAGTCACAGAAATAAACACACTCTCAACACAATATCTTTCTAACTCAGGGGAATACAAATGCAATATGTTGCTGCTATCCTATATAACCAAGCATGAAGGAAATTACATTTTTTCTTCCAGATGTTGGTAGACTGATCTATAACATATAGAGAGAGCCAATGGAGCAAGTATATGTACATCTGTAGGACAGAATCATGCTGAGTTAAAGACTTTTGGCCATGTGGTTTTTGGAGGATTGTATCCAGTAGTAGCACTGGATTTGATTTTCTTTACTCTAAATGCCTCACCATTTTGTACATGGTGTGCTGTGTGTTTTTAACCTTTTTGTGTAGTAAAGTTGATATCGATGAACACATGCACCCGAATAGATGTAGATTTCAGCTCAACTTAGAATCAAATTCTTTACTTCTTAGGTTTGGGAATGTGGAATCATTTGATGAAGGGAGGTTGTTTTCTTGTGATAGACACATTCATTTGGTCCTGTGCAGGGGTGGAGATGGTCATCCTGATGGATTACTCCATGTTTTTGTCTCACACTTTTTTGGAGTGGTCTCAGTCTGGCAATTAGTATCACTATAAACAATCTTCTTCTCGCCTTAATCAACATAGTCACCATTGAATTAAACAAATCTCAATACACAACACCAACAGCCATTGTAGCAGAAGAAAATAAATTGCATTTTTGCACAAAGAAGTGTAGTGGTACTTGCATGTAAAAGCACGTTACATCTGTCCTCTTTGAATCCTCCTCTCTCCACTGTTACAAAGCACTTGGCCACAGCACAGTGAATTCATTGTTTCTCCTTCACTCATGCATCATTTACAACAACACAGACGGTCTGATCCTTGACTTCCTAAGCATTTTTTCCTCTTCCTTTACTCCTTTTTCCCTACGATCTGTACATTTTCTCACTTCCAGCACATCTTTTCTCTCTTTTCCTCATCTCTATTTTGTTCACTTTGCTCCCTGTGTCCCTTTTGTCTGGATCCAGCACAGCTGTTTTTCCTGGGATTGTCCACATTATCTCTGCCTCCCCCCTTCATTATCACCTTTTGTCTTTACTCAGTCCAGGTGTTCTGCTTCCCAAAGCAATGAATCCCTGCACAGCCACACTCCCTTTTTTTCCCCCCATCCGGCAGTTTCCGACAAGTCGCAATAAAGCAATGAACTAATCACAGTAATTTGTGCAGAAATGTGAGCTTTTTGACAGAATAATCTGAGTTCATGAAGATGATGATACCCAATGGCAAACTTTAATTTTGGGTGTATTTTACTACCAATACCTTGGAGATTAGAACTGATATCCAACTTCAGTTCATGAAGGCAGTAAATATAGGCAGATGGGGAGGGCAGAGAAGAGCAGAGCAAAGTGCTAAATGCAAAGTGTTTATTACAAACACATTGGAAATTACCATTTGATGTTTCTGTTCCTCTGTCTGACATCCAGTATCAATGGTTGTACTGTACATCCTGTATATACTTATTCTTGTCGGTAGTGATGGATGGAAAGTGTTGTTTCTCACATAATACTGATTCTGTGCCATCTCTAGTAGCAGTTCCCAGGCAAATAATTAACATCTTTTTGGCGCTTTGCTGTCAAGGTGCATCTAATGCCCTCCTTTGTGCTGTGAAACTTGGCATAGGTGAATGTCATTTGTCCAGTTAGACATGATGTGCAATGACCCTGTTGTAAAATCAGTGTTGAGATTATGTGAGCCACTTCAAGCAGTTATGTCTGTGTGTCATCCCAGTTATATGACACACATCTAGAAATACTTAAATAAAGTTACCAGGACTTACTGACAATGGAATTTTTCCATCCCCTATTTAAAAGTGTATAATAAAGACTAAGAAAAAAAAACACCTGGAAATCAAGGTGTGGACATCCCATGGTTTAAATGACTGGCACTTCCTATCAGTTTGTTAAACTGATGAAGCCTCGATGCTCTGGATACCTGCAGTTTTGGTTTTGATTTCTGGTTGGACCGTCAGATTTCAGCTGTTGTCAGCACCACCACAGTGCTTAATGTATTTATTGTACATGATCAGGCGATTAAGTGTTTTAAAAGAGTCTTCAATTGATATAGCATTGCGTTTGTCCAACACTGTTGAAGTGCACACATTTGATCTTTTTGTCAAAACTTATCACCTCCATTACACAGTAATGGGACAGTGATAGAGGTCTTCTAATGCCATGCCCCCGGATTTTTTAAATGTTCAAACGTCTTCAGCCCCAACTGGCTCTTGCTCAAGTGACATTACTTGAGGCAGTTAATCAGACTTTGCACAGCTTCCTCTGGAGCCACAGAAGGCTTTATACAACTTTTTTTCCCACATATGCAGTAATACTGTCCTACATGTGTAAACAGAGGTTCCCTCAGTAACTGTGTTTACATTCTTTCATTTACTTTGTTGTATAGAGCAATTGTAGGCTTCATACGTACAGTATTTATAGAACTGGAATATCATCAAGGCTACACAATGTAATTCTGCCTTGTCTCATTAATCAATAGGTGACTGATGCAGTGCAGTTGCAGTGTTTACGTTCACTCATTTATAGAGAGTGGCGATCACAGTGACCATGTTGGCAGTGGATTTAGCTTCGCCATATGTGTGTGACTGAAGAAGAGGAGGAGACTGCTTAGTCTTTGTTTAATGTCCATAATGTTCACTATCAACTATCTCTGCCAGCATTGGAAACACGAGAAAACGCAAGCAACCGATGCAGACCAGTCATAGTTTTTGCGGTCCTCGTATGTTGCCGTTGGATAGTAGCCGCTGTAGCCCCATCATGTAGCTCTCTCTATGCATATCTGTGCCATACACCCAACCATAAATCAAGCATTAGGATTTCTTGTTAAATAAATGACATCATGTTTAAAAGGTGGCTAAAGCCCCTCAGACACTGTATTTAAAAGAAGAAGATTTTTGAGGTTTAGAGTTGAAATATCCAACAAGTAGGAACGTAACTTGTCGTTGTGTCTTAAAACTAATCAGTTAAAGGACGTGTATTGAAAACAAGCATCCAGTGCAGAGAGACTATGAAAGAATATGATATTTCCATGTGTGAGAGAGAGAGCTCTGCCACTGCATGTCAGTTGAGACAGATAAACAGGTCATTACAGTAGTCAGGTCTCTTCTTTTGCTAAAAAGATAAATGTCATCTCAACTCACTAACCCATAAAACTAAAAAAACCTGTCCATGCCTCGGTGGAAGGAATCTGTCCTCTCCAAACACTGCGTGGTGATTGGGTGAGCCCAAGGTCCGCCTTCCCCAGACCCCTTAGGACTATATAAAGCTTCACCACAGCCTCTCAGGGGTTAGAGGAATGTGATTGTCAAACAAACCCCTGGGCCCCGAGCTCCGGCAGTCTTGACACACGCTTACATGCTGTCAAATTTCCACACACACCAAGTGAACCTGCGCACAGGCCGGCACCCATGTTTCATACTATGGTTGATTTCTCAGAGAAGTACCTGGAAAGGTAAGAGCAAGGCAGTGTACCTGTGTGCATGTGTGGGTTCGTTTGTGCTTCAATTTTCATTTTCAAGAATTCTAAAACATCAGAAGGGAGGGTACGAAAGTGTGGGTGGGGGCTGCTTGGCGTCCCACAGGAATAGTTGCTCCAGAGCTGGTAGGAAGCTCTCTGACCTCCACATGGATCTCATTTGACAGTCGCAGTGAGGGAGAAGAATCCCCCCGTGAGGGTGAAGCGCTCAAACTATTTTGGAGGAAGAAGCTTTAACTTCTAACTTGAGGCTGCCCCTTGTTCTTATTATACGCAGCCTGGATTTCAGGAATAGGATTGCTCATGTGGCTTTTGTGGCTAGGAAGGTGAGTTTGCTCAGAAATAGAGCTCTTTTTTTGGTCTTGATTGAGGGAGACGGTGAATGTGATAGTGTTATATTTATGGACAAAATTTAGGACAATTCCCTTTTTCACTGTTCTTCTAGGAATATTGCAGAGTGACTCTCTGATTTGCAGAGAAGGCATGCCTTTCACTTTCTTATCGTCTTACAGTTTTTTTTTTTCATGTTTACGGACTTATCACATCTTTGGAATGTTTTGTCTGTGGAGAAAGTACAGGACATTTGTTCCCATAGCCCAAACAGTGTTAATGTTATTTAAAGTGTTAGGGACACACTGACACAACCCTTGACCCGTTATACTCACACAGACACAGATTCACAAACAGCCTCACACAGTGTTATTCGTGTTTTGTGCCCTGTACTCACTTCAGAGGCACACAGCCTTCTGTAAATAGAAAGTGGCAGAGGGAATGAAAACATGCTGTAAGGCTGCTGCTCTCGCCGTCTGTACTCAATGCTGGACCCCAGATTTAACAGGTCAAGCTTTACAGACGGTGAACCCCACCCCCACCCCCCCTCCACCCCCCTTTCCATTGTGGGAAACAAAGCCTCATGAAGCAAACACAAGTCGTGAAGTGGGATGAAATGGGGCAGTGGATTTGGCCGGTGCTTGTGTGGTACATTGTGATCTGCAGTATGTCTGTCTGTAGCTCTCCCCCATGTGCTCCCAGAGCCTTTCCCTGGGAGTGCGGCCTACTTTTCAGAACACCAGGAATAGCCAGCAGGGTGCTATTAGTGCGTCTAATGTGAGCCAAGCAAAGAGGGAATAAAGAGTACAGAAACCTGCAGATAATTGCGGAGCTAAAGACCACTCGCTCCTTCACTCAAGCACATAAAGCGGCCTCTCTTGTACAGACACAAGCGGACACTCAGGTGTGTGTACACAGTATAATACCCTGTGCTGCAAACATGGATGTGCTGTATATAGTTTGCTCTTGGGGCAGCTGAGCGTACACATTAATTTGCTAATCTTCTGCAGAGCATGTGTCAGCCTTTTATCAGATTAAGAGAAGGGTAGGGGTCAGTGTATGAAATAAATCAAATGGAGTGTGATACATAGCTAATGGCATTAGTGCTGGGGAGCTAGTAGCAGCTGGAGAGATACAGTGAAGAGGGAAAAGTAACAACTTTAAATAGAGAGGTACTCAAAGTGAGAGTGTGAGAAGAGCCATTAGCACATAAAGAGCAGAGGTGCAAAGAACAGCGGTTAAATAAAATTTTAAGTACAAGAAAAGCATCATTATAAAGTGGCGTTCCTAAAAAAAAAAGAAATAGACTCAAGCACATGACTGCTTTCCATCTTTAGTACTAAACAAAACAGACACAGAAATATGAGTTCTTGTGCTTTTGGTTCGCTGTGTTGGTCTGCATGTATCAGTCCCCTTTTCTTCCTGCTTTGAGTCTGAGTTAAGGGTTTAGAGTTTCACCCAAGGAGGTTTTACTCAACGGAGTAATAGCGTTTTCCCTTTGTTTAGGTGATTAGTTATACTTAAGTAGCTGATTTTGCAAAGTCTCTGCGTCCAGAGGAGACTGACATGGCTGTAGTCCTCTGCATGACACTGTTGAAAGCATGAAGAATATGTCTTTGCCCACATGGAGGGAGGAGTATTATGTGGCCTTCCTTCAAGTTGAAGTTGCTGTTGACTCCCATTGACCTAATAATCACAGAAGCTGTTTCATTTATGGCTGTATCATTTGAGCCGGAAGAAAGCTTACACCTCCTGCAGTACGACATAAAACCCGCAGATACATGCAGATGTCGCAGTTTAAATGCAGACGCCACATGTAATACTCACTTGTTTTCAAGAATATTGTCAGAGCTCTGGATAAGTGTCTGAACATAAGTGGAAAAAATAAATCACGGGATAATGGAAGCTTAAGTTGTTTCCATTATGGACACAAACTCCTATGAGGAGTGAAAAAAAAAAGCCTTGCAAGCAATCTGTGCTGCTGTTTGTGTTTGCAGTTTCCATTGACACCCACATGGTGGCAGGATAGAAACATATATCTACATTTCCCTTAAAGTGCCTGTTGTTATGACATCATTGTCACATCATTCCCACGCGGGCTCAGCTTGTATAAAACCAGACATAAATAAGAAAGTCTTTTGTCAGGCCAACAAAATATTTTCCTACCCTTATAAAAAACAAGTTCTTTTCTTCTTCACATGCGCTGGCAAGACAGAGGCTCTCTTTTAGCGAACACGTGCACAACTCAAGACCTAATTGCCTTGAGTCCAACCTAAAAATAGAACAATCTAATAAATCCAACTCTGGTGTTATGAGTTTATTTAACAGCAAGAGAGTTTTTATTTGGGTAATAATGTCCTTCAGGCTTGGAAGTGTGAGCTATTCACAGGGATACTGCATTAGAGCACCCTGTTGTTTCCATGAAACAGAGGCCTAAATTCTGTGCAGCAGTTCATCATCTGGTTTATGCCCGTTTCACGCAATCAACGTATAAGTTATCTCTCCACCAGTGATATTATGTAAACGGTTATGTATTCTTTGGAATTCATTGCGAAATTTGTTTACGAATTTTTTTTTTTTTTTCTGGCTCTCTGTTGTCTTCAGTTGCCTAGAAGGAGAAAAAAAAACTTTCACATAGCTTTTACTAGATGTCACACCAAATGCGGTCACCTTTTTCATTTAGCATACACATTTTTAATGAACCACTTTAGAAGTTCCCCTCTCCTGAATGTGACGAATGCTTTCCAAAGAGGGCTCTTGAGGTTCTCTGAGTTGACTAAAGTCATCTGCACCAGCTCAGCGCCGCAAACCCAAACACACCCAAATCAATCCACTTACAAAGTCACACTCATCCTGATTTAAAAGGAGCCATTCAGCCGCTATTTCTAGCAGCTCATGCAGTCATGTTATATCATGTGTATGGGCAGGTTTCTGCCGTTCCTTTCCTGCAGGCGTTGGAAAAACACACACCTACAGCTGACTGTGTTCTCTGTTCAGTCCGGGAGGCCGCTCTGTGTGTGTGAGACCACGTCACATTTGCACATGCATAAACTGGACGGCCAGTGTGAAACGACATACATCAGACTTCAGAGAAAGAAATAAAATTCATAGTAAATGATCCAGATCTGCCCTGAAATTGAATGGACTTCATCGCTGACCCACACCCCATCCCTCCACTGAATTCGGTGCAAATCGGTTCAGTGCTTATTGCATAATCCTACTGACAAATAAACAGATAGGGGTGAAAACATCATTTAATTAGCTCTCTCCTTCTTCCCTTCACACACACATGCACACACTGGTGCAGACTGGGAGTTTCCCAACACCTGTGACTGGCATGAAAGCACCAGTGAAGTGGGCATGAGTTGGCACATATACAGGGGGTGTTCTTTGAGATGTTTGCGTGGGTGTTCTTTTATCCCCATCCGAGTGTATTCATGTACAGTGCACCCACCCCCGGGTGTTCATGTTTGAATGATATGTGTCTATAACAGGAAGCTCTGTTTCTTAATTTGGGGTGTACATGCTCTCCTGGGGGCTGCGGGCTGGCAGTGGGACAGCTTGCAGTGATAAGGGCCAACGAGCGCACACCACCGCGCTGCATTATTAGCAGGCCAGCCAATCCACAGTGGAAATCAAAAGCAGGGACTCAGGAAATGGGTGTTGAGTGAGGTCACATCCCATTGAGGCAGCACGTGCTCCAGGTCGGGAAAAGCCAGGACAGGCACCATGGGATTATGGGAAAGCGCAGTATTCTGTTGGAGCCCATGGGGGCCGAGGGGTTGGTGTATTACTTGGTTTGAGCGTTAAGGTGGCCAGTACAGGATCTGTGTGTGTGCGCGTGTGTGTGTGTGTGATGGTTGTCGATTGGGGAAACAGGTGAGGTGGGCGGTTTGGAGGATTTTGGATGCTGCTGCTGGTGGGAAGCAGCAGAGGAGTGAGGAGGTCACTGTGCCCTGTTGCCTCGGCCCTGGGTCAGCTCCCTCTCAGCAACCCCTCTAGGCACATGGAGAATGGCGTGATGAAACAGAGGAGTGAGCATTGAGTCTCTCTCCTCCTTCTCTGCCACATTCGCTCAGTCCCTGCCGAGGAACCTGCCAGGGACACATCTACAGGAAAGACTGTTAGAGATATTAGATTGACAGGAGAGACACTGACACGAAGCGAGGAAAAGGAGCCTGATATCTGCCTTTTGGAGAAATTCTCTTCCACCATACCAACATACCTGGCTGAAGACTAAAATGTACACAACACGACATCTATTTTCATCTTTTCTGGCATTTCTGGGTTTGATATCATATGGATTGGATTTACAGTGCTGAAGGGCTTAATTGGTGATTGCCATGCCTTGGATTGTTTCAATTGTGGACATTGGACTTGGACACTCAACACTTTTCTTCCCATCTCTCTTTTTGTCTACCTCCTCTATCTACTTCATCATCCCTGTCATCCCTGATTCCATTTTTCTCCTCCTCCTGCTTCAACTTTCCCCCCTGCTTCTTTTACCCATAAATCTTTCTTCCACTCCATTCCTCTCTTTCCAACTCCTTCTCTCCTCCTTCCTCTCCTCTGTCTTTCTCTCACTCAGGGCCAAAGACATGAAGAATCGGCTGGCTTTCCTGCGGAGGAGGAATGAATCCCCAGGAAGCAACCCAGCCAGCAAGTTAGACAAATCTATGAAGTCAGTCAAGTAAGTGGCCACTTCCTGACAGCATGTGCATGTGGGTGTGTGTGTAAGTGGCTTTCCGGGTCTCGCCACAACTGGTGATGACCTGGTGTTGGAAGACAGACATGTGGGCAGTAGGAGAGATGGGAGTGTGCTTGTAATGCGTGGTGTTAATAAAATGAATGGGAGCATGTGTTAGTAAGGACGGCATGTCAGAAGGAGGGAAAGTGAATTGTTTGGGTGTTATTTGTTTTAATGATTTAAAAAATATATTTACCATATGAAATATATTAGTTTAATATATCACACTTTTGAAATCTCAGCGATTGATGTGATATTAAAGACTGAAATTGTTTCCACGTGTATTTTGGTCATTGCATTGGACTTCACAGGAAACTGTAAAACATCAGCAAAAGATATTCTTTATGAACTTTTAATATATTCTTTACTTAGTAATCATTTAGTTGCAAAAATCTCAATCAATGTCATCTGTAGAATTACATGCAAATATAAATATCATAGGTTGTTAAATTGTAATTTCTCTTATAACAGTAAAGTTGTCAGTGCACTTTGCCAAGAGTAATTCAAGAATGTGATTACTGTATGTCTGCTTATTTTTCAAATAGCAGCTTGAACACATGAAGGACAGTAAGACAAACAAGATGTTAAAGAACAAATGTCATTTTAGTCGATTTGTCAGGACAGATCTCAATAGAATCTGTGTCAAATAACGGCTCAGATGTGGACTACACTGAGTGTAGGACAAGCCCTGGAAGGAGGCGTGCTTCATAGCAGGGAACAGAAAAGATGAGAGGCAGCAGGGGGCAGACACAAGCCAGTGGGGGGAGGAGGTCTCTAAACCCAACAACGCATCCCCATTGGACGGCGGAAGCCCCTCCCCTCCCGCCTGCCAACTTGTCTTCAGTGGGAATATAAAAACCTACCCCCACCAGAGTGAAGCAGACAGACTCATGGCTCTCAGTGTTGAAACAATCTGTAGGGCAGAACTGAATGTGAGGGAAAGAGCAGTAGACACAGACTAGAGTGGAGCGAGGCAGCGGAGAGGATTTACCTACGTCCAAGTTTCCACTCATCTACTCAGCATAGACAAAGTTCTGCGGATGGGTCACACAATGAGAAACCTGGCTGAGATGGGCTTGTTAAAGAATCGCTCTGCTTTTATCTGCAGGCCCACCCCGGAGGAAGCACTGAAATGGGGGGACTCGCTTGACAAACTGCTGGGACACAAATGTAAGTTACTTTTAATTTCTTAAATTTTTTTCTCTCATATTCTCCTTACTTTACATACATGCAAATCAGCTATCTGTTGTCTTTAACATGTTTGGCATATAGTTTAGTACAAGAGAGTGAATAAAGACATACGGTGCATGCTTAAGGTGGTGGGGGAGGCTGGTTAATCACAGGAAATATGCGTGTATTGATATGTGAAACACACACACACACACACTGCCGCAGTGAACGGGCAGCTTGCAGCAAGTTTACCTAATCCCAACAGACAGAGTCCATGCGTTACATAGAAAGAAGGGGGAAGAAAAAAAAAACAGGCAACCTTCAAGTGCATTGCTATTTCTGTTTTCCACAATTCATCTTCCACAGTTTAGTTTCAAAGCCGATACCAAGCCAGCGCTACATCTGTTCCTCATCTGGCTTTGTTGACCTCTTTATTCTCCCCCCTCTAATTTCCTCCCTTCTACAGTACCTCTTACCTCACTCCTGCTTACCAGAATGAGGTAAGACATGACTGCTTGTATTGGCGCTGCTTATCAGCTAGGGTGATTCATGGGAACGGAAAGGTGCAGACAGGAGTAGTGGGTGGACACGGCTTCCTGCCTTTCTTTCTTCTGGATGCCTTCTTCCTCAAATCATTAACTGGACCGAAACTTAAAAAGCCCGGAGATCCAGAATTACCCCCCCCCCCCCCACACACACACACACACACACACACACGCACACACACACACACTGAAACAGCAATGTCTTTGTTCATTCACTGCGTGTGCATAGGGAGACGCATATATGTCATGCTGAATAATAAGGAAGGATTGGGTCAGCGGTGTGATGTCACTCAAAGGATGACAGGGGCTTGAATATGCACTGCGGTGTCCAGAAGGGTTTTTAATGTCTCACTTTATTCCAACCACATGACTCAAAAAGGCCGTCATGGAGCTATTTTAGGCGCTGAAACTTCAAGGAGCGTTTCAGCTGTGAGGTTGCCATGGCACTCTAGTCAACTCTCCTCTTGTTTATTCTCCTCCTCCTCCTCCTCCTCCTCTCTGCTCTCTCTCAGATGGTCTGGCAGCGTTCAGAGCTTTCCTGCGCACAGAGTTCAGCGAGGAGAATCTGGAATTCTGGCTAGCATGTGAGGAATACAAGAAGATCAAGTCACAGTCCAAGATGGCCTCAAAAGCCAAGAAAATCTTTGCAGAATACATCGCTATCCAGTCTTGTAAAGAGGTGAGTGAGAGTGAAAACAACTCACATGGAGACTGGAAAAAATGACATCAAAACAGCCTCCTGCAAAAAAAGAAAAGAAAAAGAAAAAGAAAAAGAAAAAGAAAAACATGCTTTTTCCATTTTGTGTTTTTTCAAAATAAGAGCGTAACCTTACACTTGCCTCACTTGTTTTATTCTTTTCCTCTGCAGGTAAATCTGGATTCGTACACCAGAGATCACACTAAGGACAACCTGCAGAATGTGACACGCTCCTGCTTTGACCTAGCGCAGAGGCGGATATACGGGCTGATGGAGAAGGACTCATATCCCCGCTTCCTCCGCTCAGAACTCTACTTGGACTTAATCAACCAAAAAAAGCCCAGCTCCACTTCGACTTCATCTTCATCATAAGAGACCAGAAAAAGCTAGAAAGAAGGAGAAGAGAAAGATGATGATTGATGATGATGATGATGATGATGATGACTTGAAAAACATACAGTGGGTGGGTGGGATGTGAGGTTCTTTGTTTGCCTTTTTTTAATTTTTCTTTTTGTGTCTGTCATCCTGTTCACTATAATTTTTTTTTTTGTTGTTGTTGTTGTTGTTTTTATGGTGTGAGAGGACGCGGCAAAGCTATGGCACTGCAAAGGAATGTAGTTTACACAGTTACCAGGTGGATGGATGAATGGATGGACTGATGAATGCATGAATGGATGTTACTAAAAAATACAGAAGCCCACAATCGAGGGCTGGAGCAGGAGCTGGACGCTTGTCTGATCACTGTTGCGTGTTTTTTTTTTTTTCTGTCAGTCTCTTGTAAGGAAAAAAAAAAAAGACATTTGTTTGTGTTTTTAAGTTTTTGTCCAGTTGTACTGGAGAAAAGGAGGGGTTGTTCAAAAAAAACCCTGCAGACATGAAGACAGTCCGGTACTGTTTTGTCACTTTTTTCCTTTATTTCCCTTTTGAAACTCCCACTTTAAATCCCCTCCTTTCCTCCACCACGTCCTCTGTGAAGCCACTTCAAAAGCTGTTGGTACGACACAACGTCCTCTTCCTCGTGTTTTTTTTTTTTTTTCTTTCATCAAGCTCCAAACTGTATGATGGACAGAAGAGAAAAAGAAAAGATGATGTCTGAATGAAAACTAGTGTTGTGGCTCAGTTTCACATGCATCTCTGTTAAACTCTACATCCTCTTAAAGCTTCTATAAACAGCTTCCAACTTATTCAGTTCATCCCAAGACTGTGGAAAGATACTGTGAGCGTTCAACGGGGACAGAGGCGGAGACAGCGACGGGCAAAGAACACAAATGTATAAATAACGGATGGACTGGAGCTGTGAAGAAACACAGACGTGTCATTCTCACATTAAAAGACGAGAAGATCAAGTCACAGTCCAAAAGACATTCAAAATCACATTCAAAGCCAGAGATGGAAAAAAAAAATTAAAAAACGACGACTTGCTTCCTTCCTCTCTCCAAAGACTGTTTACAACAAGGAATGAAAACACAAGAAGCAAAAGAGAAAATGTTCGGTGCAGCCAAACGCCATTTCCTTTAACATTGTAGCTCATTCTGGACTAATCGAGGAAGCGTTCTCAGGACATTGCTATGACAGGTTCCAGCTTGGTTTATCTTCTCAGCTGTTTCTGTTTTTCTACACACGCTCGCTGTTTTTATATGCTTTAGGGTTCCTACCTGCCCTTCTGTAGTTCTACTGAGCAATACACGAGAGGTTGCTCCTTTCATAGTCTGAGGAAAAAAAAAACTGCTTCATGTTGTACAAAGGTTTTCGCCTATTTATTTAGATTAACTTGCTGGATGCTTCTACAGACACCCTCACCTCCTCCAAAGCACTCGGCTAAAAGCTCTCACTTTCCTCTTAACCACCAAACAGGTCCAATGCTGTCCTGAACTTTAAGTGCAATATTTTTTTATTCTTTATTTTATTTTATTATTATTTTGGTTTGTTCATTTATTTGGATAATTTTGAATTTTTATGGGGAAGACGAAACGGCTTGAGCTCTGTATTAACTTTATTTGTTAAGAAAAAAAAAAACGTAGAGCTATAAGGTTGACTTACAACGTAAACTTTCAAGAAGCATAAGTAGTTTAATGAATTTTAAGCAAGTGATTCTAACTGTGTGTTAACCCCTGGCAGCAGGCAGCTGGGGACGTTATGGTTGTAAATATAATTCTTTAAGAAAACTATGTGATAACACATTAAAAACAAACAAAAACAAAAAGCTGATAGGTCTCTGCTGGTGATGAATGTGGGACCCAGCTGTATCTATGTAAATATGAGAGACTCAAAACTATAAGATGACATGTATTGTTAAAACATTAGGTGAGCAAGAGCAGGTACAATCTGCTCTTTTCCCTGGTCATACACTGCTTGTAAGGAGTTTTCTGAAATGCATTTTATCATTTTCACTGTTTACAATTCAAAATGCATCTCCTATGATAGCAAGTGAAAACAGTAGAGTACATTTGGTGTCATTGCTAATGATAAATAAACCAACCAACTGAAGAAGTAAGACATGTTGTCTGTGATTTTTCTTATGATGTGTGTTTGATAACATTCATGCCGGCGCATGTCGTTCACAAACATGCAAGGACAGATGTGCATTCAAGTAGCAGACAGTAGAATGAAGTTGCTCAAAGGAATAGTTTGACGTTGGAAGCATGTGCAACTAGTCTGGCTCTGTCCAAAGTTTAAAAAAAAAAATCTGCACCTCTAAAGTTCCTTAAATAACACGTTTATTAGTCTGTACAAAACCCCAAATGTAAACATGACAATTTGTGGTTTTACGGGGAGTCACGTGCTACACCAGACCTCATGACAAGACTGCCTCAGCAAGAAATCTGAAACAAGACATATCTTGTTAATATCTCAGCTGAGAGGTGCTAATTGGTGTGTTTTTAAAGAAATGTTTTAACCATTTCCTCTTACTTTGGCGAAACTAATTGCTTGCTGCCTCTAAAGCTTCATATTTAGTGTGCAGACATCTCATCTAACTATTGCCAAAGAATGTTAAACTATTCCTCTGAGTCAATTGAATATTGAAATCCATCCACCTGGAGGAAATTCTGGTTTATTAAAATGTGGGTCTGCCTCTCATAGTGTTAACCATCATTCGTATTGGTAATAACAACCTTGGACTCACCAAGTTAATTGCTGAGACAACGGTGCAAACACAGAAAAGAAGTCAGACGGGGGGCGGGGGGCAAGAAACAGAAGCGGTCAGACAAAATTACAGACAGATTCCTGGTTCATCTTCAGCCAGTCATATAGTTGTGTGTGCATAGTTTTCTCCAGCAAGATAGAGACAAAACTACTACAGAAAAGCAACATCTATGAACTCCAAATCTGATACAAACTGAAAAATAACAAGAACTGTTTGAACGAATTACATGAATTGTTTCCACACTCTGTCAGCTTTGTCCTACATTACATGGAGCGGAGTCGTATTTGGTGTGGTGATGCAGACCATCAAGGCTTGTTCTGAACCCAGCTGTCTGGTTTCCTGATAAGAAGAGCAAGTGAGTGCGACACAGGGTCGAGCTTTGGCCGGGTTGTTGGGATGGGATGAGAGGAAACAGTTGGAGGTTTATGAGTACAGTGTCTGTGTGTGTGTTTGTCTGTGTTTGGGGGGAGGGGGGTTGATCAGTCTGAAGTGGTGTTGGAGACAGTAGTAACAGCGCCTAATCTTCTTTACCAGCTGCCATCTGTTTTGACAGAGGCAGTTTCTTCTTCCAAAGGGAATTGTCATCCACCTCTCTATCGCCTCTCTTGGCCTGTTTCCTCTCCGTCTCACTCCCTGTTGAATGTCTCTTTGTCTTCAGAACCCACGCTCGTGTTACTCCATGCTCATCTTAAATGCCATACAATGGAGGTTCCGCTCTTGTGCTGGATTCCTTCACCAAATCCTTTTGTTCAAGTTTCCTTCCCCTCTGTGATCTGTATAAACCATATCACAGAGTCTGTCATTGTTTTCAAATTCAGCTGTCACGTGAGCCCCAAAAACGCGCCGACTCGCATTTCCTGCCTCATTCTCCGCTTTCCTGCTGTTCCAAATATGGCTGTGAATGCTTCCTCCATTGTGACAGTCTCTTATCTTACATTCCTGTCAAGTGCAAATTTGTCACGAGGATATAGCGTGAGATTGAACATTCTAAAGATATCCATGTCTTGTCTGATGGACTACAAGCAAATAAGTTTCCAATACCTTTTTTCATTTTTAGCTTTGCCAGTCCAGTAGTCCCTCCGACTATAATATTGTAAAATTAAAATAAACTGAAGGGTTGTGTCCATCTTGTTTTCACAGGTCTGGTATAAGAAGATCACTTTATTTAATTAGTGCTTTTTACTCTTCAAGGAGCTATTTGCAATTGCTGCATAGCCAACGTTAGCATTAACAGAAGAAGAAGAAATGTAAGAAGAAGAAACTTTTAATTGCCAAGAGCTGTCTTCAGTGGTGGAAAGCAACACCAATGTTAGCATGCTAATCAGCTAGCCCATCTTTCACTTTCCAATAGCGACTCACTGTAGCCTCCAATCTGCTCTGAAGACGTAAAGCTGCTTGAAAGGTGTAGTACAACCTCTTGTAAGACAACAATGGCCAAAGGTCTAATATTCTCCAAGGAGTAGTTTGAGATTTTTAGGAATACACTTATTTTCTTTCTTCCCAAGAGAACAGACATATCTGTCTGTTGTAAAGCAAAAGCTATCAGGAAATTAGCTTAGCTTAGCATAAAGACAGGAAGCAGGGGGCAAACGCCATTCGGCCACGAAATTGTCAAATACATAAGTCACCATAAAACCATAATATGTTGTTTTTACTTTTCTGTATTTGTACAGACTAAAGTAACAAGATATAATGTTTTTAATTAGTGAGCTTTAGAGGTCTTGGTAGGCAGATTTCCACTTTTTGTGGTATGCTAATAAGTTAATGGGCTGACATTATCTAATGCTTGGAAAGACGGCAAGTGCATTTCGCTAAATATAAAACAATTTCTTTGCGTGTCCATCAGGCCTTAAAACTTTTATTAATTGTTTTATGAAGTTTTATTTTAATTCCATAAGAGGATACATACTGTCCAGGACCACTTGGAAACAGGTCAAAAATTGCTGCACAAAGAATGATTTTTTATAACAGCTGTGAACACTGATTAACACTGCATAACAGCACAACTCTTTAGCAAGTTATTTTCACTCTTACTTAAAATATGGATACATTTTTTCACTCTTTAAACAGAAAAATGCAAGTTGTACAATGAGATAATCCCTGCAATTACCCCTGGATGAGGATTCTATTCACCCTTTTCACTCTAAATAAAGATATGAAACTATGTGACTGAATGTTGTAACAGTTATGAAACATTCCTGTTTTTTTATGCCTCTATCAGATGACACCATGTAAATAACCATGTCAAAAGCAAGCTGTTAAACTGCATATTTGATATCTGTTTCTAGCATCATGAACTCAGAAGACCCATAATATGTAGTCATGCTGAATTCAGTGGGGCTCCCCCTCTTCTCCCTCATATTATTATTCTCTTATTTGTGCAGCAGTCGAGGGGCTTAAGCCTTGATTAATCCTTAATTCTCAGATCAGCCGATCCTTTCAACTCTTGGCAGGTTTACAAAAGAAACATCACGTCTCCCCCGCTGCCCTTGCTGACTCAGTGGACCCCTCAATCCTGTTTGGTTTTTGTTTTCTGTCTGCTCTGTGTACTGCATGGAGTGGATATTTTATTTTCAACACACACACACAGTTTAACACAATTTGTGGACAAAAAAATAGAGGAACGTTTTCACTAGAGTGTCTGTCTTATCTGTGTTTTTTCTCATACACTCTTCTCAATTTCTGACTTGCTATTTGAGGTGATGTCATCATGAGCTCAAGATCTGTTTATTTTCTTGCACCCCCTCGTAACTGTACCATCTGTCAGTTAACAGGTACATGCTTTCAGGTTTTCCTCAGTGTGGCACAAATGTAAAAGGAGGGTCCTAACTGCGCTGAGCTCACCTTCACTGTCTCTTGAGTGGATGTCGTCATCGCTGCTGGTAGACATGGACTTTAAAAACAGCAACAGACAGAGGAAGGGAGAGTGGAAGGAAGCAGAATTTAATAGCCTGTCTTATCCCAGTGGTCTAATCAGAACAGGTCAGCTTTATATATAGATGCCCTTTATAGAAATAGATAAGTTTTACACAAGTATTGCTGATGTTGAGATGATGAGATGAGGGGCTTCAGAGGAATAGTTTGACGTTTTAGCAGACGCATTTATTTGTTCAATATGCAGCTACAACAAGCAGCCAGTTAACTTAGCTTTGCACAAAGACTGGAAACAAGTCTGGCTCTGTCCAAAGGTAATAACATTGGCCCACCACTAACTCCGAAGTTCACAAATTAACACGATACATTTGTTAAGTTTAATCATTAATCATTCTCATTAATACGGGGGAGAGATGACGGACATTGTGACAGACATGATGAGTCACATTTCTGACGACTGGTAGCTGAAGTCTCAGTAACCATCCTCCCACACTAACCCTCTTAGGCCCACAATTAGACTTTTACATTTTGTCATACCTCTGTGTTTTTCCTAATAAAGTTGTTTTGATTTTTAAAAGTTTCACCAAGTGCTACACATATTCAGAATCAGCACAACCTCAGCTAATTATATGTCACTCAATAGACTTCTTTACAATATAAGAGGTTAATTGCCCATAAAACAAAAAACAAAAACAAAAACAAAACAGACAAACAAACAAAACTGTTTTTTCTCTTTTCCTTCCTTGTACATATTTGTTTGAGTTGGTCTAGAGGTTATTTGAAGTTTCTATCTTTATCTGATCATGAGTTCTGCTCATTCTCTGGAGCAGTATTAATGGGAGCTTTTTGTCTGCTCCTTGAAAAATCAGCTCCAAAACCTCTGCTGCTCTAAATATCTTACTGGTCACATCCTTTGGTCTTTAGTCTGTCACTACATAAACTCAGAACAACTTCTCCTCACTTTGACCTCAGAATAAAACGGCACTGCTCCAATTAAGTTTGGGTGTACAGCCACGGCAGGCTAAGCCTCTGAATCAGACACTCTGATTGGCTGTGACCTCACCCATTGGAGTCGAATTGAGTGACGTGGCTGTAGAAGTCACTGGCAAGGAATGCGGTTGAGAGCCAATCGGCAATGCGCCAGACAAACGGTAGGACTACTCCAAGTAGTTTTAAGTTTTAATGTTGGTGTATCGATCGAAGTCAGTGACTCACACGGACGAACCGCGGCTTGCTAGAAAGCGCAGCTTGTCTCGTTTAAGGAGAAAGAAACGTCACGTTTCTAGTTCAAACGGTCGCGCAGTAATGACGCTGTGCGGACAACATAAAATTTGGAAGAATATCTGATCCCATTGGCCTAAGGGGGGTTAAGCACAGCAAACCCACATTTTGAATCATATACCAAAAAAAAAAAAAGCATTTCTAAACTACAACTAAACACAGTGATAACGTCTCACTTAACCAGCCACAAGGTGCTGGACATTTCTGTAACACATTTCCATGCACTTACACAGAACACATTTCTGTGTAAGTGCATGGAAATGAGTTGAGAGAAAGTCTGTCTGTCTGTGTTCTGTATATATGCATATTAGCGTGTGAATGAATGAATGAAATAAATGAATTTATTTATTTGATGATTTAAAAAAAAAAACACATATAACTCTGCACTGCAGTCATTACATACATTTAAAAATCACAGAGGATTAAAACGCAACAAAGCCCTTGCTCCTTGTGTTGTGAGCACCTTAGGGAAAAACTCTCCCACTCATTGTTGAAACACGACCAAATTCTCCGAGAGATTCATGCGGGCACAGCTGGATTAACAGGAAGCAGCTGTGGACCTCCGCATTAGACACACTAAACACACACAGACAGAGACACACTCACCACACATGTGCTGTTGAAGCTGTCTGATTTGCCTAACATGAAAAGCCCATAGATGTCAGAGGAAAGTCTTTATAGTTTGACATTTTGGAAAAGACATTTATTTGCTTAATTGCTGAGAGTTACATGAGAAGATAGATGCCACCCATATATTTGTTTTTAAATACAGTATGAAGCTACAGCCACTCGAGCCAAGCTTGGCGTGGAGGCTGGACCCATGGGGAAACAGCTAGCCTGACTATGTCTTCTGTAAAATTTCTTTAAAAAAGGTACAGGCTCTCCTAAATATTACCACGCAGACGCCCCTTTTTTAACTTTTAAATGCCCCAGTGTTTTATTGTCGTGCTGTGATCCTGACTGTGGGAGAGCTGCAGGAGGAGTCAAAGTGCAGCTCAATGTAATTTGGGTGTCAAGGATTGGCAGATCGCTCCCTCCTTAACTAAACTGTTGCCGTGCTCAACTGCCGTCGGCGTGTTAGCCTCCTCGGCAAAGACCATCAAACCATCTATTACATTACATAACGCAGCAACACCTTAAACCAATACAGTCTGTTGTTTCATTGCTTCCTCCCTGGTTATTTTAAGGCACCATATAATCACTTCTGCAATTTCTTAAGGTCAAGGACACAGTTATCTTCCCCAGGAGAAGCTTTAGAGGTGAAGCCACTCCAGATGGTTCCTCCATAATGAAACAGCATTTAATCATCACGATGCAACACTTCATTTTGAGATGAAGAGGCTGAACTATCAAATTAAAGTAACCTTCTGCAAGGTCAACCAGATCAGGTAAGAGATGTTTTTTCCCAGCTACTATTCAGTCCAAACGCCTACTTTAAACCATCTGATGTGTGACTGGTGTTTCCACTTCCATGTTTCATTTCATTTCATGAGGCTCAATGACACTTCAGACAGACACATAGTGATGCTAAGAGGATCTGGTCTTTTTTCGTTCACGTTTTTGTCATGATGTTATCCGTTTACATCTTAATCCTGTCTGGAAGAGATATTTTTCAATTTCTATTTTATGTCATTAGGTGACATTAAGCCATTGTTTTGACCTCTTTCATATTAAAAGTATATTTACTAATTTTTCTCCCACATTTATCATTGCCATTGTGCCCCACATGTTAAAATGTTTTCAGCTTTTCGTCTCATTGACCTGCTGGATGTTCCATCAAAGCGAAGAATGGAGGCAGGGAAGGATGGAAACAAACCACACAACAACTAGAGAAGAGAGGAGAAAAGGCAGGTGGGCTATTCCACACACACAAAACAACACTTTAAATGATGAATGTTGTAAGTACAGAAACACTAAGCTTAAATAATGCACTTCACTAATAGGATTGTAACCAACCAAAAACCTGCTGACCTCATCAGATTACTCCTCAAGCCACTAAACTCCTACAGTATCTATAGTGTTCTTAACAAAGCCTGCTTCTTTAATTAGAATAGCAGATATTTCAGTGGTATTTAGCATTTTGTCATTTTGGCGCTTTTGCTTGGTGCAGGGGTTTCATGTTTGTTCATTAATTCCCTTAAATCCTAATTAATTTACAAAAATAAGGAGGCGTATGAAACATTTGGCTTTAACATAAGAGACTGGAGTTCACTTCTGTCTCCTAAAAACAGTCCAGGTTTATTTGAACCACAGAGAACCTTTTTCCACAGTCTTATGTTCAACTGACATTTTAATGCCTCCGCGCCTGGCGCCTGGCGACAGCCAGGCAGATATTGTTTTCAGGTTGTCCATCCCATGCTTGTAAACATGATATCTCAGTTTGGAGGGAATTTCTTGAAATTTTGTATAAACGGTCAATTGGACTCAAGGATGAAGCAATGAAGTTTTAGTGGCCAAGGGTCAAAGGTTAAGGTCACAGTGACCTCACAAAGCACGGTTTTGGCCTTGTGAATGCAATATTTCAGGAACTCCTCAAAGGAATCCATTCGAATTTGGCACAAGTATCCATTTGGACTCAAGGATGAACTAATTAGATTTTGGTGGTCAGAGGTCAAAGGTCACTGAGACCTTATAAAACATGCTTTTGGTCTCTTGAAGGTGATACCTCAAGACTGCCTTGCAGGAATTTATTCAGATTTGGAACAAACATTCACTTCACACCCAAAGATGAACTGATTACATTTAAGCGTGCCAAAGTTCAAAGGTCAAGGTCACTGTGACCTCACAAAACATGTTTTTGGCGGTAACTCATGAGTTCATTTGCTAATTATGACACAATTTAACACAAATGTGTAGTAGGACAAAATGATGAAGTGATGACATTTTACATCAGAATGGTAAAAGGGTCAACTTCACTGTGACATCATAATGTTCTGCAAAAATGCTTCTGGCAATTATTCAGTGCTGTAACTCAGGAAGGGGAAATTGTGATCATATTTCCTGCAACTTGACTGACTGGCAGAGGCATACCACAAGGTAGTAATTCTAGTTAGTCCCTGTTTTTGCAGTGAATAGGAACAAATACGTTTTTATTATTAATAGCTGTCTTTTATTAAAAATGTATTTGGGGAAATATTTACTTTTTCTTGCAGTTGCATGAGACAAAATGAACAAACCTGGATGGAAACTGCAGCTTACATGGGCAGATGTTTTTTTAGCAGTGGAAATAAAGAGTAAGACCACCTGAGCATCTAAACTGACTGAAATTACATTTGCAGGTAAGTTTTTAAGATGTTTAATGGGCTGCAGCTAACTAATTTATAAGCTAACTAGCCGATAGCAGTGCACTTTTCAAAGGTGGATGGTTATTTGGTCACATGTTGGATAATAAGGTGACATTAGCAGGAAACCTAATGTTGGTTATTCAAAGTCTTATCAGCTTTTGGATGGACTACCAGGCAGTTTGAGTGTCGAAATTCCAATGTGTCCTATATCTTGGCTTTAACGGTTTAGTTTTCTTCACAGTGAGCATAGCATGCATGAAATAACACTTGAGCAGTTTGAGAATGCACAGATAAAAACTGCATCTGCAGTTTCAGTTTCTTCTTGGAACAATTTTTTTCCCTGAGTGAAGCAATCCAGGCTTCTCTGCGTAATTTCAAGACTGCTGATGGCAGCCACAGACGCCTGCACTCTGCCAATTACGGCACAGTTTCCTCCTCCTCTGCTTTGCACCATTGATGTGTGCCTTGATTCGCATTATCAACAACATCTTTGACTCTGTGGTGAACTGGCATTAGTGAATGTGTGTGTCATTCAAAGTGGGGAAGTGAAACAACGGAAATGAATCAAGCTCATGATGTCACCACACCATGTCCTACCTAATACATTGTTCCCCAATCTTGCTTGACTCATGAGCTGGTTTATGTATTATACGCGGATATTATTAACTAGCCAGCACAAAAGAATGAAGGTCACTCACTCGGACTCACTAGTTCAGGAAGTTTTCGCACAGTTTTTAATTCACTCAGTTACACAGAAAATAAACTTTGCGGTTTGTATCTGGCTTCGAAGCTTATACTGTTCTCGGGATGTGTGAAAATGTATTCGTTAAAAATAAACTTGACAGAAGCATATTTACAGGCACTCTTTCCCTTTTTTATATGGAAAAATGCTCAGTAGGGATGAAAAACTGGAAAAAAAATGAAAGGCGTCATCACAGGAATGATGATCCGTGACTGTGAAGAGATGGCGCTCACACATCAGTTCATGTGACCGTGAACTTGTTTGGAGCTGACTGCCGTCCTCCTCGTATATCTCTGAGCACTGAAGCACAGAAAACAACAAATGTGTAATTTTCTCCTCAGTTAGCCAATTTCATGTGCTGGTTTAAATAGAAACGATATCCTCAACGATGTCAGCACCTCATCACCTGAGTCAGCCAGTTGGATTTTGTACACTTAAACCATTTGAACACATGCTATTAATAATATCACAAACCTTTTGGCAAGTCAGGCTTGTAAATCATTTTGTTGATGTGTTGCTGAAAGTGAAAAATAAAGGCCAGGGCTTGTGCCAGAAAACAAATGAAGGTTTGTGTGGTGGATCTGATGTGACACTGGTGTCTTGCTGCTCCAATTCAGTAATCACAGGATATGGAAACTAGATTTCATGCATGAAAGCCTCAGGAGAAGACAGGATTGACTGTAAAAGTCAAAACACTCCATCTATCTCTCTTTTCACTGCAATGCCAAACAACAGAGAGACAAGACACGAGACAGATAAACGTGTCTGACTGATGTTCATCCAGCTGTAATGTGAAGAAACATCAGCACCAGTCACCTCTGATCCCGTTTACTACTGCACCATTTGACCCAGCTTTGTTTACCACTGTATAAGTACCACAGCCATGCAAGTGCTGGGACACCTCTTAACCTTGCCAGATAAGGTCAAACTACTCATCTCTCCTCTGCCGCCATGCGGCTCTGGATTATCTTAAGGCCATGGCTTGGAACATACAGAGAGGCTGGGGCAGAATCAAGGGAAGCTCGAATCAGGAGGATTTGAGCGGTCTGGCCAGTAGTTGTAAGACAGTGAATTACCGGATGTGGTTTGCAGTAATTTTTCTAAATTCAGCAGTATATTTAGCTGCTGCTTTAATTCATGGTCTAACGGGAGTGGAAAGTTCTGAGATGGAAACTTGAAAACAATTTTTTTCTCTATATAATTGTGGTTTACAAAAGACAATAAAAGAAATAAAGAAAATAGTTACCCTTAAATGGTGCTTGAAGTGTAGATTCAGGCGTAATATGAAGTCATTTAAGCTGACCCTAGTTCAATATTGAACAAGCATGCTTACCATAGATATGCACACATAGTTTTCCTGCAAAGTGATGGATTATTGAAGCAATATCAGTGCTATTGTTAATGTTAGTAACACCTGTGTTGTTCTTGCTGTGACAAGTCAAAATGACTGCTATGAAAAGGGCCTATAAGCTAGATGTGTTGGAGAGAGAAAGGAAGCGACGGAGGAGGGTAAGGCGGAGGACGAAGTGTATAGGGCACATTTGGTACGCGCCGCCAGTATTTAGTGCAGAGGTTTTCACGGGGAGGGGGGGGGGGGGATCAACACAGCTGTGAAACAACACTGATATATTGTCACCTCATATTGCCTAGTAACACATGGGGACAGAGAGCAACATTAGCATTTATTTGGGGTCATGCTCCTGGCCACCTGATGCATGCAAGTTCAAAAGTCACTCTCCTTTTAGTTCTGTTTTTGGTCTCCACCAACTCCTGAGAAAAAAGAAATCTGTTTCTTAAGCTGCTAAATGCTCCACTGTGTGTGTGTGTGGGGTGTGGGGGGAGGGAGGTAGTGTGCAGCAGGTTTACTAGAGCTTTTTCTTTGAAAACAGCTACTGGCTGCTGTGATCATTGCAGATATGAGTAGTGAGAGTGAGCACAAACAGTGATGCTGCGCCACAAAACCAAAACAAAGGGCTAAAAGATGCTAAAACCCATAGGGGAACTGCAGAGTAGGTTGATATTTCAGTGTAAGCGCATCATATGAATGACGCCTTACACATCACATATAGTCATTTGATCAATTGTTAATATAGAAATGTTAATCAGAGCAGCTTTACTCCATCTAGTATATTGTCAAGGGCACAGATAACGCTGAACAACAGTCGTATATATTCGGCTGTTCACTTTTTTCCCACCTGTTTCTGTGTCTGTTTCTGCCCATTAGGAGAAGGTCTTTTGCTTGGTTAGTGCTTTGATCAGATCCATTACATCAAAATCATTTTGAAAAGGAAAATAAAAGGAAAAACATGCACACCTCCATTAAGACCAAGACTTGATATGTGCTATTTTTATTGTAGTGAAAGAATCAAAGCCATCTCATTGCCTTTCCATCGTGTACTGAGACCTTCAAACCATAATTTCCTTCCTTCGCAGTATATTACTAAAACACAAACTTGGTTTTAAAAGAATATCAAAGGCAATCTTGAGACACTGTAAAATCTAAAACCCCCTCATGCTCTAAAAAGTGCAATTTCAGCTATTTTTGTTTTAGCAATTCATTATTCAGAGGCGGTGCGCAGGAGATGGAAGGCATTAGTGCTTCAGAAATCAATGTGGCTGCACACACATAAACACACAAACATCAACAGACTGCATTTCCCGAGGTGTACACACAGACACACACACTGACAACAGTCCATGTCCCACACACGGACAAACATAGCTTACATGGAATAATCAATACAAGGTTTACACATGGATTAGCTGTACTGAGCTGCATCTGCAGGTGTTTGCCACAGCTGAATGATTTATCCATTTTCCGTTTCTCTGTCACAGTCATTTGGTTATGCAACAATTTAACACTCACCAGACCGTCTTTTAGCTTTTCTTGCTTTCCATTTCTTGACTTGCCGTTTTAGTCTGTCCTAAGTGCGCCGTGAGTACATGATGTACAGCGCTGCATGTGAAAAAGTATGTGTATGTGTCAATTTGCAACCAGAAGATGTTGAAATAGTAATAGGTTTTGCATAATGCTGTTAATTTCATCTAATTTTAGGTTTTATAACATTCATAGAGTTGTATCCAGCATGGTTTAGTAAACAGGATGGCAACAAACTAAACAAAAAACAAACATCATAAAGTGAAAAACAATGATTTGGTTGAGTGGCAAGTTGTGTTTGCAATCAAAGTAATAAGCCAATGTTCAGCAAAATCTAAAATGCATCTAAGAGGTATTTTTGTTCCTTACTTACAAACAAAAAAAATAACAGATTTCAAAAATAGCATCTTTGGGATTCATGTGGAAAAGAAAACAAAATGATTATTACTTCTGCATGCAGAAAATTGGGATACAAACAACTATTACATAAGATGCATCTGAGGTATAATTTGCAAAGATCTCATCCACTTATACAAAAAACCTCCCTTGCAGAGAGAGAAATATTTGGGCAGCAAACATCAGTCTGAAAACTGGTCGTAGAAAGTTTATCTTCCATCACTAAGAATGTGGTGACTGATGGAATTGGATCAGCTAAAGGGGTTTTCAGCGGTTTCCATCTTGGCGGTGAGTCATACATCTGCAAACTGGATCTCCCCGAGGATTAATGTATCAGCCAAGCCTGCGCAAGTGAATGCAGGAGGCAGAAAAAAAGAGAGCAGCGGCTTCAGTAAGCACACAGAATTTATGTGGCACAATGATTAAAAATATTAATTATGATGTGATCGATGTGCTTGCCAATTTAGGTTTTCAATGTGAGAATGATAATAAAACCACCAACACTATTTCATTATTACTTATATGACATAGTATCACCTCTTAAGTTGATATGGTAAGTAGTTGGCAAATAGTTGCCACATCCAGCAGATATGGGCAACATTTGGAGTCAGGTTTCTGCTAATCTGGTGAATCAAAGTCCAATATTCACTCTACTTTTAGCTCTGTTTTTGGTCTCTACCAACTCCTCAACTCTTCAATACCTGTCTTTTTAGCTGTTAAATGTTCCACTATGTTCACCAGCTAGTTGTTAAGTTTGTCCGTTTGCTGAGCAGGTATAGTTTACTGTGTGTCTTTGGAGCTTTGTCACTAAAAATAGCTGCCTGCTGCTGCAAAACCATGAGCTGAAAGACAAAAAATGCCCAGAGTCTTGTGATAATATTCTGTGTGTTAGTCTCTACAAGGAAACTATTTCACATACAAACAGTGGTCCATTGTTAATATAGAAGTAGTTGCTTTAAACAACCAGAACTGATATTATTCAATTCTAAATAATTAAAAATGTAAGAAACATTCCTATGGACATGCTTGCATTTAAAACTAGTAGCATTAATGGATTAAACACAGGTAGATAATTACAGAACAGATATACTTTAGATAGAAAAGAAAAGCTGTGAAAAGTGACATGGGGGTGGGGGTGGGAGGGGTGGGGGGTGGAGAAGGGATTAAATAAGCCACAAAGATTTATGAGGACAGAGAGCTTGAATAACCACTCTTACTTAGAAACATTTTTCTCTACTATTATATTCTACTCCACCCATTTATACATGCACTTATGTAATGGTTATGTTCAGTCTTGCATAGAAAAAGTTTTTAGATCTGCTGAAGTGCTCTTACTCCAAAATTTAAGGCATTCCTACTTTCCATTCCTAGAAGGATCTGTTGAAAAGCCACTATTTGGCTCATGCCATGTGTACATGTGCGCATGTGTGTATGTGTGTATGCATGACACAAGAGAATGGAAAAAAAACAACAGTAGGAGCTTGGCCACAGCTGAGAGATACATCAAGTCCTTTCTGACTGTAAAGAGTGTTGAAAGTAGACTCCAAAACAAACTCACAGCAACAATCCTTAAAATACTTCATCACCATTTTAGGTTTTTTACGGTTGACATGGCAGTAAGTATTTCCATTAGACACCTACATGTCTGTAGCCGGGCAGACAAAGGGTGGTAACAGCCAGTGGGAGCATTTATGGATTTGTTGAGACAGGTTAGTGTCTGACATATGAATGACTTGTTTCCTGTACTCTTCCTCTTTGTCTAATCACTCACGGTGATGGGTAGGAGGTTTGGTTGAGGAGTGGTGTTGATCAGAGACTGGCACGTCAACAGCTGTTCATTGCTGGCTTTAGGCCACATCCTGTGATTGCAGACCGTTAATCCTTTCATGGTGAATTTATTGGCTGCCAGATAAAAATGGATTGTATTCTTGATGTAAAAATAGAGCAGGAAAGGAAGGGCTGGGTGTAAAAGAGGAACAATAGTGTAAATTGTAAAGCAGAACAACAGAATCTAAGGTCAAAGTTCTAACAAAGGAGAATTTCTGTGGCTGAAATTCTCGTCACAGTGCGTTCACTTCTTGGCATGTTTTGCAAGAGCTTTGTGTTTGTCAGGTTATTGTTCCAAAACTTCACAACACAATGAGAGTTAATGTAACAAAAGGGAACAGACGTTATTTCCACATAACCGTGAATCAAAGTCACCCTGAGGTTAAAGTGTTTTGCGTGGCAGCAATTCAGTCCTTCAGTAATGAAAACTTGGTCACATCACAGAGCAAAACACATAATCAAATACACACAATAGAAAATAATATCAGTATCTTTTCATTTTAAAAGATGACACAATTAAACTTTAAAGTTGTTAGTGCAGTGTGATTGCAAGCTGAGTCAAATATGAGTAGTGTCTGCTTTAAGTCATCTGATGATGTCAAGCCTCAGCTGCCTATGAAGGCAGCTTCTCTGTTTCACACTCCTGATGAACATAAATAATCTTACTGAACTACATATTGTGGTAATCAAAGGGGAGGCGAAGCTGTTATTGCTCCATGACTTCATATCCTCACCTGAAGGAAAATTAAGCAGTAAATGAGCAGAGAAAGCTCAGCCTGTTTAGAAATACCAAACTTAGCTATAAATTTACATTAACCTTAGAACCAGAGGAGTTCACTAAAGGTAAAGCCACTTTTCTTTTGTGCGCCTGTGCTGCTGCAGAACTCCGAAATTCCTTGTTGGAGGAATGCATATATGACAAGAATCATAGTTGGACACACTTTTATGACACTAATCTGGCAAAAACCTGGCGTTCCACTGACTCATACAGTATCTACAGAGGGCTCTATTTCCAGAGAGAAGTATTTTTTCCATGTCTTGGTTCCAGGACAACAAATGTGTTCGAGCTCACACTGAATAGCAAAATCATAAGCAGTGAGGCCTGCCAGCCATCTGTGGCCAGTGGCATTCAGTTTGGTAGTCATTATCACACATATGGGAGGACTGTCTATTCTATTATACGGTAATCCTGGAATTTATTTACAACAAAAGTCAGAAATTCCAGCTGATGATGGAGTAACGCTTCTCAGATTTGTTTATTTTTCTCTCCCCTTGTGTATCCTTGGTTGATTAATGTTCCTCCAGGCTGAAATCTATACACTGCACTCTGGTTACATCACCAAGAGCAAACATATGTGGACGGGTGAGATGATTTTGGAAAATACAGTGATGCAGGATGCAGTTTTGGTCTCCAAACAGCCCTGCTTCTTTGAGGTGGTTCTTGTCTTTAAAAGCATCTCTTCCTTGTTAAAAAAAGACCTTTAAAATGTTTATTTGGTTGGCGGTTGGACAATGGCAGAATAACTGGCTCTGAATCTACAATCGTAGCCACACAAGTCTCTTAAAAACCGTGGTGATGACAAATGAGCTTTTTCCACTGCGCAACTGCTTTCACTTCCTTTGGATCTATTCCTGTCTCAGACAGTTTGTCCCACATACTTAAGTGGTGGTTTGAAAAATTGCAGGTATACAAGGATTCGCAGCAGCCCCAGGCCTCCTACAGTCTTTTATATGAGCCTCTGAACAACAGCAGGGGCGTAATTGATTTTGTTGAGGGATAGTAAAAGTTAGAAACATGTAGAAGCTTCCTTTTTTTTTCTTTGCTATTTAGAAGCATCCACTACCGAACGAGGAGACGCGTTTGCATTTACATCACCTTCGATGTGAAGCACGGTGGAGTTAAGGTTCATGTGATAGTTGATACACATTTGCTTCTTTCTTTCCTTCTAACGTCGCCAAAGTCTGTATCAACATGACCGTGTTTTACATGTCTCAGGTCTGTGCCCCCATGAATAAGACGTTCTTTCAGTTGAGTTCTGTTGTAGCTGCACAGTGAAGCTATTTTGCAAATGGCACAGTACTTGCTTGTTTGCTGAAATGCCTCATTATGAGCCTGTGTATATAGCCCATATACACATATGTCAAGCTGTCATGGCTCCTTCACATTATAAAAAGGCAGTGATTTCAAAACATTTTCTGTCAAGCACGTTTTTGGTGATAAGAATATTTTTTTTTAATCCTGTTTGTGCATGTCATACCTTTTCCTGCACTTATAGGTGTGTCAGTGCATGTGAGTTCGTAATGCTATTTGTGACAAAATTATCTTTTATAGTTATCCTATTACCTTTCTGTGTATCACAATTGTATTTCTGGTTATCTGTGATACTGATATACTGAATGCAAGCCACATGAATGGCTTTTCACAAAGCAGCTCTGTAACACACACCCTCTGCCTTTCTCGCTCATTTAAAATGTCAAGGAAAGACCTCAGTGCGGATTCAGTTAATCATTCTAAACCTAACAGGAACACATGTCCTCCCCTCGCCCACAGATGTGTTACCTAATACCACAACGGGTAATGCCAGCATGTACTGCCAGGTTTTGGATGTAGCACCTAATTTTACCAACTCTGAACAGAAACTACAGAAATAAACACTTAAGCAATGGTTCATTAGGCCTAAGGTGGGGTGAGAAATGAAGCAGTGATAATGGAATATCTGTGACACATATGGAAGGAATGAATAATTTTTTCCTTCTACACAAGGTGAGTGCAAAACCGATCCTGGATATTGATCACTTGTTGTTATTCAAGATTCAAAAAGAAGAAACACTGCACTGTAGATATTTACATCGATGAATTCTGCCTGTACAGTGCGTACAGTGCAGTGACATAAATATGTTGTTACTTCTAAAGGGATAGTTGGGGTTATTTGATGTGGGGTTGTATGAGGTAGGCATGTATAGTCGGTGTATTACTTGGAGTAGATTCAGACCATCGCGGTGGTGGTTAGGGGAGACGGCAGGAAACATTGGCACACCAGCAGAGGATGTGTTGCGGTGCACAGGGCCAGCAGAAAAAATGTGTTTTAGACACTATATACTACTTTAATATCCGTTTAAATGAACACTTTATGTAGCATACTTCCTGTGAAAACAGCACTTAGTACTAGTACTACATTTCTTCAACCGCTGAACTACCTTATAAGCGCACCTGCGGAGTGCACTGTATTACACCTCTTTCTGATTCACTCAGTTGATCCTTGCGGCTAGGGATGGCAACATTGGTCTTGACTGAAATATTTCAAGTACTGTAGGTCGGATTGTCATGAACATTTATGTTGCTGAGAAGATGATTCCTACTTATATTAATGTTTTAATTTATCCTACTCAACATCTACAGGACGGATGGCACACAATTTGGTTTTAGGCATATAAATTCCTTTAGTTATGGCCAGAATTTTCATGCTGTCATCATATTAGCATTTCAGTTTGCCCAACACTTTGGTTTATACCTGTAAAACTAATACCATTGCCACCAGCCTCGTCTGTACTTTGTACTTTGCTAAACTAAACTGGAGATCATGGAAAGCATTTTAGCATTGTGAACGTGTAGCATGCCTACTAGCTCTTAGCTCAAACCATTGCAAAGCATGCTATTGCCTCACAGAGCCGCATGATTGTGCAGCTACATTTTCAAACATTTTGTTGATAAACTTTCTGTTAGAGTAGTTATACTGTTATACTGTTATAGTATACAGTATTATAGTATAACAGAGATGAAATGTCACAGGTAATTTTGGCCCAAGTGCGAGATGCTGTATGATTCGCTACATCTGCGTTAGAGAGAAATGTTTTTTAAGTGTACGTTAGACCCCTAACAAAGTAAGTTTTCAAGGCATTGTTGGTGTCTTGTATTTCAGTTTCAGCCCATGTAGTAGTTAATCCCTGCACGCATCCTGCCTCAGCGTAGTGGCGTCAACATGACATTAATAGCCCTGGGACGGCCAAGTGATGCGTAACAAGTGCTGCTAACCTGCTCATGCTTCTCATTTCTCTGCCCCGTGACACATTATCAAAGACGCAGTGCACAGATGTGAATACGCCATCATGCAAGCTTTGTTTCACTAGAGGGAAATCCAATAAACTTATTAATGCTCCTGAGGGACTAAGCTACAATATAAACCGCTCTCTAAAAGGTGTTGATATTTTTCAAAGGTAGTTTCATGTTTCAGAGCATCTAATTATAGGAGGAAAGGAGTCGTGCTTTGAATTTAATTTCCTCAAGTTATTTTCGTAGTGGAGCAGTGATCGATAAAATTTCGTCAGTGGAGTGAGATGCTGCACATGCACACATAAGCAAACAGATGTTTACATGAAATAACAAACCGAAAGGAGTAACGATTACACTTAGTATTTTTTTCCATAGTGATGTTAGTGATAATGGTAGATCATTTTGTATTATTTACCCCTTTAATTTTCTCTTTCCTCTCACTCAGTTTTCCCTGGTCGGTGACTCATTCCTGCCATTCCTTTAGCCCCTTTACCATTAGTCTCTTAGCAACCAGGGCTTGATCCCTCAGGATGCAGTCAGGAAACTCCTCATCTCCCTTTTTCTGATGTAAAATTAGAAAACAGGAACCAGGGACTGGCAACATAATCCCTAATTCTACTCCCTGCAGGCCTTGATGTAACTTAAATCAACAGATTGTAAAACCATCTAAGAAATGGTCTCAGTGGTCATTCGAGTATGAGAGAGAAGAAACATGGTGACATTATCTTTGGACTCTAAGTAATTTGAATTTAATATAGATTCATGATAAAATGGACCAAATCAATTGCTTTGAATGTAGCTAATTTCTGTTTTATTCATGTTTGGGAGAGTGGGTGCAGGTTCAGTGCCAAAAGACTGAATGGTTCTAATGGTTCTGTTTTAATTTTAGCTTGATTTACACAACCTGTTACTCTGAACGCAACTGGCCTTTCACTTGAAGCTTTTAGGTATCTTTTCTTCCCCTCAAAATGCCAGTAGCCTGCAATAATATTGTAACTGGCGATTCTTTTTCTCTTCCTCAGGATGGGAGGAATGATAAAGCATATTTTTCTCAACTGTCTGAGACTAAAAATAACTAATGAAATTATAGCGGAGATCCTAGCGGGAAGGCCACCTCACCCTTTACTCCTTGCCCAAGACTAAAATTTCTCAGTAGCCTTTAACGTAACACGTCCCCCAGTTACTCTGGAAAGATCATTATATTTCTCTCTTTTTCCATGGTTACTAAAGCATAGGCCTATCATCATCATCATTATCATCATCAACATCATCATCATCATCATCATCATTATCATCTTATCTACAAAAACTATGAGATACCATTACTCCCATATTAAATGTCAAATGTCCTGTAGATGAAAAGCAATGATTGTAATTATAGATGAGTAGAGATGCTCCACAAAAGGACAGAGACATTGTTGCAGTGTCAAGCTCACAGTTTTACTTCAAAGCTACCATCAGGAGCACGTAGAAGCTAATAAATACCAGGTGCAAGTACTGAGCCATCTGAGCCATCCGCCAGCACAACTGTTACTTATTAGCTGTTTCCTGGCAGCTCTGCTCTTTTATGCTTAAAATATTAGTGGATCAGTGGAGTTTTTTTTTTTTTTTTCTGGTTGAACTGATGTTATGATAGCGAATGTCTGAGTGTGCCACTTGAATCAACTCCCACTTGCAAACAGCAGATGAGTAGATGGGTGGTGCAGATGAGTAGATGGGAACAGTGTAAACAGATCATTCAGCAGAGCACATTGAATTCACCAACAGAAATTTAGGAGATACAGAAATGAATGAATCAACACAGAAAGAGAATGTGGGGCAGCAACACAAACACCCACACCCACACACACACATGCCATGTTTCAATAATTATACCAAACACATGCTTGTAACTGTATCAGTTAAGTAGTGACGCATGTTCTACGTCACACTGTGACTAACAGGCTTAAGTAGCTCTTCAAAGAGTGGTTTGAGATTGAAACACAAAAATGCCACTGGGGGGGGGGGGGGTGTTACACTGTATATTACTTTCTAACGCCCTACTGAAAATGCCTCAAGTGAGGGTGACCATACACCATGGCTACCGGAATGACACGACTCCTGTCTCTCTCTGGTCTGAGGAGGAATGAGACATAGAGAAGAGAAAACATATAGTTTTTTTTTTTTGGTGGATAACTCAACACTTCCACCCCCAGAGGAGGAGGGTCCTGACGTAACCAGTACCAGTTTTCCAGTAAAAAGTGAAAATCTGTTGCTTTTTTTGGGATGCCATTTCAATTTTATCTGACTGTCTTGTCACATGAGGTCGTCTCCTGTGTTTTCCAGGACCGACATACGTCGTTAAGATTTCCAGTGGGCCCGCAGCAAAAGGCTGTCTATTACCTTCAAAAGAGACAAGGACAGAACTCTGCCCTGTCTGTTTGTGAAGGTCATTTTGATACTGCACAGTTTTCTGCTCTCACCAGTGTTCATTTTATTATTTCATAAGCTCATTTATTACTCATTTGAACTTTTCAGTCACATTTTTACTTTTAGTCAAAGTGTTGGATTTTTATAAAGTTCTGGTGAACACTAAAATGTGTTCAGACAACCAGTGCATCAACTGTACAATTTAAACTAGCTACATAGCGTGTGTGTGTGTGTGTGTGTGTGTGTGTGTGTGTGTGTGTGTGTGTGTGTGTGTGTTCAACTCAGCCTCCGTCTGATCTGATTAATTCTCACTTCTGCTTGCAAGATACAGTCTTAGTTAGTCTCAGATACTGATGAGCCACAGTTTCATTCTCAGCTGGAAAGGATTTTTGGTGATTTTTACCAAATGCAGATACCAAACATCTGCTCCGCCACTTTGTCACATTGCATCATTTCTTCCCCCTAACACACATCCTGTAAAGCTATAGATCAAAATTATACAATAACACTTAAGCAGCCCATTCCACAGCACTTACATGACATTTCAGTATGAAGGTGGTGGGAGGGGTTCTCTGCAGGACGTCAACACTTAAGTTGATGGTAAGGCGACTCTGACAATATCCTGCTTCTCATGACTCACTCTTAAATGAGTGTGGGCAACAGCCTGACAGTCCAGTGCTCGACACTCAGACCACTGGCAGCAGTGTCTGTAGTGCATGATACTAGTAGAAGTTTTAGGGAAAGGATACATGCTTATTTTTATATTAAGGCATGAATGTACTTTAACTCCCTGACTTGTGCAGGAAAGGTGGATGCAGGGAGGAGATACATGGCTAAGCATTAGACACAAGACACACTGAGCAGTATTTAGTAAAATCTAAAAATAATCTTTACTGGACTCCATTCATGAAAACCATAACTGGAAGACTGGTATAAAGCATCTAGGTCACCATGGAGCTCCATTCCCGCTCAAGCCTCAAAAATGAGATAGAAGCTGTCGGAAACTCATCCAGATTAGAGCTCACGTTTGGTTTAGCATAATCCTCGACTCTGGCATCACCAGCAAAGCGTAATGATTAGAGATGATGCACAAACAAAAGTGCACATTCACATGTGTGTGTTTGTGGCTGTGTACACAGCTGGATTTATAGCTAACCAACGTCACAGGAGGGGGGAGTCATCCATTAAGGTTATTTGATGAGTATTTTTAGCTGTGTGCATCAATGCAAAACAAAAGGATGAATGACATCACATTAATACAGCAAATCGTGCAGCTTGTCGTCATGTCGTTTATATTGCGAAATTGCAAGTTTGTGTGAAGGAAATCGACAGTGATAAATGTCAAAGTTCAATGTGAATTTCATTTATTTTTTACATTTTCCCACAGTTGAAAATTATATATAGTTTTCTATGTCAAAGAGTACATAGAGTTTGAAATGTCTGTACTTCTGCACTTATCCATTATTCTGTCATTTCTTTCAGTTTGAGCAAAAAGGCTTTTAAGGACAGGAAAGACATTAAGCTTTTACTTCACATGGAAACCATTGCCTGAACAATGACAGAAAAAAAGGCAAGGAACAGACCATTCCCCTGCTCTCTAAGTCGGTTATACCTGTAGGTCAATTATGTAATTTCACACAATTAGAGCATGTGCTTGAGTGGCTCCATTTCTGGTGTGTGTAAAGACAGAAAAAAGGACTGACACACTCCCCAAAAAGGAAGGAAGGTACAGAACAGAAATAAAACGAATGACAAAGGCTCAAGTGTACTGGAGTGCTGGACGGATAATTTTCTCCACAAGGTTTCATTTTCACTTCAATTACTGTAGTTTTCACGAGGAGTAAATTTAGACAGCAGTACCCACACAAACACACATGAGCTAAAGCCCTGTTTGTTGTAATCTGTTATGTAACAGTTCAGATTCTCTTATACAGTGATGAAAAATGATTGCTTTTTTTATCTGGCTTGGTCATTTAAGCCTGATGTGTCATCTTATACATGCGCTAGGTCAGACATCAGCTGCCTAGAAATTACCTTAAGTGTGGACCAGGCTTTTCTAAATAAACCACCACCAAACCACCACAGTATGTACTTGAATGAAAATGCATGTGACGTACGTGACTGAGTGCAACTAGTGTACCCACTCTCTACACATAAATAAAACCTTTATCCTAAATGCAGGGGTAACAAACGTCAAAGCCAGTTCAGGATCAAGTGCACATTCAGTCTTTGTCCTTACTGTGGGTACATGCAGTAACCAGCAAATTGATAATCAGTAGTTAGTGGAGCTGCTACCAAACAGTTTGCATTCACAGAGGGTAGAGGACCAGTCACGCACCTTAGGCAGTAAACTGCGGGGAAAATGGACCTTAGCTCTGCTTTCAGTGCTGGAAACTAAGTTGTCAGCATCACAAAGTCGCTGTGTGATGTAACTTCCCAAAATCGGCAGTAACAGCGGCTGCCGTAAAGACGGCACGGTGTACAGATGAGTACAGATAGACTCATTACCACAGTCTCAAATCAGTTCTGTTAACAAACCTACGTATGTGAATCACTCACTTTGGAATATCATTAACAGAAAATTTGTGAATTAATCCATTCTGTGTAGGTGTGTGTACGTGCACAAATAGTTACTGATGAAAGTAGGGCAGCACTAGCACTGTGAATAACAAGTGCTGCAGTGTTTTGTAACATCCCAGTGTAGTGCTGCAGAGTCCCATTCGCAATTTCAGTCACTAACTCTTCATTCATAAGCGAGACAGACACACAGACAGACAGACAGACAGAGGAATAGAGGGAGAGGGAAGTGGAATTTTTTTTTTTTTTTTTGGGGGGGGGGGGGGCAGTGATTAGATTAAAGTGGAAACTGGAAATAAAGATGTGAGCGACATTGAAGAGGACAGAGGACAATGTAAAGGTAATACTCAGAAAGGAGAGCAAGAGGGAGAGCGTGCTCAAAATAGCAGCAGTTGGGTCAGATGATGAGAGAATCAAAGAAGTCATAAGACAAATTTTGTAAGTGGAATGAAGCAAAATGCAAGAACAGAAAGAGCCCAGGTTTTTATTCTCAGAGCTAGCTCTGTAAAATGTCCTCCACCTACTTATAAATTAAGATTAATTAAGCCATTTTTTTCAAGTCTCCCTCTGGCTACATTTATCTTTAGTTGCTTGTCGTGTTACATTGAGGACAATGGAGACAGAGCCAAGCTGCACAAGAGGATCCTGAGTAGGTGACAAATATGGAAAATGGAAAAGGCTCTTGACAGAGCAGCAGCTTCAAAGAGCCACATACAGCTCTCAGTAGAATGTGAATGGTCAAGCAAGTACATACATATACGACCTACTGTAGCTATAACAAGGTTAAGAAGCCACAAGAGCGGTACAGAAAGAGAGGGATGGATAAGGCGACTACCACCCTAGAACTGTAATTTTCGTTGACTTCTGAGAAAGCACAGGAAGCTGTTCCAGGCCTTGAAAGCACATACAGTATCTGCAGCAGCATACTATACAGAAGCACAGCCTGAGCCGGACATGGTTCAAGCCATGCCATCCCCCTGAGATAGAGCTTACCTATGCACAGATAGAGGCCAACCACTCAGACACTGGAGAGATGAAGCAACTGCTACAACTCCCCTTTAAGATTCTTGGTTAGAAAATATATAAATAAATGAAAATACGGGATTTTTGCCTGCTCTTAAGTTCCTGATTGTATTCTGTACTAAAAAACATTTAAAAAAACAACGTAAAATATATAGTTCAAATGTACAATTACTAATGTGTTAATGTTAAATGCACTTAAAAATACTGGTTGGAAAATGAATAACTTAGTGTTTATTCATAGTGTTAAAGACTTACATATACACACATATTATTCAATTTTACACAAAATGATTTAATTTAGTCACATCGTTTGTGTTGAATAACCAGTAATATGTATTCAGAACAAGTGGGGTAGTCCTATTTGTTTAAGTACGTGGATACACCTATGATGCACAAGTTTCTATTGTTCTAAGGTTACGTAACCACTGTTGCTATGGTGGCAAGTTTACATACATTGGTCAATAGCTGACCCCACGATCAAACAATTTAGGAATAATTAATGAAGTCATCATGTTGCAACTCATTTATTTACAAAAGAACGGGTTACATTAATATTGCCATAGAGGATTATTTTTGTCTCAATATTTTGTTATAAGTCAAATGACTATTATATCACCGAGTACAAGCCAAAGCAAGCTAGCTGCAGTCTCCCTCGGTGGAATTCTGTGTACTTTAGCTCACTTCCACAGTATCATTCGCATCTAAACTTTTGTCTTTGCTTTTACTACTGTTCTTCATCCCTTTTTTTCCCCATCTCCTCATACGACTTCAACTGCTTTGTCATACAAATTTAATTCATTTGCAATTTCTTCTAGGGAAACTTCTTCCGTTTAGGCACTTCTAGTACTTGGTTTAAGTTTGGGTAAGATTATGATCTTGTTTGAGGGTTTGGGTTGAAGGGTTAACAATGGCTTCTAACATTATGTTTATTTACTTTTAACCAAAACCATGAGTTTTCTCTAACCTTAACCAAAGCGCTAGGGCCCTGGATACGGGCCCAGGTCTGTGGTGTGGCAGTCGTGCTTTGCATGCTCGCCAATCCAAACCAAACTACTTCCTGGTGACTGCTGCTGTTAACAAATGTAGTGCATTCCTTCAAAAAAAAAAAAAAACAACAAAAAAACAAAAACATTTTCTCTGAACATAATCCAGCCAGCGATTACGTGTCCTACAAAACGTATTTGCTTTTGCAGTTTTGTAATAGCCTAAACTTAATTTCTAGCAGACAGGGTTGCTGTTTTTGGTGAAAAAAGCTGTGATAAACCCACTGTAGGCTACCAAACCAACACCAAACGACAGCCAGACAAAGCTGGCATTTAGCAGCTTAAGAGCCAAATGTTTTTCTCAAGTTTATTGGAGAGCAAAACAGCACTAAATGGAGATTGAACATTGGACTTACATTCATCTGGTGGAAACACGACTCCACATTAATGCAAATGTTGCTCTGTACAGTATATTCTTGATAATATGTAAATGCACAACAGTTTTGACACAAGTTTGCCATATCAGTGATTTGGAGTTGGATTTTTAAAATATTCTGCAGCCAAATTCTGCAACTAAATATTAATTTTTTTTTTCGAATTTAGCTTCAGAATACTAAGCTACAGCAGTGACACCTTAACATTTAATGTTTTCAAGGCGAGAACAGACAAACACTCAGACATGAACTCTTTTTTGACAAGAGTCAAGAACATGTCTCCAAATGTTGCATCACTGGCAGAATTTAAAGCCCCCAGGGTCCTTGAGATGCCCTGCCTCTATTATAACAGCCCGCTAATGAGGTTCCATTTATAGACTGCTCATTTATATGATGTCAGTGCTCAGGTCAAGCCAACACACACACACACACACACACACACACACACACACACACACACCCATATATCCATATCTAACTTGAAAAGGGGCACATTCCTAATGGATACATGTAATTTATAATAAAAAGTCTTGCTTTCCTAATTTATTAGTTGAGTGATTTGTGTTCGGGGTTCCTCTTGACCCAAATGTATACTGTTACAGTTACATAACTGCCTTTTATTTGATTAGAAACTGAAACTTGAGGCTTTACTTGATGGCGAGGGCCTCAAGAAACCCCTGACCAACCACGACCAACCATGACATTGCTGCCGCCCTTGAATGGAATTTCATTGAATCTCTTTTCATGATAGATGAGGCTACAATTGTTTGCATTTAACGTGCAGCTGATCTCCTGATGTGTCTTACCATCTTCTGCCTGACACTCTTGCAGTTGGGGCAGCTGCCCTCCCCTCACCTGACTGCAGCAAACAAAGAGAGAGCATCAGATTGATCTTTATCCTGCATCACATTTGACTATCAACCATTTCAGTGGATCTGTAGATGTAGCTGCTTCTCCAGTGTATTCAGCCTGGACACTTTTAATGTTTCATAGATATCTTTGCCACCTTGGGATATCTTAAGGAAACTGCTTTGTAAGCCTTTCCCAATATCATCTCAACCCAAGTAGATGCCATTTTTCATATTTATACTCATAAATGAATTTAAGTTTCATGTCCTCTGGATAGCTACATATCAATGTAGCATTAGGCTACTGCAATGCAATTTTAGCCATGTAAATAGAACAAACTTCTTATGAGTTATAAACAAATAAACAATTTTTCTAAATTAACAGTGTAAAGTAATCTTCTGTATGTGTGACAAACTAATGCATATCGATATACAACTGTTTAGCAACAATTAACCACAACAGGCAAAGTGGTTTATTTTGTGTTTTGTAATATATGGAGTTTAAATTTCTTCAGAAGAACTAGTGCGCATTGTATGTGTCATCAGCTGTCACCACAGCGTCTGCGTGGTTGGAGGTCAGACAGCCTGTCTCTTGTCAGTGGTCACAAGCTCAGCTCTGGGTCAGGCCAAAGGTCGGCTTTGAGATGATCAGAGCACCATATGGTGCCAAACTTCTGAAGTCTTCCAGACTGCCAAAAACAATCACTGACTGTGTTCTCTGTTAAGTTGATGTCGAACTGATTAGGACAAGACGCTGACTATTCAATGTGTCACATTGAGGGGCCCCTGATCCCCTCCCAGGGTAGAAGTCTCCCCAAGCAGGATTGTAACACCTACAGAGAAGATCTTTACCTCTCTGCTGGTTCTACTTCTTGATGCCACTGAAGTGTTTTATATTCTAATTCTCTTCTAATGGGTTCACAGTGGTACACACAAAACATATTGCAACATGAATCATGTAACTTTTAGTTCATTTATTGTACAGTCGTATTTCTCCTCAACTTGATAACAAGCCATCTGCGCTTTTTTTCAAAATTTTGTCACCATCTGTAACTTTTGGAAAGTGTATTCCTCCCTCTGCAGATGGAAAACTCTTTTTGTTTTCCTTCATACTTGGGGAGCTTTGTAATCTGTCGCTCTAACTTGGCCAGCTTTCTGGTTTTGTTCTCAAGCAAGTTATGACAGATGTTGCATTTAGGTCATTGTCGCTGTTTTCAATAAAACTAAACTCAATTTATCTATCAGTGCTCATTCTTCATTTAGCCCATAATGAACTCAGCAATGTGGAATGGAGAAATTGTGGTTACAGCTTTGGGGAGTATCATGTGCTGTACATCAGCATATGTGATATTTTTAGGACTGTAATTTTATTTTTAGTTGTTTGTATTTTGTCTCAGTCTTATCACCACGTCAGTGAAAACCTCTTCATGCGGTGTAATGGTGATCAAATGTGTCACTTAAGGGGCAAAAAAATGGGGTTTGTTGTCAAGATGAATCGGTTCTGGAGGACAGCCAGGTGGCCAAAGGATGACTGTGACACAGAGGGCAGAGAAGAAAAAGACAGATAAAGGATGGAACAGGACGACCTGTCTTCATGTTTGTAATTTTGAACTCATAGTTGAGTACTGGAACTATTTTAATGACAGGGCACCATCAAGTGTAGCAAAAAGCATTGTATGATGGCACAGAAATGGCATACAAAACAAAATGTGACCAATAATGGATGATAATGGTAAATAATACAGGAAATGCTTCAATACATTTTTTGAAAATTATTCTTAAATAAAGCTCTACTGGCAAAGAACAAGTATGCAGAGAGAAAGAGGGTAGACAGGCTTTGTAAGTGACGACGTGATGGAATCTTTTATAACACAAACTCAAAATGTAGATGAAACAACACCTCACAACTCATCAAAACTTCTTCAAACAGTCCAACTTCTTCATGGCATTAATTTCCTCGCTGTGATATGGCCATCTGATAAGACTGATGGACCCCCAGCTTGTCTCTCGCTCGCAGTAACTGAAGAAGAGTTAAAAAAAAAAAAAAACACTGTAAAGACGGGACATGAAAGAGAAGAAGATGACAGTATAAAATGTAAATTTAAGGTAATTCCTAAAAGGAAATCATGTACCAGAGCAAACACACCAAGCTATTGCACGAATAATAATTTCCAAAAGAAAATCTATAAAAACAAGATAAATGAATACTTGGAAAGAGGCTGTTTTGCTCTAATTGGAGGGGACACGACTGAAATGAGCTTTTAACCTTTTCTCGTGACTAACAGGAAGTGGTATCATACAAATTTAAGTAAACAGTGCTCCTTGCTCCTATTGTTAAGCCACTATTGGTCAGTCTGCTATTTTAGTCCAGACTGAATTATCTAAAAAAAAAACTTATTGAATGGATGCCATGAGACATGAATGGAAGACATTCATGGTTTTCAGACCATATCCTAATGTCTTTGGTGATTTCCTGACTTTTCCTGTGGCACTGTCATGAGATTGACATTTGTGGTTTTGAGGGAAATACCTCGACGTAGCTACTGGGTAGATTGTTATGAAATTTGCTTCAGACATTCTTGAAACACTCTTGACTTTCAAACACAAGGTTTATCGCTTTAGTTTGTTGAGTTGCGTGACATCATTCTCATGAATTCAAAGCATGGGTGGCTTTCACTGGCAGGGTAAACACTCAAGTGTTTATAATTGCATAGCTAATTCAAACATAGTTATTATGAATACACTAAGTTGTAATTATTTAGTTACTTACTAATTTCACAAAAGTCACTTGGATGCCTTGTTAAAATGCTCCCTTTGATGATTTCCACTTTGGGCAGAGCCAAGTTCAATGACAAAATATAAATATATTGCATGCATCTTCTTTTATATTTTCAGTGCCTTGATGATGATTTTAGGTTGTGGCCTTGACAGTAGCCTACAGTGACCAAACATAAAATCCCCATCCAAGTACAGAAAGTGGATGACTATAATTAGTTTTGGAAAGGGCACTGCTGTAATCAGACACATTTTGTCATTGTGGGCAGCAGAAGTTTACTGTATAATCATTGTATGTTTTATTCTTAGTTTCTTCCTCAACCTTTCTGCTGCATATGAAAGTATAGGAGGTTTAGTCAGTTCATACTACCCTGTCATCACGATAATTACATTACTCACTTCTCCTTTCCTAATCAGGTGCTCACAATGTAAGTGTAGAGTTGGCGTTAAAGCTATTATGGACTTTTTTTTTTTTGTAATGTGCTCTTGTCATGGTTTGCATTCATGTGAGGACCAAAACAGCCAGGAGCCTCTGATTACCTGCAGGCTGAGGTCGAAAAGAACGTGACAATTTGTCTTAAAATAGGCAAAGTGCTAATCATGCTATCATGGAATCTGTTATTGCTGTGGTAAAACACGTTAAAGGTTATTTTCTTTTATGCATGTTTCAACATAGAAGCACAATTTTGTTTTACGAATGAAGTTGTACTTAGATTTGTGTGTTAAATGAGAAGGGTATAATTCGATAGAAGGTGAAACTAGCATACTCATGTAAAAAGTCGCAATTGCAGGTAGAAAGTATCCAGCATACAGGTAAGAGAGTGTGTGAAGTTTACTTCCATATAGCCTTATACTTTATTTTACCTTTTACCTGTAGACAGATTTCTTCTAACCAACACATTTAATCTCACAATCAAGAATTAGCATACGTTTGCTATTTTCAAATAGCAATGAAACAGTAGGCTATATCTCTAGAGGTGCCGTGCTATTAAAAATCAGCATGTGTCAAATTTAAGGTCATATAAGCAGGCCACACTTCTTCAATATTCACTGATATTTTTGCATGTATACAAGTAATTTAACAAAGAATTGTAACGTGACGTGTGATGACCTGTGAACATGATGCAATGTCTATACAAGGCAACTTTGGAGCTACACTGTACACTAAAAGGTATACTTTTCTTTTCTTTTCTTTTCTTTTCTTTTCTTTTCTTTTCTTTTCTTTTCTTTTCTTTTCTTTTTCTCATCTTAAAAACTATGTTTGCACATTGGAAAACAGTTAAGTGAAATATATGTTGGGTTAAGACGGTAAACAAGCTTATTATCCCAAACATCTAAACACCTTTAAATATGTGAAACCTAAAGTCTACCCCTGTTTTTCAATCAGTCACTGTGGAAAAACAAAAATATTCTATTTGTGCCTTGAGGTCAGCGTGAGAATTGAACAGGTTCCCTGATCCTAAATAACACACTGCACATGGATTTGATCAGCCTTTGACAAAAACCTACAATTACCAGTGGCAACGTAAGAACAACAGCCGGGATTCCTACCTGCTTTTGCTTGTCTGTGGTCAGCCAACAACTACTGTTTTCTTCAACCAACAATACATTTCAGGTGAAGGATAAACTTTTGCTCTGGTTACACTGAGGTACTTGATATTTTAACTGACCACAGACATTGGTCACAGATTCTATCATTCTGTGTATAATTGTTTTGTTTAAACCAACACTGTCGTCATTCATTGCTATATCTTAAATGAGGCCATTTGCTGTATTTGCACATGGATGTCAACACAGCCTAATAACAACAGGTTTCTGTGTTTTCATACAGTATTTCCATTCCAAGGCTGTGATTTTATTTTTTCATCAAAGACATTTTGACATTTTGTCACCGCAAGAAAAACATAGGTGTAAATAATAAAAAAAAATTATGGTTTAATTCCATTTAGCTGCATCTGTTTCAGGGTCCTAATGATGTGCACGCTGGCTAACAGTTCTGTTGTCATGGGTAACTGGGACACTTGAATCAAACACAGTGATCGTTAATGTTATTAGTAACACCTGTGCTTTTCCCACCATGACGAAATGACTGCTGTGAAGAAGATCTGTTGCAACCAATTACAGATAAAGGTAATGACAACATTTATTCCATAAACAGCAAGGTGTGGTAGCAAAACTCCTGAGTGTACTGAATTAAACAAGGGTGCATTTTATTGCTTATGAAGTCAACTTTTCATTTGTAAGAGTGACGAAGACTGAGTGACGGTCTTGCTTTAAAAGTCATGCAGAGCTAAAGTAATTCTAGCTTTAGACATGTTGAGATAAAAAGACTATACGGTAACATATGCCTGCATATGATTCAAATATAAGTTTTCCTTCTTTGTGAAATTTTTGTTCGTGGAACTGTAATGATTATGGCATACAAAGGTACTGTAAATACAGTCAACTTCAGACACACATTAACTTGTTAACGTATTCTTTAGCTCTCAGTATTTCTGCATTTTTTTCCCCCATGGCACAAAAGTGCATCTGTACGTTGTTGTTCTCTTTATGCATGTTATTTTTGTCAAATTTTGGAAGACCTAGATTTTAGTGGCATCGGCTTGGTGGGAACTATCTACTAATTTATGCCGAGCTCTTGAGCATGCAGCAAAGGTCTGGCGGCACTCGAGCCCAAGTAGGTCACTGAGGAAAAAAATAGCATCCTTGTTGTCAGCCTTTCTCACCTGTTGGTCCTTCTGCCAGTTGAAGGAATATTTTTCAAAAAGTAGGCTGAGAGGAGGTCAGGCCAACCTTGAGCTGTGAAAAATTATAGAGAAAAGATAGTGTGTTTTATAATATTAAGGACACACGGTTGATACAATAGGTTTCATCCCAAAATTCTGAGCTGCCAAATGTTTCAGCAGCAGTGTTGTTCCCATTAGTCAATGGATGCTGTGAATAATTTCTAACTGTTCCTCATGAATGATCCTTCACTCCTTGACTCTAGTCTCAGTTGAACATAAGACCTCAGAATTGAGTGCCTTTGACGTCATCACTGTGGAATAAGTAGAGAACGTCTTGTAACAACATCGAGTGATTTGATATTCATCTGTCTTGGACACAACTTGTGAGGGATCAGGCTGTCACCACTGACTTCATGCATTTCCCATCTACAAACAAAGAATCCTGGGAGCTATAATTAATCCTAACTTTAACCTAAATTTTTGCTCATCTGTCAGCAGCATTACCAAAAGAGCCTTCAATCATTTCAGCAATATGCAAATATTCAATACTTTCTTTCCCAGTCAGACCTGGAAACACTTATCCATGGCCGCTGTGAAGTTTTTCTGTAAAAGCCATTTAAACTTTTTTTTTTAGGTAATTCAGAAAGCTGCAACCTACATCTTGACTTGGACCAAAAAATTTGACCATATCATTCTACTTCTTAATCACCTCCACTAGCTACTTGACTTTGCTTGACTTTGATTTTGTTCCTGTTCTATAGAGCATTTAATGGTCAGCATAAAAAGCTCCATTAGCTGCAATATCATGGCACCATTTGCTGTTGCCGTCACCATTATGCTGTTTATCATAACAGCGCCATCTAAAAATCACCACAGTGCTCTGAGAATGGATGATGAACCTTCCTGAATGGATGATGAAATGCCTGAACTCGGGGGCCACAAAAAACATGCTACCCAAGGGAAGGCAAAAAGAACAGACTTCAGAGGCAATATATCTGAAACTGATGAGATGAGACGGGTCAGAACTTTGCAAAGCATTAACAGCAGAGGGAGACAGAGCAAAAAGGGAGCAGGTATTAATGTACAGATTTACTATACTCACTGGCCACGGAATAGGAGCAATGGAAGTGACTATTCATTGGTATGCTGGTGCTCTCTGCTGGACAAAGAAAATAAATGCAGCACAAGAGAGCAAGAGAGACAGAGCATTAATAGGGTTCTTGCAGTGTTTAATTCAAGGCATAGATCATAAATATTTCACTGTATATAACTGATGCACTAAATCACACCACCAGTTACTAATTACAGCTGTGATAGAAATAGCATACAAAACAATGCAGTATTACTGACAAAAATAATTCCATCCTGATAACGAGAGGAAAGTATTTCTGAAATATATGTAGATTAAACTGATTTGTGTTTCTGTGTACCACGTCAAAGCTGAGTGTTGACTGCAGGGGTTTGAATCCAGCCCATATATCATATCTTTATACCAGACTGTATTTGGGGGCAATAATCTGCATATTGAGGAAAAAAAAAAGAAAAACAGCCTAGCTTCATTTGATATTAAAGGTAAAAACTAAATCATGCTAAACTCATGAGGAAAGGGAAATTAATTTAAATAATGGACATAGTGCCTATAAAAAGGATTCATCCTATTCCTGTGTGGTTTTACAACAATAAGTCATCAAATCAGTTAATGTAATTGGAGTTTTTGACGTAGGTGAAAATCTACAGATTGATAGTAGTATAAATTTAGTATAAATTAGTACCAATATAACATGATTGCATAGATGTTTACACCCATTCAAGTCAATGTTAAGCAGAGGTATCTTTTTGAGCTTTGACGGCCTTCAGTCTTTCTGGTTGGTCTGAATCACTTTTTCACATCTGGACAAACTTTTGTTTTTTCCCCATTATTTTTTGCAAAACTGCTGAAGCTCTGTATAGTTGCACATGGGATATGAGTCACCTAGCACAAATTCTTGATTGGATGAGCTCTGGACTCTTCTCCCAAGTTGCAGTTCTCTTGCAGAACACAGCAAGTTTTCCTCCAGAATTCCTCTATATTTTGCTGCAGTCATTTGACCCCCTACCCTCACCAGCCCTCCAGGGCCTACTGCAGAGAAGCATCAGCATGATGCTGCCTCCGCTGGGATTCATGGCAGGGATGCTGTTTCTGCTGATGTGCAGAGTGTTCACTATGATGCTCCAAAAACATATTTCTGATCCGATTCTTCCATTTTTACTCAGGTGTACCAACTGAAAAACATCATCCCAAATGTCACTGATATCATGACTGTTATGTGACTTTGTCTTTGACACATTGCTGTAAGGAAGTAATTGATGAAGCACCCAGACATCTGCAGCCCTTTCAGAGTTGCCTTAGGTATCCTGGTGACCTCCCTTAGGACCCTTCTTTTAGGGATACTCAATTTTAAGGAGGCATAGCTATGTAGCTATGCCATATTTTTGTTTGACCTGTACTCTAAGGGATATTTGATGCCTTGGAAATTGTCTTGTATCCTTCCCTTGGTTGCTACTTTTTAATAACTAACTTTAGATTGCTTTGTAAAGATTTGTTTTTTTTTAACTTTCATTTTTACTTCTGCTTTTTACATAAATTTTAAATCCTTTTGTTTTTTTTAGATTCACTTTTAGTTTTGTTTTTGACTCGTACAGTCCCTCTGATTTAAAACCAGTCAATACAATGACTCGTCCTAATGAAACGTCCTGGGGGAGTGAATACTTTAGATTGTAAATAAGTCTTATTGACAGAAAGTAAATCCTGGGTGGACAGCAGGTGATGAAATAATACTGAATTAATGAATTTCACATTTGAAGCTTTATTTCTCTTTTTTCAGTTTAAAAGTGTCAATCACTCTGGATTTTAATTTATTGGACTGTATGTTCTGATACCTCAAACCTATATTTACTAATTAATGAATGATCACAAATTGATTAATTAATTAATTGATTTGCTGGCTACTTTGATGATTTATTAAATAATGAATTTGGTCATTAATTAATCTATTAATTCTTCATATGCATTAATGTCCCTCATGAGAAGTATGCAGAGGTTTTCAGAGGTTCCTAATGGGACAATTTGACACTCTGAATGTAGAAGGCAAAGACAATCAGTACCTCTTAGCTGCGGTCCACCTTATCCTCACCATTGAATAAATGAGAATATTGTAGAGAATAAAAGGCTTGAAAAAGCACAAAATAGCCTTAACATTCTCAGTATTTAGTGCATTACTGCTGGCTAATACTGTTTCTCCTCATTGAAAATATTGCTTTATTGCATCAGAGATGTTATAATACATATAATATAATAACAATAGAACATACTTAATCTTCACATTATTTTTATTTTTATTGTATATATTTTATTGTATTGCATTTATATTATCTAGTCAAAGTAAGTCAACCTTCTCACTTACAGCCTATACATGTACATTGGATTCATGTCAAATACTTATTATTATTAGTAGTTGACAAGCCAAATATAGTTCTTTAAATATGTTTTTGTGTCTAGAAACAAAACCTGAAGTATTTTAAAAGAAAAAAAAAGATTGTTAATTCTGAGTGGGGTTTTGAAATAAAAATTTGTTGGCCAACCAAAACATGCTCTTAACAAGTAACATTAACACAAACCGTGGAGACTGCTGGAGTGAACAGAACTAACATTAGTGGATTTAGTGAATTAATTGCCACTTTTCTTTTTTGGAAATAGCTTGTAAGAATAGTTTTCATTTTTGTTTAATTGCGTACATTGAACTAATAGTGCGGAACAGTTTTGAAACAAACAACTCATGGAGGGTTGGAACTTTCCATTTAACAATAAAAAACATCAGGAAACATCAGCAAAACATAAACGTTTATCTGACAAGGAGGCAGTGGTGGCTTTACACAGAAATTGTCCATGAACAAAATGGGATTAAACATTAACCTAATCAGAAGCCACTACATGAATCAAACAGCCCATTGTCTTTTATAGATTAAAGTGTGGAGCCGCAGTAATGTCTGCTATTATAATGTTCTCAGTTCACATGAGAATTTTTCCCTCTGCGTAATTTCCAGTCTCTTTTTTCCCAGTGAAACTTCATGGTCGTCCAACCTATTTTTTCTGTCTTCTTCCCAGACTTTTTTCCTTTTTCTTTTCTTTTTTTTTCATGTAGGCTAATACACAGGCCGGCGCTGCAATTTCGGAATCTGCCCTTGTATATGGCGGACGAAAATTTCCACAGGAGGAACCGCAACACAAACCCCGTGTGCAAGGCAGAAACGGAGAGCCTGCACGGACTGAGAAAACCTCGGCAAATACATGATTTATTACGCCATTACTCTTTACTAAAATGTAACGTAGCGTGTCGCGGGGGAAAAAAAACGCCGTAGTAAAAATTTTTAACATTTGGAATTTCTCATAACTAATTCACAATTTTTTTGGGGAAGCAGTTGTGCAGTCACCTCTGGTCGGGGAGGGAAGATTTCTGGAGCGAGAGCCTGTTTCGCATGAGCTGCATCGTTTTTGGAGGTATGTCAAACCGCTGTGTTTTCTTTTTTCTGATTTAGAAATCCTAAATTTGAGAAATTTCAGTGGCGGATGTTAAGTTTCTGTTCCCACTACGTAATAAACGAGACCTGGCAGTCTCTTTGCACTATTGCCTGCCACTAAACCAGGTGCAGGCTCTGAAGCCATCCGAAATAGACCTAATCTGTTGATGTTTTTTGACTGAATTTTCGTAATGAAGTTTCCGTGTAACTGCTGACTAGTCGTCTGTGCACCTAGTTTGTTCGGCTGTCCACCACCTAGGTAAGAAACACGGGGTATATTCCTATAGAGCAAGGGGACCAGGCGATAGTGGCAACATGAAGGACGATGAGGGGAGGAACAATCTGAAACACAAAAACCTCCTGCAGCCATGTTTTGTGAATTTTCCTGCAAATTTGAGCAGAGCTCCGGAGTTGTTCCTCTGAGAGTCACACGAGACTAACGCCACTTTTGGTCTTATTTGACGGCTTGCTAGTCATTATTGACGGACAAGAGAAAACACAAAAGTGTCGTCTAGTCAAAATACGTTTTGACTTTTATTTTTAGGAAGACAGAGGATTTTAAATCTAGGTGTCATTGGCGCCACCTGTAGGCGGTCATTTTGAGAAATTAAAAAATTGTAATGAGACTAGTTTTGAGACTTGTTTATTGAATTGAATGTCAGTTTATGGGAATTCAGTAAATGAAATAAAATTGAACCACTATACCATGTGCTTATCATGCAAATTAATGGAAAATGACCTTAGAATAACTGCATTCAAAGCAATGTGCATGTTAATTCTGCCCCCCTTTCTGTGGCTTTCTTCATAATGACTATAGCCTTCAGTTGGTTTGCTTAAGGTTGAAGCATGTTTTAAAAAAACAGAAATCTTGTAATGTGATTGTACTATGGGAGAAAAAAGATGAGAAAACTAATATCTGTTAAATCTGTCCTGTATCTCTTCAATCTAACATCCACATCAACTGTAATTTTACTGTTTCTCTTTGTTTGTTTTTGTATGAATGTGTATTTGTGTGCTGTGATGTGTACACATATAATTTACTGCTTGGTAAACATGGAACAATTTGGACTTTTATTTCTAGAGATTGGAAATGTGTAAGCGGAAAATAACTATCCAAAGTGAACTGAACAGGACTGGAAGAAGAAAGACCAAGTCAGCATAATTTGAGGGCAGGAAAAACAATCACAACCAGTGCCTCTAATGTTTATATTAATCCTGCAGACGCCAAACAGTTTCCCATCTTGCATGGCTTGCTTTTATTTTAATGTAAGGGAAACTGTGGAGGCCATATTTTGCTGTGGGTAATTTTAATGCTGACCTTCAAATCTTTATGAATTCAAAGAGCCGGTGGAAATTGTATGGCTGGTATGCAAAATCTGGGTGTAAATTCTGACCTTTGGTCGGAAAGTCTTATCTAAATGCAGCAGTTTCAGTTAAAGTACAAAACTGGAGAGAGGCAACCAGTGTCATGAGTTTAATAGGGTTGGATTACCGTGTTAGTGATGGGAATGTTTATATGCAGAATACCTGAAGGACCAAGTAATAAGTTATAAAGCTTTCAGGCATAATGCTGCAGTGTTGCAATGAAAAACACCTTAAACCCTGATTTGGTTAATGTGAACTGTATTCTGGGAGTGTTCTCATTTTAAGTAAGGTAAGAGGAATGCTGGTCTGTCAGTACATGAACAAAAGCTTTGTTTCACTGAGGATATTTGGAGCGAATAGTTTGGATAGAGAGGTGAAACTTGTTCCTCCAGGCTGTGATAAACACAAGATGGTGAGGGATTGTATCACAGACTGAGGGTTACAGTGGTTGAAACATAGTTGCTGCTGTAATTGTCATCAACTTAGTAAAGAGGTTTTGTTTTCTACTTATAGGGTGAGGGCTGTTTAACAGACAGTTTCTGTCTTTGATGTCATGCCAATACTTTTCTGTTAATGTACAATTACAGATTCATGATTTGTGCTTAGATATGTCTGAAGAAACATACATGCTTTTTAAACATGGTGAAGATTTTATGTTCTGTTATTTTCTTAATGGCATGTTGAAAATGTCTGAAAATGGCTTCACTTAAATTAGTCTCTAGGGAAAGGCTTTTCAGGGGTTGGGGCTGCTGCATTAAAAAAATTCTGTGCATTCTGCACATATTTTTCCTGCCTCTTCCTTTGTAAAAATGAACCTTATTGGTTTCATGAATAATGCATAAGGACGTTCAATTGCTGCAGCAATGAAAATTAGGCCTGTTTACGTGCAGTGGTTATGTACACAGAAGCTTCTTTTTTTCCTTGACCATTTTCTGAAGGTAGAGCAGAGCCTGAATAGCTTTTCTGAAAATACAAATTTTCAGCAAAGCAAATCTCATTTCTTTGAGTGAAAAGGGGAGGGGTGAAACTCCCGCGGGTTTAATGAATCCATAAATCACAATAGTGCCAGGTTTGCTGCGCCTGCGTCAGTGTGCAGTGTAATTTTGATTTTCATCAAAAATTTAATCTGCCAGCCTACAAGGGTTTAGCAGCAGACCGGATGCCGCCCTGAATTTCTAATTTTAGGGGCCTGATCTTTCAGGATTTATTTTTGTATAATTCGTCTGCTTTTCAATATCTCATGTTATTAAATTTTAATTCGTGGCATTAACATATAGATTGAAAAGGTTTTTATGGCGGTTTTTGAGTGTATGCTGATGGAATTTTACTAGACGACACAGTTTCTTTTTCCAGAGCATCCTGTGTGTGTGTTGGGGGGGAGTGGGGGGGGGGGGGGTGGGCGGGGGGTTTATCCATTTCTCTGCATTATTGCTTTTTGAAATCATTGGTCATACACCATCTTGGAAGACATTTATTACAGAGGACAGGAAAATGTGCATTTGATTAAAGAAACAGGGAAGAGCAGGCAAAACATTTAGTGTGAAACTGGTTTTTGGTCAGCCCTTGCTCCTAGTCACTGACTGCTCTGGATAATACAAACATGCAGTGAAAGCAGTGATTGAAGTGACCCCCTCCATCCCCCATTTTAGCTGATTCCTATTTTTAATCCCTCCAGAGTGGAAACATTTTCATGAGCCTTAAACAAATTTGTATTTTATATTTGGAATCTCTATTCTAGTCTACTTAACATGCAGAGCACAGTGATTTTTGGCAAAGTAAGATACAATTCAAAGTAAGAAAATCCCTCTAACTTAGAAGCACAAGATATTCGCCTTTTTGCTTTAACCGAGCACAGTGATTGATTTACTTCATTATTGTGCAAAGGCAGATACAGTACTGCCCAAATATAGGCCAATTATTTTAAGTACCTCGACTAAGCGCTGAATTCTGAACAGAGGTACGTCCTAGAGATGTTTTCCTTGTATGCCTAACCTCCTTATTCTGTAACCCTAGATAAATTTAGTACAGTGATATAATATATTGTGGTTAATATGCATGCATTGACATTTTGAAACACAGCTGGGTCAAAGCACAAAGAGAAAACTAGTTTAATACATTGACATAAATCACAATGCCACCTACACCTGCTTACTTTAATGCCTGTTACTCTGATACTATCTATAGATCCTCGATATGCAAATAACATTTGATGATTTAATTTAACTGTATTTCCTGGTCTTTTTGTAGTGTTTATCTCCTTTGTTGGCCTTTTGTTTTAGTTGGTTTAGGTTATGTTTTATTTGTAAGGAACATCAAGCGAATGTGCATCTGGTTTATATTTTCGTTCTGCCATGGTGCTGTAGGTTACAGTGTATCAGAAGCCTCAGACTATGAGAGAACAGAAGGCCAGATGGCTAATTTTGCATTTTGACTTTAATTAGAAGAAAAACAGGCCACAACAGGCATTTCATGTAGTTGGGGTATGCATTCAAAATGTTACACAGGAAATGTTACATGGATGACGAAGGGTTGATCTAATTCATGGCATGCATGTGTCCCTGCCATTATTTCATTTGATTACAGTTGGCAAAAGTGATTAAAGTGTTTAAGGAGGCAATGAGATGCATTTGTTTTCCCCCCACAGTAGGCATACTCCGATCAATCAAGAGTCAATCGATACCAGCGGATATACAAACACTTATAAAATAGCCAAGCAAAGAATTGTCACTCCAACATTGATTTCGCTGCACGAGCTCCTTCTCAGAGCTTTTGCTGGCAGCTTATGGTCCTATCCAGCCCCACACAGGCTTAAGATGGCCCTGGTGACCACTGTGGGAGTGTGTCCATGTGGGACTCCAGTTCACCGACTGACTCCTGTCAGCTACACAGCAGGCTGCTAGTACTTAGTGAGCTCTGGCATTCTTTATTAGCATGTTGTAAGCAAATGGAGCTATTATTTTTTCCTTTCCTAAAGGAAAAGTTCTCATTCTACTCTAAAAAATTGTGTTTGAGATTATTACATTGTTAATACTAATGCAAAATGTCTTGTACTGTTGTAGCTAGTTGAGGTGGATCTATTTTTATAATTAAGATATGATTGCGTATCCGGTTGTTTGCAACTGAGGGGTCAGGGCCCTCCTAAGGGTCAACAGATAAATCTGTGGGGTCATGAGATGATTAATGGAAGAGGAAAGAAGAAAAAACAAAGTTCTGCCTTACAAAACTGTTTTAGTTTTTTGGACCTTTCTTTAATTTTTTTCTATGAAATAACCGATAGTCTTACCTCTTTGTGGCTCAAACGAATATTCAAATGAAACCATGTGAGAAGTTTAGTGGGGTTATATCCTTTAAACATGGCCATGGATCCCAAACAGATGCTGTTGGGGCCACTGAGATTATTAGTGATAGTAAATCTACTAAGTTACTTTGTGTCACAGGTAATGAGATGCAATCAATTGTGTAAAAAAAAAAAAAAAAATGAGTAGCACAATATAGAATCTACGGAAAAAAACATGCTCTATTTTAACAAGATCATTATCTCAGAGTTCTGAGAAAAGTTTTCTAAAAAAACCCAAAAAACAAACTGCTCTGCTTTTCTGAATTAACGATTCAGATCATTATCTCAGAATTCTGAAAAAAGGTTAAAAAAAAAAAAAAAAAGAAAAATCCTGTTTTTGTCTATTAACAACATCATATCTCAGAATTCTGAGATAATGATCTCGTTAATTCAGAAAAACAGATTTTTTTCTCTCAAGTGAATGCAATGTAATAGAAAGGAATGTGATAGTATGTTCGAATAGTGGGTATGGTAACACTAACTTATTTAGGCCTCTTATGTTGGAACTGTGTGAAAAAAACAAAAACAATTTAAGAAAAGGAACCAGTCGCTGATTGTTATTGTATCAGTTGGTCCAAGTGAAGTTTGAATTTGTGATTGGTATTGGTGTTAAAAAAGCCTATGACTTTTACTGAGCGGCCTTGACGAACTCTATTCAATTGTTTCAATCCCATAGTGACATGATCAATGCATTTCCGTTAGTGTTAATAATTTATAAACAAATGATAAATGCATCAAAGTTGAGTCACTACATTTGTGCTGTCCTCATTTGTTTTGACTAGAATTTAAGCTGACAGACAGCCTTTACTCTATCATACATAACAGAACAATGATGACACATTGCTTTTTGTATGTGTGAGGGATTAGACTTGTCACGGTAGAAAATTTTCATGCCAGTGTAAGTTCTGCCAGAACACCGCCAAATACCAGTGGTGTTGACTTTGAAATTGCTTCCCTTAGGCTATGTTTTGAAAAAAAGCGCTGAGACAGAGAAGCTGGGCTTTTACTGTATTTTTGTGACTCACTGTTAAATTTCCCCAGAAATACACATTTTGCAGAGCATTTTCATTAGGAAGAAAGGTTGTAAAAACATACCCATTTATTTTTTAAAAAGGCTTGTTAAAAAAAAACAACAAAAAAAAAAACAGTCCAGTCGTTAAGTTTGTCAGTCTAGTAAAAATGAAAAACGGGCCTAATTTAAATTCCCTGTATACATTGAGCAAACTTGCCTGCAGAGAAAACTGGCTCAAGGCTGAACCCGAACTACTGCTATCCTGGAGCAGTTGTATTTATTTTGGTTAACAAATTCACTGCTATAATGTAATTACACCATCTCTTTCTCCATGAGTCAGAAAATGTTAAAATGGAATCCCTTTCATTTGCAGGTGCTATTTATTTTTGTGGATATCACTTTTGTTTTCACAGGGCAGAATGAGTGCTCAGTGTTCAGTATAGTGTTGTGGACTGTATACCACTGGTGATACTGCCCATTGCAACAAGCCTTGTAAGGAGTAATTTCTAGAGACATTTATAAAGACAAACACACCAGCACAGCTTAGATTTTGTTATAGGTGTGTTCTGTAATACAGTGCTTGAATGACATTTATTAAAACAGAGATAGGTACATGTACAGTTTAAGCACTGATTGCCTAGAAACAAAACATTTAGCAGCATTCTATTGCCTTAACTCCAAAATTGATCTTATGAAAATGCCCTCAGCAGCAACAATTGAGATGTTGTTGAACAGGGCACTTAAAGGGGAATGCCAACCATTTCATGAATTCACTTGTTCCATATGACTGTACACTCCTAAAGCTAAAAAATGTTGAGCTGACTATTTAATTTGTGATGCCACTGAGATGTAAAATTTGGCACTGCTGCGTAGACAATAAATGGGCGACTTAACTTTGCTGATCCAAAAGATTTCTCTGTGAATTCTTGCATTCAAAATGAGGTTAAACTTTCCGTACTGTAGCAATGCACTTTTCTTTCTAGTGTGATAACTGCATTAATCACAACACATATCACAATTTTGGCTTTAGATAGATTAAATATTATCCTAACTGTTCTGATACAGTAACACATCCATTATGGAGACCCAGAGTGTTATATCTTAAATGAATGTACAAAACATTATGAATAATCATATGTGATTGTTACTTGGGTTCGATAGAGAAGAGAGCCGATCACATGACTGGTTCAGTCCTATTTGTCTTGATTAAAAGAAAGATGTGACATAAAAACCAACTTTGGAAAAAGGACATTTTGAAATAAAAAACAGTGGAATAAAATAAAACTGACCTGCAATAAATTACTATTGTGAAAAGAAACTGAATACAAGTAAAATTTCATAATGATGAACTGAGTTTTGAATGTTAAGTGGATTATTTGATAATTTCATTTTTAAGTTTTACATTTTTATGGTTCCGTGCCAGCGAAGCCATAGCTGAAGGCATTATATTTTTGGGTTGTCCGTCTGTCTGTCTGCCCCATTCTTGTGAAAGCAGTATCTCGTAACGTCTTGAGGGAATTTCATCAAACATTCAGATAAACTGATTAGATTTTGGTGGTCAAAGGTCAAAGGTCAAGGTCAAGGTGACCTGACGTTCTTTTGAATGCGATATATCAGGAATGCCTACAGGGAATTTAATTAAATCCTGCACAAACGTCCACTTGGACTCAAGGATGGACTGATTAGAATTTGGTCATCAGAGGTCAAGGCCACTGTGACCTCACAAACACATTTCTGCCATTATTCAACACTGTAACTCAGGAACAGAAGGGGAGGTTGTGACTGCATTTGCAACTTGACTGGTTGCAGGAGGCATACAACCGGAGGTGGTAATTTTACTTTCTGTAGGCTTTGTGCTTCAGCACATTGAATTTGGGAAAAAAAAAAAGATATCATGTGAAAGTGCCAAGTCTTAGCTTTAATTTGAGTAGGTTTATGCCGATGAAGAAAGAACTGTGTGGGAGATTGAGCCCTAGAGTTTAAAGATCTATAGCTCTTACTCTTTTCAAAAACAGTATTTATTCTTTTCAACAGTCTTAAATGTTTAACAAGGTCTCATTGAAATCAACCTGTGAGTATAAACACAGCTTGTTATCTAATTTCTGGATGGTGGACAGTGTGGATGAAATTACACAGGTATATACAGTTGTTGTTCACCTTATGGAACTGGTGAAATGAGACACTGCAACAAGACTAATGGAAAAGGAAATTGAAAGACCTTGTAATGGAAAATACACGCAAAAATGCTTTAGTAATACACGTCTAAAATAGCAATTAAAAACTGAAAAGGAAATCTTCTATAATGAAACTGAAAATGGAAAATTACCATAATGGAGAAGCTAAAATGGAAATACTCAAACTTACATGTCAGTGTTCACCATTAAATGGATGGTTTGCCATGATTTGGCCCCTGAGCATGGCACCTACTGGCTTTGGTGATCCTCTGACCTTTTCTGTCGGGTCAAATTTCACCTTGTCCAACAATTTGGTTAATGGCAAGATGCAAAAATTGACTCATTTCTCATTGAATATGCTATGGACATTAACGGCACCTAGAATTTGTAACTAAATAGAATCTACCTTAAAATTTGAAAAACCATTCAAGCTTGTTCCAAACAAAGGTTGCATAAAGTATTAGGAAATCAACAAAACACACAACTTGCACAACCTTGCACAAGGCCTGTCAAGTGTTGCACATACTTTATAATTAATCTGACATTATTTTTCATTTTTCCAAGCTATGCTAACTGAAAACCAGAAATGTTTTGTCACAACATTATCCACTTCATGGGCATGTTTGCTTAGGCTTGTTGGTCGTGTGTCATATCCAAAGAAAGGTATATTAGGGCTATGAAAAGGCTTGTTGTTGCTGTATTGGTGCGCTATTAATAGAAGACCAATTTTCCCTCTTTCCATAATATCAGTCATCCTGGCATAACTCTGTTTTGCTTGGTTGCATTTTGAGCACATTCTCTTGACAAGGCCTTTTATAGTCTTGTGCTGAAGTGGCAAGTTGTGTAATTTGGATATTTCTGAAATTAGAGCATTTGGGTGCCACAAAGCTGTGGAATTTATGCCATCAAAGGTCACTTATGAACAGTTAAGCCACTTTCTTCTTCACTGCTAACAGTACAAAAAATTCAGTTTTTTCTGCCCTTGAAATTACACTGTTACAGGTGTCTCCTGTGCATTTTGAGCTCACACATCTCTGTATTTAGAAAAAGGGAGGTGGTTGTTTCACAATTAAGGTTTTTTTTTTTATATATAGTTGACAGCTGCAGATTATTGCTTATTCTTTGCAGTTTGCACTTAGGCACTGGACTCAAATCAAAGTTGACATATAGACACAGGCTTTTTTTCTCTGATATTGGTTGTGTTTGTAGTGTTTCAAGAGAAAACATTTGTGTTTGACCTGGCAGAGCTGATAATATGCTCAGATACTTTACTGTATATTGAACTACAAGTCATGCCTAAATTAAGACTGTATATTGTTACTGGACCAAAAAGTAAAGTCTTTTCTTGTCTCTCTGTTGTGTCTTCCCCTCAAACAGAAGCACAGGCTCAGAGGAGGCGGAGTCATGAGTGCACAAGAGGCACCCAACCCTGGGAAGGAACAGGCGGACAGTGGGAGTACGGCCACAGATGGCCCCTCACCAACCTTAGCCACAACGAACAAGAATACTAGCCCACCACCTGTCACAGTTAAGAAAGAGCCTGGGACCTCGGAGACGAGCAATGGGAAAGTTGGTGATGCCAACCCTGCTGAGATCTGTGTTGTCATTGGAGGAAACGATGGAGGAGCAAGTGGAGGTGGATCCCGTAGAGCTCAGACCGAGGGTATGTTTGCCCTTGGTACTCCTCCTCCAACGAAGAGCACAGACTCATGCATAGGTGTGTGAATATACATGCATTTGCTGACTGCAGGCACGCCTGGTGTCCCTTGACCCTGGCCATGCTTCCTGACTGTCGAAACAGGCTGCGCAGCATTTTAAAAATGACATTTAAAAAAAAATCAACAGTGGTGTTTTTTTTTTCAGAAACAATGTCCCGGTTACTAAGAATAATCCACCAAGCTCAATTTCTACACAAGAAATGGCCCCTAATGAAAACTATTGACAGTGTGTTGTTGCTGTTGAATTTTTTGAATATAATTTTCCAATCCTGTGAACACAAACAAAATTTCTTCCATCTCCAATATTGGGGTCACAGCTGCAATCATAAAGACAAGTAACTAAAAACCTGGGTGAATGAAACCAAGACTAAACGCAAGGATAAATTAGGGCCGAATAAGAAAATGTTTCTTTTTGTAATTGTAGTGAGCTGGTTCTTTTAAAAGAGTTAGTCTGTATTTTGTTCTTTCCTCTCATTTACAAACTGGAAGCTCTCACATGATGATGTTCGTGATTATTGTTAATATAGCAACCACTCAGCAAATTCCTTTGTCAAATCATTTGCACAAATACACATACGCACTGTGTATGTGTACTTGTGCAAACGGACAGTGTGCACATTCAGTTGCCACTTTGTTAGGTACAGCTAGCTAAAATGAATGCAGTCCAACAGTCCTGCAATAAATCCTATCTCCAAGAAAGGTCTAGTGTTTCAAATATTTAGTGTCCCCTCCTTAATATAAATAAGGTGGGCAAAAAATATTAGAAGCTCTTTTCCATTACAATGCAGAATAATTCAACAGCACATCAAATTAAATCTTCCAAAAATGACCATAAAGTTAGGCAGCTAGGTGTGCCTAATAAACTGGTAACTGAGTATAGATGTCGTCACCGACAAGAATTTGATCCAGCTTCTCTAGAATTTCCAGGTTGCGCCTGAGAACATTCATTTCACAGTTTCAATGGAGGACAATTTAGCATTTTTTGACAGCTCATGTAATTGAAGCACAATAAGCAATGACTTGGAAATGGAAACTGGCTTTTTGTTGCTGATTTTGACCAGTAAAAAGTGCCTTGATTATCCCTGATTCTGATCTTGGCTCAGGACTTTCCCATTAATTGAATTAATTAATCCGATTTGGAGTAATTCTTCCCTTTTTAGGCAACAAAAGCTGAGAAAAGATCTCAGTGGAATCTCTGCTAATTTTGAGGTGAAGGACGCAAATTCAGAAAACATAAACATTGCTGGGAATGTGACATATAACACAGAAGAACATTAACTCATTGTTGGTAATATTTTAGTTTTACTTAGAGAAGTAACCAGGTGATAAAGTAGTTATGATGGGGATTACTTATAGGCCGAGAGAGAACTAAGATCTAAAATTTTATGACAATCAAATATGCTTAATGTGTATACTCCTGATGATAATGTCAGTTTGTTTTTATGACACTGTTTTGAATTCTCATGCAGGTTCCTATGTATGTGGGGTATGCGGGAAGAAGTACAAGTATTATAACTGCTTTCAGACACATGTCAGGGCACACAGAGGTAAGACACTATAGTTTTTTTTATCTATGTATTTGGTCTTATTGAAAAGCCAAATAATAACTGACTGCCTGCTCTGTTTTTCCTCTTGACAGTATGCTCCTAAAATTATTCACTTCCTCTACATGAGTCATTCATGCCCCATTTTGGCCAGGAATTATATTAAATTTATTTATTTATTTGGCCTCTGAATTATTTTAATCTCAGAGATAGCAATTTTAGCAACAAGGTGAAAGCTGTGAGCTGATGTGAGCACGCTGTTGCATTCATCTATAAAGATTTCTACAAGGCTGACTATTTATTTTCCTTTTTTTCTACTATAGAATCAGAGTCCATGGTTGGCGATGGTCTACCCCAGACACCCAACAGTGAGTACACTTTTGCACACTCAGACACACTCACGTTTAGAAGCGTGCCAGCACAAGCTGTTTATTTCATGCTTGGGTCATTGAACAGACATTATGTTGTTTTAGAAGATATCATTTAGATTTTCATACAGATGACTGAAACAGTGCACAACAATTTAACAGGCTTAGCAAGCATAAAGCCATATTATGTATCCTCATTGTCCAGGGTTTTACTTTCCATCCACCTCCCTCTTTCCTCGCCTCCTCACTGTAGTCGCCCTCGACACAGGTGACGTCCTTATCAGGTACTTTGGGTAACACTCAACTTAACTACAACATTTCTGGCACAGTAACGTCTCTCTGATATTGATCCTTAAAATACGGAGATTAATATTTACATTTTCACCTTCTCTCAGTAAACATGTACATCTGCGTAAAATAGTATGTGTAGGCAGTGGTTCCTCAAAATGGTTCTGTTGAAGCTGCTTGATCTGTGAAATGTCTTCTTGGTGGAAACTGAGTTATTGCAAAAGTAATGATTACGGTCTATGTGGACCTTCAGCAGGATGGATATCTTACAGCCGATGTAAAAATCACATATATGAAAGGGATCAACTGAAAAAAAGACTGTACACTGGTCTGAGCTCGGTTTGTGTTTGTTGAAGAGATATTATCTCTAGCTACAAGATGTGAGGCCGTGGATGTCAACTGAACAGTATGTGGATTCTACTTCATTCAGTCTGTCCCTGTCAGGTAGCTAACACTAGCTAACAGCTGTCTGCGGATATCAGGCTGATGTCTTGTCAACACAAACAGTGCAGATGAATTAGTGAGCAGACTTTCAGTTTCTGTTTTGTCTGTGCTCAGAGTGATAATTACAGTTGATATCTGTACTTAGCTGAAGCATCTGCTCCTGACAGTCTATGCGTAGTTGTATGGGATGCCATTTATTTAGTAAAATATGCATAATGATGATGCCCTGATAAGTGTCGCAGGTTTTTCATTGATCTTGCCCAACCGTTTTTCACATATAGGCCTAAAAAATATCGATGTGTTATGTTTTGGTGATTTTGCATTTGCCAAGGAGAAGGAATTCTTATTTCACATTTTTCTAACCATGAAATGTGTTAATTTAGTCACTAACATGCTTTTTACATCCTTTTGTATTCACTGAAACAAATCTGATGCTCACTTGTTAAACTTTAAAGCACTTTATGCAACATTGGTATTTATCTGACTAAATCACCAAGAATAGAAACAAATCAACTTCAATCAAAAATAATTGATTCTGGACTTTGTGAATCAAAATCAAAGCGTGAGCTCAATACCGACGTCCAGCCCTAGGTCACAATGTTATTTGGGAGATAAAATTAGTTTAGTTAAAGTTTAATTTCTCTGCTTTGAATAATTTGTGTCTGATATGGCTTTCCCACAAAAAATTCAATTAACAGGCTAAAATTCTACCTCTACTCCCTCAATAATAACAATAATTATTATTATGTTTTGTAATTTCAAAATTTTAACTGCTGGAAAACAAGATCTCTCCTACTTTACTGAAAAGTCCATTCTCAGTGCTCTGGAGGTTTCAATTTTTACAACGATGGATGCTGGACCACGATATGCTACAAGACTGGTTGTGATGTCACAAAATCCTGCTGGTGCGTACATATAAAACTGAGACATGAGGTGAGCACAGAGAGCATTTTCCCCTCAGCAGATGAATGTGAAAACAAACTCTGCACATACGGCATTCTGCACAGTGAAGGTCAAACATCCAACTGCAGTAACAATAAGCAAAACACATTTTTGAGTGGGAGGGGGGTTTAAGACTGAGACAATTTAAGTCCACGTCCTCGCAGCCAAAACAAGAACACACTGGATCCTTGTTGTCTGACAGCACCAGTTCCTCTAATGCAGCAGAGGTAAACCTGAAACTACCTAGAAAAATAAATGGCGGTTTACAGGAATGGGGATGTTTCTCCTTTTAATGACATCACATATCAGCTGCCAGGGCCTGTACCTATTTATCAGCCATCTTAAAATCACTCCCAGGAATCACCGTGAAAGTTTGATTAGGACTAAAAATACACTTACCTCAGAGTAGTACTTGAGTTATTTATAAAGCTTCCTACACGCACTCTCAGCAATCATTACATGAATGTGCACATCGCTTAAAGGTAGCAGTATCAACATGGCAGAGAGAAAAGAAAGAGCAATCATCTTTATGCAGACAGAACAACAATTTTTTATTTATTTATTTTATTTTAGCTGTATGAGGAACACAAACGCAGTGTGACCAAAAGGTCTGTGACAGTGTTAATAAGTAGGCATGATAGGCTGCTTGGCAAAATAAAATAATGATAGATTAAATTCTTGAGAGGATGGAAAGAGCATTTTTGGTGGATGTCACATATTTATACTTTGTACCTGGTAATGACTGACATGCCAGTTTATGAGTGTATTTTTAAATATAACATGCTTCTATGAGCAGTCCAAGTTTCCCAAAAGAACATGTCAGCAAAGTAACCTGTTTCAGTAGGAATTTATTTGATATATATTTTAAAAAAAAAAAAAGAAAAGGAAAAGAAAAATGCATTAGGGACCAAAGGAAGTTTAAAGCTCAGGTTGAGGGCAGCACAGTGAAGATATGGTATTATAATAATCTTGACTTAAAGCCCGCATGAGACCAAGTTTGCCTGTAATGATCGGTTACAGTAGCATCTTATTTGTCATCATTGCAAGCCTGCATTTTAAAACCAGTTGGAGAACATTTAGACAGACCAGCTGATAATAAGCCTGGATTTTCCAGTTAGTATGGTTTGTGAAAAATCCTGCGTTTAAAGAAAGTAGGTATCGAAGAATTTGGGCTGTAGTGTTGTGGAGGAGTGGAGTTGAAGAGAGTATTTTGGGAGCGTGACTAGAACAAACTTAAGTGGGTGTTCAGACCAAAACCAGCTCTACAATTAAAATAAGATGCAGGGGGTGGTGGGCATGTTTGGCTTCAGGTACTGCCAAGACCAGGAAAGTCTACTTTGACTAATCATCTGACGCCAAACACTCCACAGAGGTTTACAATAGTTATACTATGAGACAGAGTTATCACACTGACAAGAATTGTATCTTTTGTTGTGCTGATTGCCAGGTAGCAGAAGAAATACAGTGTTCATGTAACAAAATAATCTAGCTAGGAGTATGCGCTCTAAAAGTTGTAAATCAGTCTGAATGCGGAAGGATTGAAGAAGGATCACAGTAGAATCAATGGTTAGGTTCTGTTTAAATGGATGCACCCATAACCACCCAAATGTTGTCATTGTTTCATCGAATGTGTCCATACCTTTGCTGGGAGGAATGAAGTTATGTGAACTTTAATTATACTGACAACTGCCAGGGATCCACTAATTTGTGGAAGATAGTTTTAATTGTGTTAATTGGTGGGGAAATTATAGAATATGCTTGCTATTGAAGCCTTGAGGTGTTAAAAATGCAATTACAGTTAGCCTAACCCTGCCCTAATAATCACTTTTGTAGCTGTATGTCCTTGTTGCCAATTAAGCATAAATTTGCACGAACGCTTCTGCTGTGAATTGAAGAAACTGTCTTTTCTAAATCGGCTGTGTTAACTTTTCTCTGCCTCCTTGTATCACATTTGTAGGACATTCATTTACTGCGCCTCCAAAATGTTGAAAATACATTTTGACAAGGTTATCTTAACACTTACAGTGTCGACACAAATTTTTCAGACTTAAAAATGGTCACTCCAGCGTAGAATAGTTTATTTTCTGCTGTAGAATATTTTGCACAGTATTTAAATACATCTTTGAAATACCTCAGGAACTCAGCCAAAAATGTGGCTGATTGAATTAACAGAGTCAGAATGCACTGCAGGAAACTTAAAAGCTGTTGCTCTCCTACTAAATGATAAAACATTTGTCTCATGGGTGTGGGAGGTGAGGGGCCTTCAGCAGGGGCAACATCAGTCAGACCCATTATTATGGAGAGAAGACTAGCCTGTGTCACTGGACTGGAGAGAGGACGTTAGAAATGGATTTTGTCTTACAGTTGCTCTATGCTGTTTATTCAACAGATTGTCTTCAGACAGGATTTCACTGTAGTGTGCCAAAAGGCACTTCAGGTGTTCTTAATTGTCAACAGCCACCTGGATGTGCAATGCATTCCACTGCAACAAAGTCAGCAAGAGCAGAACAAGTCATCTGTATCCCTTATGTCCTTTCACCCGGCAAGAACTGGCTGTGAAAATAAATAAATGTTTAAACATGTATAGAGGAATTAATATTAATCCTCATTGAAAAATTTATGTTTGCATGATTTTGGTGATGACAACGTTTCAATTCAGTATTCCAGTTAAAATAATCCAGTTTGAGTCATTTGCTAGCAGTACATACAATCTGACAGATTCACAATAAAAATGCAAAGACAATTCACAGTGTAATTCTTAAGAACTCTATATTATCTTTAATTAGAATTAATATATAATTCATTATATGTTATAAAGAATTAAAAATGCAGCATTTGCATTGGAATTTTTATATTTTTAGTGTGCCCATTCTGATAAATTAAAAATGACTTGATTACTACTTGATTTTTGAGGTTTATAATTTCAACTGTATATGTTTGTTTGTGGGTTTGTTTGTTTATTTGTTTGTTTGTTAGTGTGATTATGCAAAAAGTACTGAACTGATTTGCACCAAACTTGTTGGAGGGATGGAGCATGGGCCAGGAAAGAACCCGCTAAATTACAGAGCCAATCCAGTTAAAGGGGTGGATCCAGGAATTTGTTATCACTTTCCCTAACATTGCGAGATGGGACATATTTTGACACTTTTGTCAAAGTCTCAGGAAATAAGTTATGAGGTCTTGATGTTGGGGAAAAAAAAAATCAGACATTGATGGTGCTGAGATCAATGACTTTGCACGATGTGGTTTAGATCCAGATAATATTCAGGATCTGATAGACGTGTAGGATTGTTTTGCCTTGGCAGAGTTATGCATTCTACTGAGTACCACTCATGCTTGTTTTGCGTAACTATATTATTTTAAAGCTTTGTTTATATGCAGATATTACAAAATAAAATTATCTAATCATGATTAACTTCTTTCACATTTTCCCTCAGGGATTCATCTGCCTATTCGGCTTGTTTATCTAATCTCATTTAGCCTCCGTCTGCTTGTCCCAATACAATCAAATCTTATCCTGTGTATTTTAAACTTATTTGTTTGTTCATTGTCTATTTTTCAAATGCAGAATGACTAAAAACACAACTCTGCTCTCTCTGCCCCTATTTACAATATGTGGCACCATGATATACTTTTCTGCAAATTGTGTGAAAAGCAGTTGGAACACCTTGGCGTACAAGGTGTTCTACTTCTCTGAATTTATTAAATTACAATGTGTTGTAATTTACCTATATCTACCCTCTATCATCTTTCCTGCTCTATGTACTGTTAAGTGTACAGCAAAGCAGTTTTGTTTTCTCAAAAACAAATCCTGCTCTGTTTTTCTGAATTAATGAGATCATTATCCCAGAATTCTGAGAAAGGTTTTCTTTAATATATAAAAAAAAAAAAAAAATCCTGTTTTTCTGAATTAACAAGATTATTATCTCAGAATTCTGAGATAATGACCTCGTTAATTCAGAAAAACAGAGCAGATTTTTTTCTCAAGTGAATGCATTATGCTTCCATATCAAACTTCAATTTATAATTAAAAACTGCATTTGGAGTACAGCTATAGGATTTTTCAAAGGTCCCATGAATTTAATAGAAGCTTTTACATGATTTTTTTGAGAAAATCAATGACATGAACTGGGAAAAGTTCAGAGTTCTGGATGAGTTGGCATGGAATGACCCCTCTGCTTGTCATTGCCAATAACATCCATTGTCTGCCTGCTTGTCTGTTTAGTCCTGGATATAAATGGTGCCTGTCTCTCTCTATCTGTTAATCTGCAGGTAGCTTCCGTTACTCCTGTGACATCTGTGGCAAGAAGTACAAGTACTACAGCTGCTTCCAGGAGCACCGTGACCTGCATGCCGTTGATGGTAACCAGGAGTTTTTGGACAATTTGCATGACAATTTATTTCTTCTTTGAAACTTGCAAGACTTGAACTGGGGAACATTCATAAGTGAACTTTCCATTTCACACTGTCCTGTCGCTGCCGAACCTTGCAGCAGCAAAAGCTGAGTGGCATGGTAAAAAGGAGTAGATCAGAAAAACTAGTCTTTTTACCAAAAAAAAAAAAAAAACGCAAACTACAAAATACACCATAAAAAGAGACATAGTATGTCGCTAATAATAGTCTGTCTCAGGTGAAGTGTAATTCAGGCAGGCTAGTTACTTACTACCACTTTACTACACAGTATCACTCCATGTAAAGTCATAGGTGAGAGGGTATGAATACGGAAACATTGAGATGCCCTTGCCGTTCTTCACTGAAGCAGAAAAGAAACATTAATACTGATATATATCTTGTCTTCTCATTTCTTCTGTGTTGTTTTCTTGAAATGAGTGTGCTGTAAAATAAAGGGTAAGGTAAATTTTTCATGCACACAAAGGTAGTGGGCGCTTGTCCAACAAATTTAGGAATATATTTATATTTTACCTTTTTTTTGTTTTAGCTTCAGTGCACATTATTTGATTTTGTTTAAGTCCACCCTGAAAAGAAAGGACAAGTACAATGCAGCAAAGCTTGTGTGCATGACCAAAATTACATTTGACAAAGTAACAAGATGAAATTTGAACAGTCTGTAGGTCAACATGTTTGAATGATGATGCTGGAAACAATTTGATATATTTCTAAGAGTTCAGTTTATATTTTATGATAAGCATAAGCATTCAGTGAGAAAATAATTGTCCATTTCTTCCCCATCTCTCTCAGATCCTTATGAACAGGTAGTGTTACCTGTGGATGGCCTTAAAGAGGAGGAGCCAGTTGAACCCTATCAGAAAATTGGACCAAGTAAGACTGTTTGATGTCATTTTTTTTTTTCTTTAAGTCCATTTCTTTTAGAGAAAATGTTTTGCAAATGGTGATTGGAAACTTAAAGTGAAGACAAATATACCATAGCAGAGCAAGGCTACAAAACTCACCATAAATACCGTAGCTTCAAAAGGAAGTTGCAGCTGCTTTCTTGGATTTTATGTTGTTAAACCCTGCAGAAGAAACAAACTAAATTGAGATCATGTGTCACTGTAATCCATTGTTTCAAAGTTATTTGCTATCATTTGTTTTGTTTTATTTTGCTGGTTATTAGGAAGACAAAATCAGAAATCAGAGTTAAAAAATTTGTTTTACTTGGCATTGGAACTCCCATTACAGCTTGATAGCTTGCGTCCACCTGCGTCCAGTGCAGTGTATTGGACACAGTTTATAATGAAAGACCATAAGTCATGGAGATGATCCATGTTAGAAAAATAACATTAAGCATATGAGCTAACTCCACACTGGAAAGGTTTCAGAACATGAGTCCAAAAGTCCTCCTTCGCAGGGGAAAAAGCACTCGCCCATCTCCGCAGAGACCGCGGGTTCAACCGACGGCAGCGGGTGTCCCTTCAAACACAATTGGCAGTGTTCGCAGGTGGGAAGCCTGCACTTGTCACTGCACTAATGACTCCTACTGATAGGGGAAATATTGTGAACCTCCACTATCGCACTATACAGGGAAACCCCTGTGTTTTTATCTTCTCTAATATTGAGGGATTGCTAAATGTAAACTTCAATCGAGAAAAGATACGTTCAGAATCACCAGCTCCTTCCTCTTCCCCATTCTATTAGGACTTCTTGTTTTCTGCTTCTCCCTAGTGACATAAAGGCATGATTTACAAAATAATTCTGTTCTTTTTTTAATTGAACACAACTAATCCAACAAATTGGATCTTAATTGATATGACACAGGTTCTTTCACCAACCTGGATCGTGATGAGAGCAAATGTTTGTTTGTGTGTTTTCTTGTCTCTAGAAACGGGGAGCTATGTTTGTGAGTTCTGTGGGAAGCAGTACAAGTACTTCAACCCGTACCAGGAGCATGTTGCTCTTCACACACCAATGGGTGAGCCGGTTTAGTTACTGCTTAAAGCTGCTAAGTGTAGGATTTGAAAATTTTAGACTTAAAATTTAGAGTTCCTATTTTAGTCATTTTTTTTTTTGTTTATTTTTTACATGGTGTATATATATATAATCTCTTATAAACATATGTTATGGAGTGCTAATATCTTGAATTTTGTTTTGAAATGTTTATAGTGTTAGTCTTGCATGTTTTTCAGGTAAAACATCCATAGTGCCAGATTTAATGCCATTGATCTAATGTGATTAAATTACAATTAACTCTCAAATCTGAATCTCTCTTGATCTAGGCTCCTTTGATATGAAGGCATCACGGGTACAGGAATGTGGTAGTATGGATATGAGTAAATTTGGCCACAGCCAAGCTGGAAAAATAAAAAGTAAGCATAAGTATTTTCTTTGTTGATTTATTGTGTAATACTAATCAAAGTTTACATGTCTCGTAACTTCTTATGGTGACTAATTGAAATTTGGCCATCGAATCTTAGTATCATGCACCTTGACAGTGTGTATAGCCCTAGAGGAATAAGTTTGTATTTTTGATCTTACCTTTATCCCAGAGCCAAGTGTAATATTTACAGATCATATATTGTTTTTTTTTTTTACCACTGATTTATAACTTGAATGCTTTGTAATTGGCTGTGGGTGTCGACATGACAAATTGTAATACAGCTGGAAATAAGTCACAATTGAGCAGAGATTGATGTTGATAAAATGGGGAAAAAAACAACTTGCTGAACATGATCAGAAACCAAACACCTACCGCCTGAACTGTTGAATAATGTCTTTATAAATTGGCAGTCACCTTCATGACTTCACGAGTGCAGACATTTTACCATGATATGAGGGTAGAGACCATCACAATAATGGTAAGCAGTCCTGTTGTGAGTGTGCATTGGAAATGGTCACAAACATACCACACAATGGCTAAAGTATGTTTCACTGAGTCAGTGGAAAAAGGATAAGAGAACCGTAAGAGCCTGGATGTAAGGTTCTGGGTCACCTTGCCCTTACCATTGTATTTACTGCTGGAAACTATCAGCCTTTAGTGAATGGATATTTGCACAACTTAAGCGGTGATACATAGAGAATGTTTTTTCTTTGATATGATTGTTATTTTTTAATTTCCTCCAGCACTGAACCACATTAAAATTATGTTTAGAAACAATAACATTTGGTAAAAGATTGAAGATTCTGTGTAGTCTGTATTGAATTTAACCTTCGTCCCTTTAAATTCCGTATCCTCTTTTTTTCTAGTCAGACTAAAAAAAATAAATGAAATACTTGACCATGAGAAAGTGTAATACAATGATTTGTATTTAGCCTGTTATTTTAACATATTACATATAGTTTATTCTCAATAATGCAGGTAGTTTTAGATAATTGTTCCATTGCTTAACCAAAACCTTTTATTCCAGCTGTCATAAATCATTGATATTTCTTCCAACTGGTTCTGTATTTTGTGGTACATGAACGCCCCAATCTATCTGCGAAGAAGCACTCTGCCATAAAGAACTATTTAAAGCACGGCACACACTCACATCTTAGAAGTGGGTCAAAAAGATGGAATGAAGAAGAGGAATTAAACCCGTATTTAAATGTAATATGAACATTTGGATCCTTTGTCAAGGCTGTTAGCATGATTGATTTGCATGCTAAACTGAAATTAAGTATAAATTGCATGTCATTGACTTGGCTCCATCTTAGCTGTTGTGTAGTTAATAGCTTGAATTGAAAATATTATCCACGTTATTTAGCATGGCCATGTCCCTCATTGTTTCTCCTGTGTTTTTACCAACAGACAGTCCATTCAGGCGGAAACTGGAGAGTGCGATTCAGTCAAGTCTGGTTGACACAAACAGCTCACAGAATTCAAGCGGTGAGCACTGAATACCTTATTGTAGATGGATGTATGTCTATTTGTGTAGAAATGTATCATTTCTGCTTGAATGGTGAAAGGTATTTTCACATTTTCAGTTCTGCTACAAAGCAGGTATGTGTAAATATCAGTAGAGTTAGAAATAGTGCTTCTGCAACTAATGCCCTGGCTGAAAAATGAGATGGAGGAGGAGCAGAGGATGCAAAGAGGTTTGGATGACCTACCTTTCATTAATTGTTACTATCTACTAAACCACAAATCCAAGAGCTCTTTTGTCATTATTCCTCTCCAAACTCAGACCATGATAATGGAGACCTTGTTGAATACAATGTTTGATCACCTTTGGCTCCGATAACAGCTGCCACATTCTATACTCACAGGTGCTGCAAACATATTTTCTTTATCAGGTTCTTACTATGAGCAGTGCTGTTGTACATGAAAACAACATTTTCTGGCAAGTTATAAAAGTCCTGGTTGTTTCTCAGCAGAGCTTTCTGTCTGTGCTGTTTTATCTGTACTGTTCTCACTGGTTTGAAGTGGGTTGGACTAAGTTGGGAAAAAGTGACATCACACATTTCTGTGCATCAATCACCAATATTAGAATCAGAATCTGATGAGTTAAACCTAATCAAATCACACCTACACAGCTCCAATGAAGCAGATTTGTTGAATGTTTGAGTGTTAAACTCAGTAAGTATTTTTTTTCAATTTTAATTTTGTCACACTGCTCAAGTGTTTGGTGGTAATACGGTTGATACTTGTTACATCTGCCATGCTCAACTTCTAAAGGTGATGTCCCACCTAGCAAGCAGTCAGCTTTGGAAAAAAACAAATAGAAACGGGTAACTACAGTCTTGGTGATGTTCGAAACCACTCCTCATGGTATCAGCGGTTCAGAATTTTTCAAAGTTTGTTAGTTTTATCAAAGATTTTTCAAAGCATTTTTGCTTGTTCTCAGTAAATGTGGATTTGCTTTTGTGTGCCCCTGTATATGAAGTGGCATAAATAGAAAGAAAGAGGGCAGTCCGGTTCTTATTTATGGGTGTGGTTCTAGTTTTCTCACCACTGTGTCTATACAGTGCATGTGATGACTTGTTTGCACCTACATATCTGTCTGCTTGGGGTTTAGGAAAATCGTTATTTGTTTATCTGGTGCTGAAATCAATCAGTTTTTGCCTCTTATAGACACTGTATTAAAATTGATTATATGCAGATAAGATCACCATCAGTCACTGATTAAAATTTCTATGAGGGTTTGTGATGCTCTGCACCAAATCATGGATACATAGAGGAAAAGCTCTTTGATTGCAAATAATGCTTGCACAAATATGAAATATTGAAAATTAACAGTAAACTAAATGAAGCAATAATTGAATAAACAAGGGAAAGGAGCAATAGAGAATGTTTTACTGTGTCTGTGGTCTTAACTCCCTCCCTATCCTCTTGTCCACAGGAACTCCGAGCCCTCTGGTGGCCAGCTCCTTCTCTACAACACAGAGTAAGTCCCACCCCACCTTCCTGCTCAAAAAAAATATATGCATGCAGCACTCCTTCTCATTTCACCATTTTTTTTCTTTTCTGGTATGCTTCAATTTTTGTTAATCTGTTGTTGCTTGGTGCAAATAGTTTCTCTGTAATCCACTGTGATTATACAGATTTCCTACATGAAGCTTCATTATCACCAGGGAATGTCTGAGCAGGATGATTAACATTAGTCTTATTGTACATCTGCATTGTGTTCAGATATAGCCGTGTGTAATGACTGACAACTAAGCGTTTGCTGACTCATGCTATTACAAGGTTTTCTTTTGGTGGACAAAGATTGTTGGATAATTTTAAAATGTTTTAATTTAATGATGTAAACATTTTAGCATTTATTAGATAGGATACAGTTGGAACAGGCAGGAAATGAGGGGATTTCTGGTGGGTGGGTTGGGGGGGGGTGGGCATTCAAACTGGGGACATAAAACACAAAATTGTGCAAAAACGTTTGCAGATTACAACACAATTTTCAGGAATGCTCTTGCAAATTGAGCCACTTTGGGCTGCAAAAAATCACAAAAAACAACCTCATCTTGGTGGGACAGACTTTCAGAGCTGCTACATTTGACAGAGATCCAGTATAGATCAGGGATAATAGAGGCTAGAAGGTGGACAGATGCGCAGTATTTTCATTTTTGCCTCCGACAAAGAGTCAACGCTCTTCTGGGCCTTGTGATTTTTTAGAACCCTACACTTGTGGTGCCTGTGGCATCCAGTTCCAGTTCTACAACAACCTGCTGGAGCACATGCAGTCCCACGCTGGTGAGTCCACGACTACAAATGCATGTTAAGCTCAACAGGGAAACAAATACAGAATGTGAACACACCATGAGTGGCTGCAATGCATGTGATAACACATAGTCTTTTTTATTGTTTATTGAGGTTTAGGCATAGAATTGTTGTACACAACACAACATTTGCTTAGAGTTCCAAGGAATATATTGTTGTAATGAGGGTTGTTGCAGATCTGGATCTGAGGCTCCTGGATAGGTTTCTTGTTTTATTACAAAAACTTAAGTGCATCATACATTTCACCATGTAAACATACAGCAGGCACGTTGTCTTCGGGGTATCTTTTCAATTATTTAATCAATTAGTATATAAAATGTCAGAAATAAAGATCTGAAAGTCATGACAATAATTTAGTCTCACCAACAGTCAAAAAAAACATATAACATATTACTATTACATATTAATATAACACATTGATTTTACAATGGTATGACAACAAGAATAAAAAGGGAATACCCATATTTGAGAAGCTGTAGCCACAAGATGTTTGGTATTTGTACTTTATCTATCATGTGAATTATATAGTTCACTGGACAGTCCTAAAATTCTATTATCCAGGCTTCACCAATGAAAACAATTTACACAAGCTGATCATTTATGACGAATCTTTGCTGTTTGCTGTTTTTTGCTTCTGGGTTTATTGCTGTGAGACTGATCTCATCTAATAACATACCAAGCAACATTTGTTGCTGATCTTATTTGAAAAAAATTTGAAATTCATTTTGTAAACTTGCACAAGTGGTTTTAAGCCACAATTTGTTGATAACAGACTCAGGGAGGCCAAGTAATGTATTTTTGTCCTTTCTTTTGCTGACAGTTGTTTTTTTTGTTTTTTTTTTCTTTAATTTTGTGTCATGATTTTATTATTTACATTTTTCTTCACTGGAAACACTAAACACACGCTTTCTCCAATGAATTTGCACAATATCGTCACCTCTGCCTGATCCTCCATCTCTCTATCTCCTCAGCTGACAATGAGAACCACACCAAAGGGGACTCTCCCAAAACCTCCTCTGCCTCGGGTCCTCAGGAGCAGCTGTGGAGAGGTTCTCAGGCTCAGGCCCATTCCTCAGTTAAACTACAAATCCAGCCTCAAAGTATCTCCCAGAGAAACCACACACTCAGCCGTAAGTACTACCATCAAATTAGTTATTGTATATATGGAGACATGAAAGGTTTTGTACACCCCTTGACTCTGTTTGTGGTTAGAAATGGGTGTTTTTATGGTCATTTGGTGGTTAGCAGGCATAGCATATAACTGGCAACCTCTGTGGTTTGATTCTTGGTGGGGAAATCTGTTGCATGCCATACCCATCTCTCTCCCTGCATTTGCTTTCTATATCTCTGCTGTATTAGTCAAATAAATGCAAAACAAAACAAATGATTATATAACAATAATATAATTCAAAAGATGTTAGCTATAACCTCTAAATTTCTCTGTTTCAAGTGAATCTTGTCTGTAAAACAAAGTCGTTCCCATGTTAATACCGTCTCTTTATTATTCCCTATGATTGTGTATTTCCATGTGCTTTCTGTGAATATATCAAATTAAAAAACATTAACACTAATTATTTGTCTCACGTTTTGCTCTGCCTTATCCATCCAACTGCTGTTTGTGCTGGCAGAAAATAATGGACTACCTGAAAAGGAGCGACAGCAGGTGGCTGAGCGCCTGTTACGGGTAATGTGTTCAGATCTGAGCATGCTAAATGTGCTTAACAGCAAGGACTTCCTGAAGTTGGCACAGACCCTGGTCGACACGGGTGCTCGTCATGGTGCCTACTCCACCCGTGATGCTCTTGGCAACATGAGTGCCTTGGCACTGCGCCAGCTGCCCCGCATGTACAACCAAGTGAAAGTCAAGGTCACGTGTGCTCTAGGCTCCAATGCTTCACTTGGCATCGCTGTCACCTGCCACTCCCAGACATCTGGACCAGATGCTTGCTATGTTCTAACAGCCTACCAGGTGGAGGGGTCGAGACTGAAACGCTATGTGCTCGGTGTGAGGGAGGCTGAGCTGAGGGAAGGGCCGGAGCAGGTTCACCACTGGGTGCAGAATGTGCTATCTGAGTTTGTGATGTCAGACATTCGCACTGTGTACGTCTCAGAGCCGAGGGTGGGGTCATCGGGATTCGCAGGATCACCACTGGGTGGCGGTGGCCGGGGGAGAATATGCTTGCGCTGCGCAGGGTGTTCCCTCGGTGCAGTTGTCCAGGCTGTTCTTGGGAAGCGCAGTCTCCAGGCCCGAGGTCTTCATGAGCTGGCCGAGCTTCTCTCAACGTGCAGAGATATTGCCTCCTCCACTACACTGGCACTTCGTGAGGAACAGTGCACCAACACATCCACAAGCACAACTGACGAAGGTACACAGGGCAGCCCCGCACAGTGCCCCACTCCTCCTTGCTGGGATCGCATGGCTGAAGCTCTTCTGCAGGTCCATGCCCACTTTGAACAGATTTGTGAAGCTTATGGACGCAGTAAGGCCACGGCTCCACTACTCCAAGGTCTCAACAAGCACCTGCTGGGCACGCTGGCTTGTCTGTTGGCACCTCTGCGCCTGGCAGCTCTGGAGCTCAGCAGCCAAAGGAGACCAACCTTACAGCAGGTGCTGCCCGTCTACCTTCGCTTGGAGAAGTTTTTCACATCCAAAGCAGGAGAGGCTGGAACTGGCACTGCTAGCAAACTCTGCCACTACTTCCTAGAAGCACTCAAGGAAAATTTCAAGGTACTGAACTAAGTTTTGTTGAACTCTTTTTTCAATACTTCGATACTTCAACTGATATGTTGGAACTATTAGGGAAAAAAAGTAAACAAAATTACAAATCTGACTAGACAATTGATGCCAGCTTTTAATACTTGATGGTTATTTTAAAAAAGTACCCAGCCCTAGAAAAGGGAACTTAAACATATGATAGTTGAATGTGAGTAGTTTGTTTTATGAAGAACTGAGAGTCAATGAATTGTTTCTCTGTCTCCAGGTTGAACGAGCTCACCAGGTAGCCATGGTCCTGGACCCACAGCTCAAACTGCGTTCAGTGCCAGCCTACCAACATGAAGACATAATCTCCCGTGCATGCGAAATGGCTGCTGAATCCAGGGATGGAGGTATGACAGGTGGTGGAGGTTCAGGTGGTGAAGAACGCGACACTGATGGTCCACCAACCCCTAAAATAAGCCGCATAGAGGGAGGTGGGAGCAATGGTGGCACCTCGAGGGGGTCATCCTCATCTTGCACAGTGTCCAGTAATGATGACAGTCAGAGCCAAGTTAGACAAGAGATTTTTCAATACCTGGCCGAGCCCCTTCTCCAAGGGACACCTGACCTCTTCCAGTACTGGAGCTCAGCAGTGGGTGACAAGTTCCCCAGGCTTGCTCGCCTGGCACTGTGGCTCCTCGCTGTGCCTGCTGTGGGCATACGTGGTGAGTGTGTGACTGTGTGCGAGCAGAGCCTGGCTATGAAGAGGAGGCAGCAGGTCACTGCTGAGGAAATGAACAAACTCATTTTCCTTCGCTCTAACATGGGCTAGAAGAGAAACCCAACCAACCCTAATCAACCAAACTTTCACCTCCAACGAATGACTCAAGACTATTATTTATATACTGTAGGTTTAGACCAACTGTAAACTTCAATGTGTATGGACATTAAATACTTCTTGAAACAGATATATACAGGAAAACTCACATTGTATAGTTTGCAAACACCCATAAAACGGCTTATTACATATTTTATATGGAGGAAGGACTGTTGTAAAGTACTGTGGACAAAATGTAGGGGTGGAACGTTAACTCTCAAAAGATTGTCCTGGTTGGTACGCCACCCTCGGTATGGGATGCACATGTAAGCAGGATGAGTTTCGGTCTTCTCTTGGCCAGTGATTTGAATTACTCCAGCCTAACAACTAAACTGCTACTAGACTATAATGCTGTTATTCTCACTGGATGGCAACATTTTCAGGTAAAATCAACTTTCACTGCTTGAAACAACTGTCACAGACCTTTAGAAAATAATCAAACCAGATGAGCAAAGTTGTCAAAGAGGGATGAAGCAGTTAAAAACTGTTGAAGAGTTATCATTTTCATTGGTCTATGACAAAAAAGATCAAGTGGTGAATCCTCACTGCCGTTGTACCTCGGACAAGTAAGTGTGCTAGGTTTATGATTTACTGTTATGTACCACTGAAAATGATATGTTTAAGCATATTCAGCCGCAGTGGATATATCTGAGCTTAATCATTATGGCAAATTTTTTGATGGTTGCTTCAGTGGTCTCAAAATGTAGCTGCGGATCATTTGCATGCACTGCGCTGCATGCATTTTTTAACCAGAAGGGTAAAAAAAACACAAAAAAAACAGCTGATTAAACATTAATTCCGATATGATGCATTCCTCCTTGTTTATGTCACAAATTGTAAAGAAAAATCATCCAATGGTTTGTTTTCTTTCTAAAACAAAAGAGATAAAAAGTGTTCTCAAGCTCTTATGCTGCTAGATATGCAAGTCAAATTGCTAGACTTGCACAGAAGGCCGATATTATTAGGTTGATTTAAATGAAGTCATGCTTTTGATTGAGTTTCCTTTACAAATATTTGTTTGGTACATGCACAAAGAGGACAGCATTATATCAGAACCTGTTTGTGGTCAGCTTTTACACTGATTTCATTTAGCCTTACTCTTAGTAAGTAAGTTACTATTATACCTACAACCTTAGCTGGATTGCATCAACAAGGGATTAAGACACATGCTGAATAAATAAATCTTATATTATCCTATAATACTTGATGGTACAACTCAGCCTGCATGTCAGTAAATATACAATGATAACATCTAGAGGCCACTTTGTTTGGCTGGATGATAGTCTCCAGTGCTGGTAATTCAGGAATTCCACACCACTCAGCTCTGTAAAAAGACACACCTACAGTTGTGTCTATAAGATGCATCAATACACCTCTTTTTACATGGAAGATGTTTTTGCCTGTGCATCGCCCTCAGATAAACAGCAGTAATGTTATTAGCCATCAGTTTGGTAAGCTTGTAGGCAAGGATTTAATTCATAATTGCATAAATCCTTGTGTGGTTGGCCACTGTGTGTTTGTGTGTGTTTGTTTATGTTTGTGTATGCGTTTGTTTTCAAAGCTTAACTAGAAAACTTTTCCACAGGAAAGTTAGATTATTATTTTATTTATTATACTTTCCTCATTTATCATTCTAATATAAACATTGTCTTCCTTATGTGCGCTACGAATTTCCATTTTTTTAAGGCAATAAGCTTTATCATAGGGCATAGTTTCCGACTTTCACTATTAAAAATGACTGTTGTCATGACTTTCCGACAGTTTATTATTAACAGTAAATTATTTTTCTCTTTGTGAAATCAACGGGATTTTCTCAGGAATGAGTGCACCCAAGCAGGCACCGCCACTTTTTCCTCAATGAACCTAAAACACACCAAACTGTGACCTCAATGCCGAGGTATGTACTGAACCGTGACTTTTGTGAAACGTTCCACCCCAAATGCAGTTGGTGCCACTTGCAACAAACGAAGAAAAAAAAAAAAAAAAAAAGAAAAAGGATCACTGAGGGTTTATTTCTTTCAGGATGAAACAAATTCTGCCAGTACATTCACTAAGTCAACACTTGCATACTAATGAAGTCAAGTTATTTATTTTTTTATGGATTCTAGAATACATTTACGTGAGCTAATACCTCCTAAAATGACTTGGATGAATGGAAGTTATACTGTAAAATTTGTTTGTTGCCTCTGGTACTAATCAGTCAGATACTAGTTTGTCATCTGTGTTTTTGGGCCTTAAGTCTCTTTCATGCGGTCACCTTAAACCCCTCAGTCAGAGCCAACATCATGCCTTTATATTGCTGTTCAATGGCCTTCGTTTCACCATCTTTTCTAAAGCTTGTAGTTTTTTTTTTTTATTTTTTATTTCACTTCTGTAGAAGGGACTTAATGGCTGATGGTTGGAAACAGTGCCCTCTAGTGGTCAAATGTGGACTTAAAAAAAAAAAATGTGGGCAACTGTGGTATTTGACAAGTGCTTTATTCTAATGTTCCCGAGTTTTAAAATGGTTGAACTGATTGAGCATGCACGCTTTTAGAGTCATCTCTCACTTCGTAAGACAGGTCAGGAATAATTTCAACAATAACACACCCAAGCACAAGTATCCACTGTATTAAACATGTACTGAAATGACTCAGTTGCAGATTAGAAATCACATTTGCAGGTCTTTGTATTGGAACAGCCGCATATATCAATACTAATGTTATGACATAAACATCAGGATTTGGATTTTAGTTATCATACTATTTTGTGGTGCGGTTAGAATATTGTGTTTTGATTCTAAAGGCTGCAGTACCGTTTAATGGCTTGACGGCTCCACATGAATGAACAGGGAATGTCTCTACCTGCTTGACTAGAGTTGACTGTTTTTTTTTTTTTTGTTGTTTTTTTATTTTCACTTTTTTTTGGCAGAAGCTATATCACCTACTCCTGATTTAAATGTTTAACACTCATAGTCAAATCATGTTTTCCAGCTTTAGGCCGCAGTGCAACTCAAGGTGCTGCTACATTACATTTCTGCCCAACGACTACTTCTCAGCCTCACAATCGTTTCGGTGTAAGCCTCTATGGTGGAGAAATTTAAGCATCCACTTCCTGTTAACCTGCGATCTCCTCCGATCAGAGTTCACCGTTTTCAACTTTGACCTTGCAGATGTGCATGGCCAATAGAAAACACTGACACACTGTACCTTGAAATGGAGAAGTCACTGTTCTAACGCTGTGTCATCATCTTGTTTTGTTCAATATCACACTAACAAGACTACAAACTGCAGCATCACCCTCGTGGAATGTTTGCAGTTTGTAATCGCTCTGATCGACGTTTATTTATCACCCACATTGGAGTTGTGTGACATCACATCTGTGTTCGGGGCTGAGTGCGGAACAGTTTTGTTCAAAATAAGGTGAATGTGACTGTACCTTTCAGTTGTAAGGGCACAGGGAGTAGGAAGTCAGTGCACTGCACACGGGAAATTAAAGGGCATTGGAGCAAACGGTGTAGTGAACAAAAATAAATATAAGGTCTTAAATTATGTTTATGTCTCACAACTACATGATGTTTTTTTAAAGACTGTAGCCCTCCTTACCTCCACTAACAGCTTTGATTTTAGAAATGTTTTTCTCTCCTTAATGGGTTTTTTTTTGTTTTTTAAAAAACATATGTTTTTTTTATTTAGGTTCTCAGAAGGAATTATAATTATGTCTGGGTTGATTTGGTTATCTAACAATTTAACACACTTTATCTGTTTTTCCTCTTGGGGAAAATGGCTTGATTCAGTGTAACCCAGACATCACTGCATTGTGATAATTTGCATTCCTGAAATCAATATGTATACTGCTGTTTTCAAACTGATTTATGTTACACATTTATATTTTGGTAGAAAAAAAAAAGAAAATTGCTGTAAATTATATTTTAAATTTAATTTTTTAAGTACCAATCCAATGTTTTACCTCAGTACAGAGAAGGTAATGTTGTAATTTAGTGATTGGAAATCAGCTGTTCATACAAAAATTAGCTTTGGTCAAAGAAGTAGTCGAAATACTGTACATTGGTTTGCGGTATTAGCAGTGATCCTCGATTGAACTGATGAAGGGATTTTTCTTACAGTTTTTAAATACGTATTTTAAATAGGATATGCTCTGGGACAAAATGCCATCGTTGACGTAATGATGTCAACTTAATTTTACTTAGAAATAGCATTCTTTTTGTTGATTAAATGAGAATTATATCTAAGATATGCATGCTTTTAATAAGAGTACTGATATATAAAGTTATAAGCCAGTGTTTCTCATCAGATGGAAGTGAATCATGTTGGCTCTGAGTAGAAGTTACCTTAAGACGCTCATCAAGAGATAGAGAAGTGACCCCGCACTGAATTTTAACCTTTTCAAGGTGGGAGTATCGATGCTGATCATGGGTTGGTGTTTATGGGCTGACATCATCCATTTTCAGAGGATGTATTGTGTAAATACAAGAGAACTGCTGTTTTTATGCCACAAGGGGGCGCCTTCATTTCAGAGATACAGTAGGGAGCACCAATAACATTATACCTCTTTTTTCTACAGTAGCATTTCAAAAGGTTTTGATATGATAGAAAACTCAACTTAGATACTGTTATTAGAAAACTGAAATCAGCTGTAAGTTTTATTTTGTTTCAGGATTTTAACTTATTCAGATAATAAAAGTTCACTTGTAAAATATGGTATAAGGATGCTAACATGGAGATCAGTTTTAACTATGGATTATAGTCTGTATTATCAATTCAGGTTAAGAAATTAGTGTTGCTTTCATCCTATTTTACAGGCATTTCTTCCTTTTATACTCTGCTAAAATGCAAAAAATGTGTTTTGATTCTATTCATTTTGTCTTTTTTATCGCACTTTGGCAGCAGATTCCTGTGTAGATTCAAATCTGAGTTGTCTTATTAGTAAGCCTAATTTATACTTTTGTAGCAACACTATTTTTATATAATGGCAAAGAAAGGGTTCAATGTCTTTTTTTGTTTTGTTTTTCCTGTGTCATATATGGCAGCGCTGTTCAATGTTTCTTGAATACATTACCCACTGTAGTATGTGATGTGTGAATAAACTCCAAATCTGTGTCAAACTGTTGTGTACATGCTGTTAGACGAATGGTAGCTGCCTGTGTGTATGTTTGTGTTGAGAAAGGGAGGATGCTGAAGAATCTGGAAAGTATTTTAATGCCACGAAGTCCAGCTTTATCCCTGTTAAAGTGTGTATTCAACAGTTAGAGTTAAAGCTCTTACTCTTCTCTTCCAGTCAAGGGGTGAAGTTTAATGTTTAGAAAAGCAGCTTCTGTATTTATGAATCGTGAGAACTTGATAAGATATTTGAATACCTTCCTGTAAATTGAGGCTGGTTGCTTATTTTCAGTATGAATGAGGACTCCCACCTAGAGAGAAATAAAGCAGAGGGAGAGACGGAGGGCCTCAAACACATGTAGAGGGGAAAGAGGCCTTATATAAGGGCAGAGCGATTGAAGACTCACACATGGGGAGTGAGTATACAGAGGCTGCTTAGAGGTGCGTGCAAAGGGTTCCCCAGGGGCTACGGATAGGGCAAAAGAGCGAGGGAGTGAGACAGAAGGAGGGAAAGAGCGAGCAAGTGTTCATCACAGCCTGCTGTCTTTCTTCCTCCTCTCACACCCGGGTCAGTCGGCCCCCGAGGTGCAGCAGTCTGCAGCCATGCAGAAACACCCGCACTCTTGTCTCCTCCGCTGCTCCCTACTCCGAGAGCTGCCTATCAAAGCCTAATTTGCAGCACATGCGTCCCAAGTTTGCTTCCCCCACTTTTCCTCCACTGCCCCAGCGACCCCCTCACCCAAACACATACACACACATACACACAAACTGCAACAACCTCCTCCCTTCCTCCACACCCCGCTGCTGAAGGTGACGTTTTTCCACAAGCTATTACTACAGTGAGATGCTAAGTTTGTTTTTGCTTTTGGCCACCAAGTGTTTGTGAGCCGGCCCTCATTTTCAGTCATTTAGGAAAGCAAAATGTGGGGAAAACAACCCACCCACTGCTCAATTGCTTCCGTTTCGTTCTGGGTTACGGACCTGTACAGTTGCAGATCAGCTCTTTCTCTGAGAAAGTGAGTTTGTGAGGCTGCAAGCACACCAAATCATAAAGGCAGCATATATAGATTTTCTCTAGATGCCATTGTTCAAGTTCTAAAAACTATGGATTTGGACTTTTGCATTGGGACTGTGATAAATGCAGCAGCGGCTGAATGTGAAGGGGTTTCCCTCTGTGTGCCAGTATGTGACCACTAGGTGGCAGTATCTGACTTTTTATCAGTTACAATAATGGCATCACCTGTGCAATATAATGAATCCAGTCCAGCAACACTACAAATAAGGCCTCAGAAATGACCAAACTACCAAAATAAAACATTAAGGAATTCTGGATTACTTCATACCCCCCCAGGTGCTGCTTTTATTGTGCTCACTGCTCGAGTGGAAACACTAACTGTCATGCTCCAGGCAGCCCAGCTTAGGCTGTAAAGAGAGGACAGTCTCTCTGCCTTCAGAATATGGGAGGCCAAGATGTTTTGGGACAAGCTGTGACTTTCAAACACAGCCAGACATCCATCCAACAATCCAGAACGCTTTGCTTTAATGTTGTCTTCTGTGCTTGTGTTTACAGAGTTACAAAGTATATTCACTATACATAACATATGTTGTTTGTGTCATGAGATGAACGAAACTTATATTCCTACATATGGGAAGTTTCTGAGCTGGAAGATTTGGATGTTTTTTTGGACAATGAGAGGAATCCAGGGCACACGAGGAAATGCCCTGACAGCAGGAAAACATGTAAACACTTCAAGAAGTGGATAGTGAGTCAAGTTTATAGCTGTGAGTCAATGAGCTACTATGCATGACTGTACCCACATCCCCTCATGTTTAGCATTTGCTAGACTCCACTTAAACATTTTATTTGTCAGTGTGGATGTTTAGCTTTTTGACAATAATCCATTGAGAAAAAAAAAAAAAAGTCAGCCTCTGAAGCTGATTGTTTTGTTTTACCAAGTAAAGCACATGTAGCCGTCCAACTGCATTTACAGTAACAGAGAAAGTTCTGTAGACTTCCCTTTGCCCTTGGCTGTTACACAACTAAAAGGGGCGTCCAGGTTTCGTTTTCCAAGCCCAAATCAGGCGGCGCCATGCAGCTTTGCTCCCACCTCTGGCATTGACAAGGTTGGCACCTTCACCCCTGCCCAACCAATGGCCATCACAGCTGTCCCGACTTGTCTGCTCAGTGAGCGTTGGAGGGACAGGGAAGGACAGGCGGAAGGAAGTGTTCTCATCCTCCTCTCCTTGTCCTGTATGGAGGACCCGGTGGCACCAGCACTGTAGTTTCTCCTGCTCAGCAGGTGCTGACTTTTATCAGTAGTGACATGAATGTACAGAACTGCCAGGGCACATCCACCCAGTTGCTGTCAGGTGTCGTTCCCGCTAACACTCCACCTAGCCCCTGACCTCACAGGCACCCGGTGCGCCTGTCGGTTCGCCTGCCTGCTCTGCACCCTCTGCACACCTGCGCAGACACACATATATACTCATGCACGCACATCACACACTGACTCAGATTGAAGTCTTTTCCCACAGTAGGCCGAAAAGATCGAGTTTATGGCTTCTCTTGCACCTCCCAGAGATGCTGGGCTGTGTGAAAGTCTCATAAGATACAATATGATAACTACATGATGATGCCTTCACTGGCACAAATGATGAGCATCCAGGTGTTTTTTTTTTGTTTTTTTTGACTCCCCATGGGTTCCATCCCACAGGTGCTGGCAACTTCCTCCCTGAAACAAAGAGCACACAGTCTGTGAAGCTCATGATGAGGAATTTCACTGCCTATTACAGTAGGCAGAGCAGCATTTGAATATTTCATATCTAAGTCAGAGTTATGAGATGACGCTGAAGTGTGAAAATATGATGTTTGACTCTTGGCTTGAGGAAGGCAAGTGTGGTCACTGTGAAAAAGGAGGTCAAGGTTAAATTTGCTCCGTGGATATAAATAGCCCTTCAGTGATGTCCCCCTGATCTCACCGTTATTATTTATTAATCGTTGCCATGATCTGGGGAGCACATCCAGCCTCACCATGCAGTTTCAGACAGCTGAAGACAATGACAAGAGAAGGACGAACATCTAACCTTTGGGCTTTGGTGAACAGGCCTATATTGTTTTGTATGAAGATGTCATTGCCCTTTTGTTAAATTGCCGTATTCAGGATTGCTGATGCTAGTCTTTACAACCATTGTTACTGCCAGGGCATATCTCTGCTTGTGTCCCCAACATGACTCTGCCTTTTGTTAAGTATTTTTTCTTTCATTGACATAATTTCTCGCAATTGATTTTCACCATGACAACCTGGGATTTGACAAGTAACATTACACATACCAATAAAATTGTTTTATTTGGCTGGGAAATTACTCAAGATGTCAGAAGATGAAAATAATCAACTCCTCTCTTTTTTGGCTCATTATACAATCTGTTTCCTCTGTTGCCTGGTTTTTGCTCCTCTGTTTTGTCCCCGTGTCTGCACAGTCTTGTGCTGCTCGATCAGTTCACCTTCTACTGCACCTTTCAGACTTCTTTCCCTGCAAATGAGTTGCTAGACACAATCCCTTGGGCCGTGTTGATAGCTCACTAAGCTACAACACATACCATGTACTTGTAACATAGTGAACTCTCCTCTCTGTTTCAGCAATGTGTCCCACATTGCATGCTTATTTCAAAACTGAAATAAGCTTTTAGAAAAAAATTGACTCACATGTGAGGCACTTACATGTTCTCTGAACTCTCCTGCTGCACCTGGCCAAGAAATAATCCTGCACACCGCTCTAGAAGAGATGGGCTGACTTTTTTTTTTTTTTAGCTCAGGGGACAGAGCTAAGTTAGCTGTTTCCCCCTGCTTCCAGACTTTATGCTAAGCTAAGCTAACTGTCTCACATTCAGCATACCAGCATGACAGTGGTATTGACGCCTCTCATCTAACTCTGTTCTGTATTTCCCCAAAATGTATAACTATAATTAGTTCATTTCTTTAGTGTTAAACTATGGTGATCAGTCACTTTGTATTTTTAAAAATAGAATTTGTGAAACATTAATGAATCAGGCAAAAAATTCGAAATGAAAATGGAACAGATCAGGAGTATTCTGTTTGGTGGAGGGGGATGAAGTTGGTTGATGACTTTACATTTCTTCTCTTCATGAAATGTAACTGAGTCTCATGTGATCTGAAGGTAGAGCAGTAGTGAGGAGAAAGTAGTTCCTGCTTCTGGCAGTTCATGTGCCATCACTTAAGTATGTTGTTCTGCCTGATTTTAGAGCATTCAAATAATATTACTAACCTTTTAACTCTGTTTTACTGCTGCGTGTCGTTGCTGTGTTGTTAGGATTTTGCCTATAGTTTTACCACAGAACACCCCAGGCCAGCGCGCTCTTACATGTTTGGCTCTAAGCCAACTAATGTCATGTGAGGCGCCGCTCTGGAGCTGAGGTAAAGAAGGTATGTTTTTAATGATTTAGCATTGAGTGCCTTTCTATTCTATATTCCATCATTTCATTTCCATGATTTGTAACTACTTGGTGGCTGGAATTATTCCTTAGGGAGAATAATTCCTTGGCACAGAAGCAGACACTCAATTGAAAATACACAGTGGGCAATTTTAATATGAGAGGATACTGAAAAATGACCCATTTATTAAGCCTGTTTGATAATCAAAGCTAATGGATCATTTCAATTTTCTTAACTCTGCAATTGCTAAAAGGAAATGAGGAGAGGTTGCTTGTGTCTTGTAATTTGGATATATGAAATGAGATGATTTATAATTAAATGGAAGTATGCTTTTGTAATCGTAAAGCTTAATTGATCTTTTTTGTAAAAAGCAGGGTCTTTCCACTGTAACGATTTGAGATGAATATGCGCTTCCACAAATATTAACCTTTTTAAAATTATTACTACCACTAAAGAAGATCGAGTTGGCAGAGTGCATATGCGTGCGTGTTACTGCCATAAGGAAATGATCACTATGCAGCCAGAGATGTAGATCTCCCACAAGGTGTCTCAGATCTGGAGCAAACACAGAGGGACCCAAGGGCATTACAGGTGCATCATGATGACGCACACTACTCATCAATGTCCTAGTCCTTGACAATGTCATTCTAAACTGAGGGAAAAAAAAGAAGCTTCTGGGATCTGTTCAGCGAGGCAAGCTTGTTTACATTCTCCCTTTTCTTACTCCTCCTAATTCTTTCCGGCGTTCTTTTGCCTCTCACTCCTTTGTTTTGATGGAAGCTGGTATCTTATTGGTGGAAACTAAAAGACAAGTTGATTGATCAGGCCAGGGGGTATTGATCAAGCTGATCCTCTGCCATGACCCTTGACCTTCTGATTGACAGCGGCCCCTATAATGAGGCCTCAGAACAGAGACCGTGGGATAGGGGGTTTTGCGAAGGGCATCTGTGGGGGAAAAAGAAACCCAAGGGGATGGGTAGCGTGCACACACACACAGCCCAGCTCAATCAACTTGGTGCCATTGTTACATTGCATTGCCCTCGACAACCCCAATTTGCATAATCGGCTTTTGCATTGTTTGGCCTAGACACATTAAGGTACGGCATTGCATTGTTGACTGCAAATCAGCACGTGCCCATTGTTTGCTCATCTCGATGTAGTGTTGTGCATTGTTTACTTATGCTGCAGCATGTGTTTTTCTGCTTAGTGACTTTAGCATCGCACTAAACGCATTATGTTCCCTTTCCTGGCAAGACTGAAATATGCATTACATCTTGCGTGACCACAGTGTGTCTACAAAAACCACAGCGTTGTTTACGTACATCATAAAGCACTTTGATTATTTGCGACACACCCAAAGAACATAAGGTATTTATGTTCTTTACAAAGTCCACGACATTTTGTTAATGTTGTTTACCAAGCACATTCTAGACATTCCTGCCATTTTTCTTGGTTATAGAGGGCTAAGGGTGACTACACATCTACTGTGAGACCCTGGCTTTAACACTATACACTGAGTATCTATCTATCTATCTATCTATCTATCTATCTATCTATCTATCTATCTATCTATCTATCTATCTATCTATCTATCTATCTATCTATCTATCTATCTACTCGGTATCTATCTCTGTCAACAACAAGGATGCAAGTTGGGACAGGAGAAACACTGCAAACGTATGCTCCCACCTATTCTGTGCAGCTATTCCCATTTCTGCTTACAGGTAAAACACACCTCCATCAGCCATGTACATGATCACTGGTGTGCAAGCACTCGCGCGCATACACATATACAGTACAGAGCCGTGACACACGTGCCACTTTATGAATCTGATGCTTTATGAGCATTTAGCACATAGTTTTTCTTTTATTGTTAAGATGAGTGTAAATATTGCCCTTGCCAATGAAACACACAAACTCAAAGATATTGAGCAACGAGGCTTGGTTGTATTGATAAGGGGGAAAATTTTAATAGGTGTGAAGCCTTGAGATGTGCGTACAATGGTTTCTGAGAGAATGTTGACTTTGTTAACAGGCACTTGAGTTGGGCTCGTCCGGTGATTTAGTTTTAGTCAGTCTTGCATCCACAGCTCAGAAGCATATACAGATTTAAAAATGGATGCCGTGGTGTGATGTGGAGAACTCCTGACCTCCATTCCGCAGGTGTTTTGTTTGGGTGAAACAGTTTGGGTTGAGGCAAGCCCACACTACAGCATTACCTCCACTTTGCAACCACTTCAGCTATGATTTACAGTTGTTATCTGTATCTTGAGCGCTGCTCTGTGGTCGCTGCTGTCAAATTTGATTCATCCTTTAACAGCCACTGTGCTGCCTCATGCAGTCATTCAGCAAGTGCAAGTGCAAGATTTCTGAATGGTGCAATTCATTTTATATCATGCATGCAAAATCTTTGTCTTTGCTATTTGTATTTTTTTTTTAAGTACATTTTTTGGGCTTTTTTTATGTCTTTATTTGATAGTGCAGTAGAGAGAGACAGGAAATGGGGAGGCAGAGAGAAGGGGAATGACATGCAGCAAGGGCCGTCCGATGCGGGACTCGAACCGGGGCCAACTGCAGCGAGGACTGTGGCCTCTACACATGGGACGCCTGTTTAGACCACTACACCACACGACGCCCCGCTATTTGTATTTTTAATTAAAAAACAACAACATTTTTTGGTTGTGGGTAAGTTTGGTGGCTTTAAGATCCTATTATATACATTAAGTTAAACCTAATTTAATTTTTTGGCCACTTGGGGGCAGCGCAACAAGCTATTGATGATAAAGTTGACATGGTGAACTTGTTAATTTATTTACACACTGAGTAGACGCAGGGGAAGACTAGCATTGATTTGAAGGGCCAATTTTGTTCACCTGAAGAATTTAAATCCAGCATTCACTCTCCTTTGAGCTCTGTTTTGCTCTCCACCAACTCTGAAGGTAAATATTTGGCTCTGTAGCTGCTACTACTCCACTAAGTTCACAAGCTAGTTGCTAACTTTATCTAGCCATTGTTTGGTTTAGAGGGTTTAACAGGTGAGATTTTGAGTCTTGGGACACTGCAAAGTTGGTTGACAATTCTCCAAGGATTTGTCACTATATTTTCACAATGCACATAGTCATTTGATCCATTATTAATGGAAAAAAATGTGAGTATCGCGGCATCAAAGTTACAATAAGTTACTCTTTATTGATTTGAAATATTTGATTAAGATTGGACTGAGGCTTTGGTCATGTTTTACTTACATTAATGTAAAAAAACAACAACGTAATTCTGTGGTTAAATCATCACATTTGTGTGCATATCTGTGGGAAACAATTACTTTCCTTTCTGCACAATTAAGTGCAATTTTCCCATGGAATCAGGTTCCCTAATTAGCCTAAATCAGGCCTGTGTAGGGCCCCACTTGACTGTAGAGTAGGTGTTTAAGGTGCTTTGATCTACAACTCTCCAAATGTCAAAAGGGGTGAGATATACTACAAAGAGTAACTTCTTATGGGTGTATTTCAAATAAGTAAAGGAAGGAAGGTTTGAGTTTTACTTCAGTAAATCCAGTGTGTGAATGTAATGCTTAAAATTCAGTAGTGACAAACTGGCAATTGGTGTTGCATGAATTTGGTCTTAGCACTTTTTTCCCTCAAATCTTTCGTTGCCCTAAAACAAGCTTTTTGGTCCCCGTACATGTTTTCAATAAGACCAAGCCATTTTTCTTCCAATGGGCCATATCCCATTCACCTTACCAGACATTTTTCCACTCTTCCTCACCCCGATGGATCAGACTACTTCAAGCAAAAAGTTTCAGAAATCTTCCAAGAAATAATTTCTTTCCTTATTTATTTCTTGGAAAGCATTCAGTTTCAGCCATCAACTGGTGAACTGGAGGCCTGTGCCAAATTGTTGTCAGTCCTGGGGGCTTGATGCCTCAACCTGGTTAATACCACTGCAGAAACCACTCTAGTTTGTGTTTTTATGGACAAGCGTCACTGCAACTGTATTTCAAGTAGGCCGGCTAATGAGCTTTTTAACCATCTCCATATGGACGTGCTCTAACGTCTAGACGGAGGGGCAGTAGTGGTGGCAAAGCAGTGGTGTGCTGACTGCGCCGTACTCTGTACCCCTGCGCATATAATTCTTCCCCACAAGCAGTAGAGTTAAACGAAGGGCAAGCCTTGGTTGCCGTCGGGGAGCCATAATGGGTTACCGCACGGCACACAACAGCGGCTAAAATCCAGGATGTGAAGATGATGAGGAACACACTGCTCATTCACATTTACATATGGAGACAATGGTGTGATGTTCAACATGGCTCTGCATTTCCTGAAGTGTCCAACTGAAATGTTTCGTTTTTTACTTTGGGTGTTAGACCGAGTATTCATGTTATTTCATTTATCTCTAATAGTTTTGAATTATTGATCTGCTCAAAGTGTCTCCAGAGTGCAGAAATATTAACATGAAAGAGGCAATTCAGTGTTACATCATTGTCTTGACTGGTCTATATTATTTAGCCCCTGGACTTCCACTGGGATGATGATAAACTTATGTAGCCTCCACCTTTCTCAGTGAATTTTATTGAATTGCCTCATCATGTGTCTGGAAACCATGTGTCAGTGCAAACCTAGAAACAATTCAGCACTGTGATTCTAAAAGTTACTGTTTTAAAAATTGTGGATAAGTGTGGTTAGGTTTAACAAAAGCATTGCTTTTCTTCTGAGTTTTGGCTCTGCGAAGTGGATACAGTTGAAAATGCCAGTCTTGCATTGCAGTTTGCATGGGAAAATTGCGCCTTTTGAAAACACTGATATCAGATTTTTATGTGATAAAACTTCCAAAAACATGAACAATGCACCTCCATTTGGTGGCAACAGTGAAAGACCAACTTTCTGCCACCTCCAACTCTCTCTCAATGCCCATATTTACTTCATAAAAGCACGGAGGGCTCATAACATAAAAAGAAAGACATGCCATTGCTAACACCTGTGTTGCCTGGGCAGCTACACTACAACACAACATAAGTGATCTCAGAGAAAGTAAGCAGCCACAGAACTGAGTTTTGCCAGCTGAGGCCGAGCAAAGTGTATCAGCGGCCAAGTTTGTCAAACCAATCTACACATTCAACCACACAGCTTACCAGACGGTGGTGGTAAGTATTTCATTGGCGACCGACCATTTAACTAAATTGATGGGAGAAAAAGATTTTGAAGTTTTTTTTTAGTTTTTTTTTTTTAGTTGTTATTTTGGCATTATAGAGTGGACAGCAAATATTTAGACAAAAAAATGAAAGACTAAATGGGAAACTTTCAAGAAGTGAACTACATTTATCCATGTTTCTTTTGTCCTAGTTGTGGTGGAAACCAGAGTTGATCAAGAAACCACAACAATGGATGCGACTCCCTACCGACTGAAAGGTAGGCATACAAAGATACCATGTATGTTACCTTGGTTAGCCTTCATGAGCTGTTATGTAACATAATATAATAATCAGATGCAGCGTGATTAAGCATACAACCATACAATCATATCACTTAAGAAAATGTATCTTTTGCACCACCAGATACCAACAGTTAGCTACAGTGAAGTATTACTTGAAACTACCAAGCAATATTAACAGGGTTTGGTGTGTTTTTGTGTCTTAAAAATGTTTTTCTTTTCTTTTTTTTTCCTTTCACCCCAAACCATTTTAGGCATCAACTGGGAGCTGTGATTTGACAGCAAGAATCTGCCTTAAAGGTGCAAACCAGTAGTCAGATGTAGTCAGAGCATAGAAAGACAGGGCTCTCTGTGGTAAGAAAAGCTTGAGGTAGAGATACAACATAGTCACATCCTGTCTTCCTCTTACTTTCTGCTGCTCTACAGCTGGAAGCTATGACTAATAAATGATGTAGCACTTGGATAAGGGAAGATAAAGGGGGAGACTGGAGGGTTGGGTGGGATAAGGATGGCATGTGTATACAGTGTATATATTTATATATAAAAGACTACAATGTAATACATCATAGCATAGAGATACAAATGCACTTTGGAGAGATGATTAAATTACAGATATAGAACTAGGACACAACCATATGCTTGAGTTAACTTCTCTGGGTTCACTGTGATCCAGAATGATCTACTATCTGACTCAAGATAATTCAATTTGCTGGAAATGAATTAATGTAAATAAAACTAATTCATTTCACTAATTCAGATGGAATAAGATGAGATAATTGATATTTCAGTTTTCATCAACAAACTATGACATTTTATTGATTTTACGCATCGTACCAGGAAGTAATTTGACTGCTCTCTGCTGTGGATGTTAAGTCATGTACCAATTCTGCCGGTGCTCTCATTATGTTTTGATTATCAAACCATAACACAACAGCAGTCTCTATTTTCAGTGTCCATATATAGTATACCACTGTCCAGCTGAACTGGCTGCCCTTCCATGCTAAGCGCATATAAATGACAGCTGTCATAAGCATTAGAAAAGATTAAACCCGATTTAAGGGAATGTATACATTTTCTGTAATCTTTGCGATACTCTGTTTAAAAGTAACAAACAACACCTCCATTTCAGTTAGCACATCTCTTATTGGGAAGTGCTTTCTTTTTTATCAGAAACAGCCTGCATGCCAGTTTTCATGGAACCACTGAAAACTCAACCTAGTATGAGTTTGTAGGTAGCACAGGATTATACTCTTAAGGGCTCTAATGGGTATTCTGTAAGGGCATTATATTTAGAAAGAGCTACCGCCTTGCAAGGCTCTGGCCACTATTATGGAATCCTATTGTCACTGCAGCTTTGCATAACTGCTTTTTTTTTTTTTTTCAGAATTTCCCCCATATTTACTGTAAACCTAATCTGCATTATTCTTTAATGTGTTAACATTGTTGACACTCTAGTGTATATCATTTTATTCTAAAAGATCATCCACACAAAAAAAATGAGGCAAAAGCATTTAGGTTTGCACTTTAGAGCAGCCACAGTCACAGATTAATCTGGGTGCATTAATGGATTATAGGACAATGTTTTTTTCCTATTTGACTCGCGCTGCTCCACAGTCACTCGGATGACGTAGTGGGATTATTGTACAATACTGCAACCACTTTTCTCTAAACAGAGGTGATAGGGAGATAGCAATGACTGCATTGCCAAGGGAGCACAGTGGGGCTAGAGCTAAAGTTTGAGGTTACTTATGATCTACATGTCGTCAGACAAAGTTAATCCAGTTTTTCTTTTTTTAACATTGTCATCATTGATGAAAACAATATCTAAAAAAAAAAATAAAACTAACATCAAACTCATATATTCTTCTACTGAGCTCTGTGTTCACGGCACACGCTCATATTTTACCCATGTCACCAAGCTGTTACTTTTAGACCACACAGATGTAATCTCCCTGGAACAAAAGTGGGTGGCAAGAGGGGGGGGGGGTTAAAAAAAGACAAAAATATTTGCATGCATTCAGATACTGAATGTGGATTAACCAAACAGTGTCACCTACTGTTACAACGCTTTATCATCTACTCAACTGTTTAATATCATGGCTTTCATTTTACATATGAGGATAGATGTCTGGATTGGACATTAGAGACGATTGTGCATCAGAAAGGTCAGATGTGATTCAAGTAATTGGGAGTCTCTTGCATTTAAAAAAGTATATTATATGATAATTATCTTATTCATGACTCCTCCATGTGTCATTGTATGCTGGTACAGCTTGGTTTTTTTCTGATTTGACGTGACGAACAAAGGTTCGTGTTTGTTGACCCCTGGCTGATTGTAACATTGTGAAAGTGACGTGGTGGATTCTACTTTATGGCCTGACTCAGATTTGCTGTGGGATTTGCAGAATAGCACAGGGGCTCTGTGACATGAACCATCACAGATCACTGGGTTAAGATGGGATGTTGTCTTCCTGGACCATTAAATCCAGGAATAACTGGGAATCAGCCTGTTTTCAAAGAGAGAGGAGCGTTACTGTGACGCTCTTTTTACCGGGAAATGACAGAGCCAGGGAAGCACACAGTTTGAACTTTGTGCATGTTGACTGGTACGTGCCCTGAAGGTTTGGATGGTGGGTGCGAGACTATAATAAAACAGTTCTACTCAATCTCCTTGCATAACAGAGGGATGGTGAATGACCTTTATGTGAGCATGTTTTAGAGGTTTTTTGTTTTTTTTTTTTTCTTTTTGTCCTTCCAGCCTGTACATAGTGTACCAACCTGGGAGGATGCTGACTGTAAGACATTAGGTCATCTATTCTCTCTTCAGCACTCATGTTCCTTTACAGAGAGAGAGAGGGAGAGAGTGACAGTCAGATCTCAGGCGGAGAAGTGAAGAATGTAATTACAGGACTGGAAAAGTCTTTCACCCTCTGTCATGATACTATGGCACCTTGGTGGGGTTGTATTTTCATTTTACGTCAGTGTCAACTTCTCATATCAGGTACATTTCTATGAAAATCCACTTGCAGCACATTGCAACACCAAATTACGCTCAATTCTGTGAGCAGTGGTATTTTGCTGAGAGAAAATGCCACAGGCCAGTTGAAAATTTGTACACAATGTATGCATCAAAAGGAAAGCGGTCTCATGGGAATCAGAGGTCAAGCACCCAAACAAACAGTCGTCCAGAGAGACGGAAGCGTTGCCACACAACCAAATCTGAAAGCCTGTTGTGTGACACTCAAAGTTATCCACTGTCTCCTTTTGACAAGATTTAAATTTGTGATCCTTGTGAAACTTACACTTGCAGAAACTTTCAAGGTCAAACAACTTTCAATATGTCAGCACCCCCCCCCCACCCCCCCCACTGCCTGCTCACAACACAAAAGGAAATATGTGGCCTAAAGTCGCAACAGCATACGAAGAAGAAAGCAAATATTTAATGTTTGTCCTCTCTGCCCTTTATGGTAGGTGGCAAGTTTTGGCTGTCTAAACACACATTTACGACAAACAACCGTGGGAGAACAGAGAGGAAACACTGGCATTCCAGCCGACTGTTTCTACCAGCAGCCATTGAAGGTAAAGTCACCCTCTTTTCTGTGTCAAAATCTTCTGGGAGTAACAGTAACATTAACCAAAGGATTGTTATCATTTCACTCTGCAGCTGAGACTCATGGAGGGCTTTGTCACTGGTCTCAAAGGCTTACAAACCTTAGCTGAGAGTGTGGTTTTGAAATTCATATCCATCTAAAGTGACATGTCAGTAAACATTAGGATGTGTGACTCAACCTGAAACATACAAATCCCTTACATTTTTCTTTTGTTCAAATCCCTTTGACAAAATTCCTGCTGCGGTGTTAGTAACTTGGGATAAACTTAGATTGGAGTTAACTGAGATTTTACTAGAAATGCACAGGTAGAAAACACAGAAGTGCTCTTCTACTGCCGCTAAAAACATCAAAATGTGGCTTTTAAACTGAAAGAAGAAAGGACATATGATCCATCAAATTAAGTTAAGTAAAGAAGGGACAGGGGTTGCTTCGGCTTCGTAGTTGTGCCATTTCATATTTGATCTACTTCATTTTGAAAAGACAGTAATGGGAAACATTGACAGGAAGAGTTAGAATACATCACACTTTGCCAAAGTTAAAATGGAGGACTTTCCAAAAAGTCAGTGAGCAGCACAATAGCTTTCTTTTCCCCACATTGCATAAAACACATGGTATTTTTTTATTTTTTTTATTTTTTTATTTTATTTTGGAGCTTGTAAATATCTGTCGATTTTAAAACTTCAAAATAAAAGCTTTGATCTCTAGATAAAATCTGGAACAGTCTCTGTATTATATACTACATTTTAAACATTGGCTTTAAGGAGCAGCCCTTTAAGTAAGCTTCCATGTATATCTTGACGAATATGAGTGTCAAAATCTATGACTGAAAATGCCATTAACTTTAAAGCAGAGCTTTCTGGGGGGGGGGGTTTCAACTAAGGATACCACGGACTGGAGTAATTCCTTTATCTCCTCAGACTTGCTTGGTTATGGTTCTGTGTTGTGGACTTGGTGGAAGTGTTGGATTGTTTAAATTGTAACCGCTAGAGGGATACATATACGCCTTCCAAACTCCGTAAACACCATCCCATCACTATGTGCCATAGAGAGAATTACCGTCAGTGAGAGTTGCCTACCTGTGTGACTTCCCACTTTGAAAAAAAAAAAAAAAACCCACAGCCCCGGAACATTTGAAACATGAGTTGTTCTTAAAAAGACTTAGAGAGAAACTGCCTCTAAAGCGGACGACGAGCTCCGACTCCTCCAAGTGTATCTGCTTCAGGCAATCAATGAGGACCGCGATGCTTACTTCTGCAGCTCTCTGTCCCTCTTTCTCTCTTTCGCCTCACCAGATATTATAGTGCATTTCAACTTTTGTACAGGCACACAGGCAAAGGGAAGTTTGGATTCCATTTTTGATCACAATTTACCTCTTGTTTCCTTTAATAAATATGAGAGGTCGGTTTGTTGTCACTTTTCTTTGGAATTTAATATGTGCCATTTCTTATGCTGTTTTACGGGTAGGATAAGGAAACAACAAAAAGGTGTGACAGGAGCTTGGCGGACAACTGTGGATTTCTGCGAGTAACTCCTACCGTCCAAAGGGGATGAGGGGGGCATCGGCCGGACCCCCCTCTTGATTGATTACTTATTAGTCATCCCTTTGGCTAAATGGGACCCATTGAAAAGGCACCGTGGAACACATACATGAATCAAATATTCCTGTGTCCCCTGAATGTCTCCAGAGTAGTTTTGCTTAAGAGAGGGGGTCGTGGCTTAGCATTATAAAGAGGGAAAAACAGCATAGCTTTATGGGTTTATTTAGACAGTTTCTACGGTTTGACATTCTACCGCTGTAAAAAGAGAGAGGGAAAAAAACTCGAGAGGATTCCAAAGAGGAGAACATTTGTGGACATACATATTTTTCTAGTTATTCCGTTGTTTCTTTTATTTTTTTTTCTCTTATTTTTAAATATTTTTTGGCCATTTCCTCTCCCGAAAAATGAAACTTTGGACATCACCCTGGGTGTCTTGCCTGGTGATTCTCATCTTGTGTTTTGGATCAGAGTGCGGGACAGCCCGGAGAAAGGGGAGATCCAAGAGGGAGTTGGTGCGCATTAGGGAGGCGAAAGCCACCATCCCAGGGGCTTGTGCCACACGTCTGCCCCGGGGCAAACGGTCTTTGCCCGGCTTGGAGCGACGGGTGCTTCGCCAGCGTCGGCGCTCCTCGCATGCGGAGGAAAACTCTCCAGACCGGGGGAACGCTGTCTATTTCACCGGCATGGGAGATCAGCTACGGCTGAAGCCTGGCGTGGAGATACCCAGAGGAAATTTCACTCTGGAGATGTGGATCAAACCGGAGGGAGGTCAACGATCACCCACAGTGATTGCAGGTAGGATAGTCTACACATCCTCCTTCCTATTGTCAACCCCAACTCTTTATATTAGTGTAACTCCAAAACTGGCGAGTTAAATCTGATAAGGAGTCTAACTGAACATGCATATGTGCAGTATATTATCCCAGTGTCATGTAGCCCATCAAACAAAGCAACATGCAGTTTCAGCGAGTTGAAAATGAGTTCATCTATCAGACTAGACAATGATGTAATGCTCTCAAAAGTACAGCGGATATTTTAGGTAGTGCAAGCGTAGGGTCACTGGTGGAGATTTTGATCATATTTAAGTTTGCCACCTTGCAGAGCAATAATCGCTGCAACATGATTATATTTCACAAATGAATTTTCCTCTCATTCCTTCACTTCAGAAAGATGTTGCATGCGCGTTATTATCATAAAATCTAAGTGATGAGTACGGGCAGCAGATGTAGGCTACTGCATCATTTGACCGGCAGCTGATGTCACTGTGCGTAAAATGTAATTTCTCTGAGCCGACTTGGCTATTTTAAAACTATGATGTAATGGCCAAAACTTTGTGAGCGAGCACGTCACGTCAGGCACAAAACGGGAGAGATCCGTTGAATGTGGAGGCGCTCAAAGCTCGCGGCTCAGACAAGCCGCAAAGTGTCCCCCAAAATCGACACCTTTGGATAGGCTACCGGAGTTACGAGACAGGGCTGAGAGATCCAGGCAGCCCCCTAAACCCCCCCCCCCCCATTCTCTTGAGCGAAAATGTCCTGCTTAAATGTGTTTGTGCAGTGGCGGTTGTGCGCTTCCACTGGTGTTCAGCACAGTCTCTCCAAAACCTCCAGACGCTTGCGCGGAATCATGGGTTATTCGCCGAGTTCCTAATTAAAGGCACAATCAGATAGTGATGATGCATTTCTAAGCACTGACTGCGCAGAGGAGGATACACAGGCACTTGAGTAGATCCCTGCCGTCAGAGGAAAGGTCTACACTTTGTAGTTGTCATCTGTGCGCACTCCTATTTTTTTGTCCTGCCAAGTCTGCAGCCATGCGTAAAGGAGCACCAGAAATGTGTGAAAAACCGCTCTGCATCATCTGTTTTGACCAATAGCGCTTTTATGCATTACAGTATTGGACAGTTTTCTTTTGTTGCTTTTCCTTGCCGATAGGGAGCGTTGCATACACAACTCATTGCCTGCTACAGTACTTGTGCAGATGGCTGCCTTTGAACTGAACTGAACTGAATTGAACTCAGTCCTCCTCAGCCTCCTGTATGCCAGTCTGCACGTTTGGGGACTTTACTAAACCATATGAGTAAATTTACTTGCTCTTTTATTTTCTATCTGTCTGGCTCTCTCAAAACAACCCCCTCCCACCCACACACATAAATAATCACTTGTGTGTGTGCGTGCGCGCGCGTGCGCGCGTGCGCGTGCATCTGTGTGTGTGTGTCTGTATTAAGATACAGTACACTTTTAGGTAGTGCAAGCCAGTTGGCAGGGATGTGCTCTGCAAAGCCAATCCCTTGTAACAGTCTCAAAGTGGGGGAGAGGGGTGGGGTGGGTGGGGGGTGAGAGGGTCTGTTGTGACCTGAGTGACTCTTAGATTTTCAGGGGATGGACACAATAACAGGAACATCTGTACAGTATAATGCAATCTAGTGCAACAACAACACAAACGACCACCACCGCATCGACCGCAGATTTGAATAAACACCTCTCTGACACAATGTTAACAGAAAACGAACATTGTAGGCTTTGCAGATGTGGTGTTGGATCACATTATTTTGTACAGGTGTTGTTGTTGTTGTTGTTGTGCCCAACCCGTCCCTCCCTCCCCCCTTCACTCAAGATGAGAGAGATTACCATTCATGTATAATCTTATGTGTTCATTTTTAAGATTTGCTCCAAGTGTGCTCACATCAGTGAGCCAGAGAGGGGCCCCAAAGAGAACAAATATGATGATCAAACAAATTCAATAAAGCCTAATCTTTTAAATCCAATTCAGGCCTCAAAAATCCCAGTGCCTCTAAAAATGCTCCATCCCCTTGTTTTGATCCCAGCACAGTGTTGTTTGCAGCATCTGTTTTTTTTACTCTGTTGTTTTTGACCATCTCTCTCTCTGTCTCCCTCTCTCTTTTTTTTTTTTCATTTTTGCTCTCTTTCCTCAAGATTTCATTTTATTTTCTTACTTCATGTATGTTATTGTTTTCTGTGCAGTTGGGAAGTTTAGGGTATCATCCCAGTCTCTGCTTGATTAACGGAAACTCAAATGTTATCTTTGCATCCATGACCAATTGTAGTGACTTGTTGTCTGGTTTTGAGTTGTTTCTGCAGAGTGTTTGCCAAAATATCTTAATTTAAGAAAAACACATGAAAAGGTTGTGACTGACCTCCCAAGATGATCAATTCATTATGATGTTTAACGAAGAAACTTCAAGTTAACAACTGTTAAAGTTTCATTTTTCATTGAAGGTTACCAAATTTTGTTTGACAATTCCTCGGAGAGGTATAGGACAGATTTGGATATGGTCTTGCTCGACCACTTCTGGGGAGAAAACAGCATGTTCAAGGATCCAATCACTGATCAAACGGATGATTGATCAAACCATCATTAAATGCAAGTGTGGACTGTCTTGTGCCCTCTAAAGTGAAGCACAAGACTTCTACAGAAAAGGCTGTGCTGCCATTTCCCGAGTTTGACAGTTACATGTGGTTAGAATTGATCCCAGGTTTAAAAGCATTTGAACCATTATAAGACTTTATACACACACACACACACACACACACACACACACACACACACACACACACACACACACACACACACACACACACACACACACACACACACCAACACAGCACACACCACTCAAACACAGCACATCCAAAATCAGAAACATCAAGTTCTGTGTCCAAATGTTATGCAAACTTTGTTGTGCCCTATTAGCCCTTGTATCCGGGTCATGTTGGGTTGTCCCGCATCAAAGGAAGAGGGAAATAAATCACGAGAGGAACGGAGGCTCTCTTCCATGACCTGCTAGGGACAATTATATGCAGACGTTGGCAGATAATTGCTGCGATAACAGACATATCTTGCTGCTGTTATCTAGTGTGATGAGACACATAACAATATGTTCAACAACAATCTTGTTGAGGGTCCTTTTTTTTTTTCTGCATCGGCACCTAAAATTCGTTTCCTCTTCCTGTTTCACTATAGTCAAATGTAACTGGGATGCTATGAATAATCTTGAGACCATGACTAATCACCTGGCACGTTGTTGGAGCTTGCAGAGAGGCTGACTAACTGTAACTCAACTCAACTAGAAAACATCTTCACAGTGTTATTAGTTTGAGCCACTACTACAGTCATGCACTGACTGCCTTATTTATGAGTGTTGTTGAGTACCCCCAAAATCCTGATTCATGTGCTTACATTAAATGGGAAGGTTTAATTGGGAGAGTGACAGTGAGAGTGTCACAGTGTAAGTTACAATGTGGACAAAGTGGTGTTAATTTATGTCACCTGACATTCAAAAACATGTTGAAGTGCAACTGGTGGTAGATCATTTATGACTCATTTAAACCAGCATTTCGTTGATTTAAATCAGAGTGAAACTCGACAGCCAAGTCAAGTGTTTAAAGTCAAGTGTTTTAAAGTGGCACGATGACATTTTCATTATCGATATCTTTGTTATGTTTGTTAAGTTTGTTTTTGATATATCAATGGAATTTTCCATTGTCTCCTCAAGGAAATTGCTGTGGCGGTCACTTTCGTATGACTATGAAAAGTGCCTTTCTTTGACCTTTCCGAGCCAGAACAGCTCAAAAGTAAACGGAGTCTTCATTGTTCCCTTCCTCCCTGCTTTTTATCAAGTCCTTGTGACATTTTTCTTTGTGTGTGCATGTGTATTTTTTTTTACTTAACTTTTTCTTTTTTCCTGAGTGTATTTTTCTTGGAAGAAGACAAATGGCAAGTGCGAGGAAGGTTGCCTTTGAACCTGACAGGAACAGCTCTCCACTGTAGCGTGTGCACATGCAGATCCCTTCATGTGCGTGTTTGTTTATGTTTCTGAGTGGACACAAATGTGTACCTCAGCGTTTCAATTTGTTCTGTGCATATGTGGGGGTGTGTATTTGTTCATGAGCACGTATATATATGCGTATCTGTATTAGAATGTGCATATGTGTGCGTAGGTATGTTTGTGTGAGCCCGAGCAGTCGCAGTGCAGGGTCTGGAAAAGTGTAGTGTGTTAGATTAATTGAGCATGGCAGAATTATGACAGCTGTTTACACTAGGAGCCCTACGAGCATTTTAGCACACCTTTTAGCCTTGAGTGCGCTAGCTGACAGATGGAAGGCTTTTTCCTTCCAGTGTAGTGGAAAGCCTGAAAACGTCATCCACCAAGAGACTGACCTTGACGCTGAACCCAACCCTCACTCTTTGAACATTAGTCCATTGAAATACCAAGTTAATGAATGCGTACCGGAGTGTTCATCTAATTAGAAACAGGTCAAAGTTAGCAAGATGTCCGTGCAATCACCATTAGCCAGCCATTTATTGCAGGCTTTGATAGCCTAATCGATGGGGAACAAAGGCATCTGAAGTGGACAAGCACATTGAGGCAAAGATGTGATCATCACTATGATAATCAGCTTACAATTATAGACCATACTAAAGTTAGCAGAGACAAATATGAAGGGTATTTACAGGCATTTTTAGAAGCAACTGTAAAGGATACTCCATACCTTCTTCATATGGGAGTCTCTTAATGGAAAGATATAACTGCCAGAAAGCCAGTGGTTACAAGTGCTACCTTAATATTAACAAAACCCAGGAATGTACTCAGCTCCAGTCCAGCGCTCTCCCCAGGATCACCTGTGAACACCAGGACTTTCACATGCTGAGATGGACCTTGTGAGGCATGTCAAAGTGCTTTGGAACCTGTGCACAGTTTGACTGGACTGTTTGGATATATGCAACAGTCACGAACATGCTTTAACAAACACACATGCACACGCACAGACGTGCACTTGTGTGCCTGCACACACACACACACACACACACACACACACACACACACACACACACACACACCCACACACACACACACGCACCTCAACAAGCGCTAAACAAACAAACAGTTAGCATTCAGAGATCCCCTAAGAAGTGAAAACACATTACCATGCTGAAGCTGACATACACGGTCCAAGTGAAACAGGAAAAAGGTGTTTTGGTGCCTCTACAAAAACAAGGCTTTAGCAGAAAACTAGCCTTCTCTGGCTACCCTACTGGCAAGGGACATTTACACGAACAACTTTAAATGCGCTCAGTGTTCACGAAAGGCCTAGACCGAGATATTTCCATGGGGTCTCCCTTAGCTAAACATGCACTTCAACCCAATTTCCAGGACAACCTGCCCTTAGATATCAAAAAAAAAATATATCATATTAATGCATTTCTTGCTCTCTAACCTCAGCTACATTTTCAGCATCCCTCTGGAAATGCATTATCTTTAGAGAATTCAAAATATACTGTGAAATCTAATTGCAATATATAATACCAAATACTTGAATAAAATTAGCATTAGGGATTGTATGCATGTGACTTGTGCAGACTGTAAAAAATGTTTGATTGAAAGGACAGGATGTGGACAGTGTCAGCTATCTTCAATGTGATTGATAAACAATGTTTTTTATTTCTGTTCATTTTCTCATATTAAAGCACATATTAAATTTTCTTTTTCTCCATTCTCTCTCTAGGCCTGTACGACAAATGTTTCTATGCCTCCAGTGACCGCGGCTGGCTGCTTGGCATCCAGGCAGTTAGTGAACACGGGAACCGTGAACCCCGCTTCTTCTTCTCCCTTAAAACTGACCGTGCCCACAAAGTGACCTCAATCCACTCCAATGCTCGCTACGTCCCCAACCAATGGGCACATGTGGCAGTCACATATGATGGCGTGTACATGAAGCTCTTCGTCAATGGTGCCCAAGTAGGCGTCAGCCGGGAGCAATCGGGTGATGTCTTCAGTCATTTGACCAAAAAGTGCAAAGTGCTGATGATTGGGGGGAATGCACTGAATCATAATTACAGGGGAGCAGTGGAAAGGGTGGGTCTATGGAGGCAGGCCCGAGGGCAGAGGCAGATTATCAGGGATATGCAGGGCCACGATGACCCCCAAGATCTACCTCAGCTGGTCATTCGTGAAACTTTTGAGCACCCAGGCCGAAAGTGGCTGACTGTAAAAGATGGTAGCTTTCCTCTGCCTGAGCAGGGAGGAGGTGGGCGATTTATGGGCGGTGGTGGAGTTGGAAATGCTGAGGGATTACTGGACACAACGCTGGACCCCCCAACTTGTGGTCAAACTGTCTGTGACAACGTTGAGGTCATCAATAACTACAACCAGCTTTGGACATTCCGCCGGCCCAAGAAAGTACGATATCGTGTCATAAATATATGGGACGATGCACGGATGAGGCCGACTGTATCCGACCACCAGATCAGCCTGCAGCACCAGCAGCTAAATGATGCCTTTAGCCCCTACAATATCACCTGGGAGCTCAGCATTCACAATGTGACCAATTCCTCCCTTCGTAACCGGCTGATTCTAGCTAACTGTGATATCAGCAAAGTCGGCGATGATGCATGCGACCCAGAATGCAACCATCCACTGACAGGGTTTGATGCAGGTGACTGCATGTCTGGGCACCGGAGCCGTTGCCCTGAGCACAAACAGGGGAATGGTGTATGTGACCCTGAATGTAACTGGGAAAACTTCTTGTATGACCTTGGTGACTGCTGTAATCCCAATGTGACCGATGTGACCAAGACATGCTTCAATCGCTCCTCTCCACACAAGTAAGATCACTTCCTTCACTTTTTGCATGCTGTTATGTTTTCAGCACTGGTAATCCTCTTTGGTAGATATTAAGGTAGGAATATTGTTGGTATTTAGTTTTGGTGAGTTTAAGTCATATGTTTATAAAATTTTATACATTTTTTGGTTGACATGACTGAATAATTTTGGTAAAGCCACCCAACACCGTGGCCTCATATGCCTCAAGTAAATCAAACAACAAATCTTTCCGTACATGTGTCCCTGAAGAAAGGTTTTCATGTCTAGTCCTACTGTTTCCTGACCACTGGGGCTGAGCCTGAGTGTAACTCAACTCCCAGCCTGTGTGGCCTGGGAAATCCTCTGGGGGCAGCTAGTCCAATCTAGCCTTGGCCTGGTTCAATCAGTGTTCCACACTTAAGCAGGGCAAAACAAACGCAACCGGATGACTTTCCTGGTAGCAAATGCGCAGGCCAGACCGCTCATTTTTGTATCCATTTTTCAACAACTCTCCCCACCTTTTTCTACTCTGTGTCTCCTATACCCATGGTCCTAATTAAGCTGGCTTGATTGGAGAAGGGAGTTCGTTCGGAAAGAGTGACACTCTAAACAGAGTGTAAGGGCAATTAGAGGTCAGAGAAGAGAGTCCAATATGGGTTTTGCTTGTAGCAATGGAAATCATTTCAAAGACATACCACTCTCTCCAGGAAACCAGCGACAGACATGTTTCCTGGGGAGGCAGGTATGGGTCCCTAAACGTGGCTGCCTGAAAGAATTTTTCCAGGAAAAACAGGGAAGGAAGTTCACTTCACTTGCACGTGAATACCAGTATTACAGAACCTCCCAGGTGTATTGTACATGAAGCAAGAGATTATGTGGTTTCATGCGGCTACTTGAGGAGAATGCAGAGGCCCTCATGAATGCATGAAAGTTTTTGTTTTTCTGGTAATCTCATTGTGGCTTGTAGATGATGAGTAAAAGCTGGCAAGGCGAATAAATCTCTGGAATTTGCTGTAATAAGTTTTGTGCCAGACCTCCAATAGCAGGATTGTTTGTTTCTTGGTACACTGAAACTCAACACAGTAGACTGAGACATTTTTGTGGACAATGCAGGGGGTGTTTATGGTTACGCCAGAAAAGTAGACAAAAATGACTGAAATTCAGATGTTTGTCGGTATTTCTTGCCACTGTTATGTGGGGACAAGCGAAAGGGAGAAAAACTAGTAGGGCCTAGTGTGTGGGATTGTTTGAGTCTTTCTGATAGCATGAATCAAGGAAACCAGGCTGTTTTCAATCACAGTTAAGCTGGAAGCACTGTCTGTTTGGCACTATCCTGTTGTTTAAAATGACCGCTAAATAGCTAAATAATGACATCTAATTAGCAACATCAGAGGGGAAAAGCAGGTGGGTTTGCCGTTGCTTCCATCTCTCAATTCCCACCACATCCCTTTCAGCTTAGTCATCATTAGAAGCTCATTCATCAAGTGGCGGGCAAACTACTTCATTTAGACATCAGCCATTGGCAAAACACTTGCCGTTGCAATGTTCAAATCTCCTTGTGGGCATTTGAAAGATGGGCTTGTGAAAGGAAGGATACCAGCAAGAGCGAGAAGGAGACAAGCAGAGAGAGGACAAGAGACTTTTCAGTCGAGGAAAAAAAAAAAATAGATATAATCTCCTCAAGTGGTTGCTTATTTTGCTTTGATTATGGTATGTCTAGAGAGACTTGCAGAGAGCTGCACTACAAACAGTTTGACATTCCTCCTTAATTATGGAATTCTGGATGAACAATGTACTGTGTATGCAGGGGAACAATAGTTGTGAGGTCCTGCATTTATTTTTGCAGCGTTTGCGCCTGTTACCACTTACATGTAGTGTTTTCAAAAATCTGGCTAGCACAGGACACAGGCAGCTCTGTGGTCCTGCAACAGTCTTTCCTCACAAAATACCATTGATAATAACCCCCCCCCCCCTCCACATTTGGCTGAGGGAAATGTTTTTGCATTGTTTTCACAGCCCTCGGTTTTGACACTTCTTACGGTTTCAGTGGTATTTGATGTTATCTGACGGCATTTATTTGAAAGGTTGAACATTCTTATGTCTGGAGCTAAGGACATCTGAAATTGTTCCTGTAATTCATACGGTGCCAATTTACATTATACTGTATGTGCAGAGAGGCAGAAAACAAGCACCCTGAACAAGTTGTTTGAGATGATAATGTGTGTGTGTCTGACTGTCCACGAAAGACCAATAATACCTGAGCAGCTGGATTGAAGTAAATTCTATAATATCGGAATACTTCAGAGTCAGATGGTGTTTGCCAGTAGCTGATATTCAAGGCTTTTTGGAAACATCTCCCAATCAAAAGCAAGATGGATACACAAAGTTGGTAAGGCGGATATTTGGACCATTTCCGCATCAATATGTTTTTGGGAAATGAAGTTCTGGCCTGGCTTTGTCAGAGGCTAATAGGTCATCCGTTTTCCCTTGGCCTCTGTCTCTCTCCCCCTCCTAAGTCAATACCTCTCAACGTGGCAGGTTAATGGATGGACCACCCTTTCTCTCTCTTTCACTCCCTCTCCTTGCTGTATTCCAGCTCAGAGCAGGGAGCTAATCTCTAGGGCCCTTGACTTGGGTGTTTTACAATTGGTCGTCTAAACCTTAAGCCCCCATCCCATAAAACATAATGGAGTGCTTGGGCGTAAATACCAGGACTTTGCACTTCCCCTTTAAAGCCATAGCACACTTCTAAAAGCACCTGTTGTTGAGGTTTCACCTGTGCTCTCATGGGCGCTGATAGTAGTCTTTCTGCATAACTAGGCGACTGAGGGGAAGGTGGAGTAAGGAGGAGGAGGTTTCACTTGGACCACTGCAGTCAGGCCAGGGAGTTGCATCTGGTGGTCTTTTGAAAGCATGGCACACCAGGGAATTCAGCTGATAATGACTTGGTGAGGTAATTGTGGTCCAGGAGTCAAGGAGGGCACAGATGAAGAGGTTCACACACATCTGCCTGGACTGAGAGCGTTCACCCCGGTCCTCGATTAAGAGCTCCTGCTTCAGATAGCAACTGGGGAGAGGTGGGGTGAGCATATGGATTCTCCCGTTGCTCATTCCATGTGTCTCCAGATCCCGCTTCCTCAAACTCCGCTCTCACCAACGAGCAGTCGCTGCAGGGTCTCTGGAATCTGAGCGTTGACACAGTCCTAATGCATGTGTCTTCCATGGAAGGGGAAAAAAATAATCAGAGCAAGTTGGGAGGTTAAAGAGGAGAGAGCAAGTATAGTAATAAAGGCAGAGATGAATGATGGGTTTAGGGGCTGTGGTGCTGACTGACTTGATGACAGGGGAGCGGAGGGCCCCCTCCAATTTTAAAAGTGTTCTTGGCCGTGAGACTGTCATGCCATGCCAGCTCACCCCAGCTTTCACACTATGCTGCTCCAGACATACGTATACGAGGCAAATTTATGGGTTTATATGAATTATATATGGGTGTAAATGGATGAAGTCATAATCCCCTATTTAATATGTATCAGATATAAAAGCATTAACACGGCCGTTTGAGCTGCCTTGCACACTCCTGGATCTCCCTGCAACAGATGCCCTGCAGTGGTGCCTGAATTTTGTTGAAGCCTGATTTTCTGCAGTCACCTTACCTTTCTCTCTCTTTCTCTGGCTCCTTCAATTTCTCACTCTCTATTTCTCCTTCTTTGTAAGTCTTTGTAAGTTTTTTTTTTTTTTTTTTTTTTTCCCAGGACATGTCTAAAAAGTGGTGTGGTTAAATGCATGGAAAATCCTGTCCTTCCCAAGTGGCTCATCTCTAGTGAAAAAATGTATGATGAGAGGCAAGAGAGGGGAACAGGGGCTATGGGATGGGGAAATAGTTGAGGGGTGTGTGTGTGAGAGAGAGAGAGAGAGAGAGAGAGAGAGAGAGAGCACCGGGGGCGGGGTAAAGCGGGGTAAAGGGTTATTGGCAGGGAGGTTTGAGTAAGATGTGGATGGACAGATAGAATGGCCCAAACTCATCTGACTACACGATGAAGTCACTGGGTACTGACTTCCGACAGTGGCAACAAACCGAAGCGTTTCCCAGATCTTTACCAACATGACTCATTAGACATATTGTGAAATAAAGAAAAAAAAAAAAGCACCCACATGTATGCACACGCAGACACACAAATTGCCTTTTTTTTTAATTATTATACTCAAACTGTGTGTCTTTGCTCTGAAAGTCCCTCTGCGCATCAGATCAACATGTGATGCACATTATGTTTTTGTAACAGGGCCAAGGGCGTTACAATAATTGAACTCGGATTAGTTAGGTTTTGACCCTGTAGTCGAATTGCTGCTTTTATTCACTGCTGACTCAAATCATTTCAGCATCAAACCCCTCTGACCCTTATCCCCCCTCATGCATGTCCGAAAACTCTGGACAAATATTTTCTAAGGAAATAATGAAATTCCTGAAATTATTAGGAAGAGAGACCTTATATCATCTGTTCTCTCCCTCTCTCTCTCTCTCTCTCTCTCTCTCTCTCTCTCTCTCTCACTCCTTAAACCTGGCCCCAGTGAGTGCCCCCAGTTGCTCTCGTGTAGACTTGAGGAAAGCATTTGCAGCACTGAACTTTTTACTCATGTATATATTTCACGTCTGTGTCGAGGGAACACTGTGTCTTCTCTAAGCGGCTCCTTATCCAACTTGTGATTTGAGGCAGAGAGACCTTGTCCAACAAAGGTTTTAGAGATGTTATGAAACATTTCGTGGAGCTGCATATGAAATGTGCATTGGTGGTAACCTTAGTAGGCTTGTCGCGGTGGGAGCATGATCTCACTAGGGTAAATTCTTCCAGAACACTGCCAAACACCAGTGTTAGTGACTTTTAAATTGCTTCCTTTAGGCTACATTGAACATACGCTATGAGACAGATTGGTTTTACACTCAAATTTTTAATATTTTATGCAGACACTTGCTTTTCAAACATGAAACTATTCACCAAAAAAGGAAAAAGAGCACATTGGTCGTAGCTGGCTGGCTTATTTAATACATTTTAAAAATGCTGAGAACAAAATAGATTTTGTGGTTCTTATAATGTTGCTCAAATTCTAGACCCCAAATAAAATGCTCTAATGATCTAAAAGAATAAATGATCTAATAAAAATAACTGAAATTTCTTTTATATACTGAATAAAAACTGGCCTATAAAGAGAAACTAGTTTGACACTGAACCTCAACTGGTACCACTCAAGCAGTTGCACTTCTTTTGGCAATCAAATGCTCCACTATAATACAGCTGAAATCACGAGATGTCAAATTTGATCCCCTCTACTTTCAGCTGCTATTTCTGCAGATGTCACTTTTGTTATCACACGACCATCAATCATAAATTGTGTTGCATGTCAGTGAGTCTCTTAATGCGTTTTTTTTTTTTTTTTTCAATCACATAAAATGGTGCCAGTGAAATGATAGTTGGCACAGTAGTGAAATCTTAACCATTGTGTGGGCGATACTGTCAGCGGTCATCTCAACTCCTTAGCTGATACACAAATGAAATGAAATCAAGCCTTTGCCCAGTGGAATTCTACACGACCCCATAACATTACAATATAAAACAGTGTAAATATACTTCATGTTGAGTCAGATGTTGAGTGGAAGAGTAAATATAAATAGCACGCTCTAGAGTTCTGCACTTCACAAAGGTGCGAGTCTTTGAAATGTTTTGCTTTCATCCTCGTGTTTACCTGTGTTCCCTTCAGTGGGACAAATGTGATCTGCACTTTTAAAAAAGACGAAGCATGACTTTTAGTCTCACAAAAATGTTGAAATTTTGAAATAAGTGCAAAACAACAGCTTAGTATCAGCTCAGATATGAGCAGTCCATCTCTATGCAGCTCACAAACACCAATTTTTGCTCAGGTATGAGGTAACTATCCCCTTTCATCCAGGCAAAACAGGACTCTACTCATTATTCCATTATTTAGCCACTGTCTTAGCGATGTGTAGACAAGTTGCCATTCACAAAAGAGGGCATGCAAGTTAGTACACATTTAATTAAAGAGGAAGGACAGTGAAATCACTTAGTGCACTCTTTTGTTGGGATGAATCGTAATCTTAGAATTTAATGCACTTCTGATCCAAGCACAAAATATGCCTACAAAACATAATGCGAGCGAGTGGGTCATACAAACTGGGTCAAAACATCCAAAGAGGATCTAATTTGTGATAGTAGGGCCAATGTCTTGTTTTGTTTCTGATAAACTCATGTTTCTGTATCCATTGTGTATCTATTTCCAAAGCCTCCGAGAGCCAAAGGAAAAGAATAAACTATCACTTCAGCATATGCAACAGATTATTGGCTCTTCCAGGAGATGACTGAGCGCGTTGATGCTGTTTGCCAGGACCACCAGCCAAGCTCATAGAGAAAACTTATTTGATGTGTTCATAAAATGAATGACAGTTTCACTGCTGGAAAGACATCTCATTGTGTTGAATGATTGCAGTCATTAGTGCTGCCGTTAGTGTTCCCAGAGCGGAGACAAAACATTATGTCATGGATAGGGAGACATCAGAATACCTGAACAGCTGACTGAAATATCAGGCTGATCTGAGAAGCTATCAGAAAAATAAAATCTTAAAAGACATTTTGTGCTATAGATGGAACCAAAATAAAGGAGAAAAACTGAAGCAGTGTTCCTACAGGGATACATACAGTATCTTTTATTTCTTCTCATATACAGTATAATACAGCATTCAGTGTATTTAGGGCTATCATGAAGATTTGAATATGTAATATGAAATACAAGTGTATAAGATGGCCATGCAGGAAACATAGCAGATTTCACTCAGGAGTCAGTTCAAATAAATAATAATGCGTCATTTTACTGCAGTGCAACTTGCATGACCATGAAAAAAACAAAAAAAACATTGCATGTGGCAATTCAATAGTAAAGTGGATCTTTTCCCACCAGCACCCGTTTGGTGCGTCTTGCCTTGACATCTTTTACTGTACGTCGAGATGAAGAAGAAGTGCACTTAAGAGAATTGTCAAAAACAAACAAAATAATGGATTTGAATTAAATTTTTATTGTGCTGGTTATTGCATGATTCACTGTCTTCTAGCATAAAACATCCAACATCATCATGCACAGGAAAACATTGTGGCTTGGCTTTTAGAGTCTCCGCAAAACGAGAATTCAACCCAAAGAACACTATACGCTCATCGCACTGTTTATTTGCTTCTTGCACTTCCTAGACGACAACATCAACAACAGCACGGTCTGTAATCTCCCTTCTGTTGAGCAAATGTAAGTGAGCAGGAACTGCAGCGAAATTTAATGGAATGGGAAGAAATGATTCGACGGGTCAAAATTGATACCAGCCGGATTCACAGCCATTAAAAAGTTCTTTAAGCTTGCACTGCAGATGCACAGCGCCTGTGCCAGGGCTTCTAGACACAACATTATCAAAAATCTGTTGGTCATGTCCAAATGAGCGAGTGTTGTTGTGATTTTCAGACTGCAAGATGGTTTGCAGTAAAGACCTTGACTCTAGTCTACAAAGGGAAAATATTCTTCAGGCAGCGCGAGGAGAGAGGTTTTATTAAAAGTCTCTATTTATTTGGGCCTATTGGTTATAACGCCAACTGGTTTTAACCTCACAGGGTCAATTATTCCTCCTCATTCTGTTGGTTTAAGGGGCCGTTACAATTGCCAATAAAAAAATTCAACAGGGACCCAATTCTGAGCTCTGTTTTCCTGAACAATAACGCTACATAAGCTCCTTTCTGGCTTGGAACACTGTTGTTATTTGTAAAACTTTTCCTTGGTGAAATGTGCGTTCACTAGGAAGAGACTATCCTAATTGTAGAGCTATTAACTTAATGTGAAATACTCTTTTTCTGGTGTTTTTTTTTTATTTTCCAGAGCCTATTTGGATGTGAAAGAGCTGAAAGAGATTCTGCATTTGGATGGCTCAACTCACCTGAATGTCTTCTTTGCCAACTCTTCTGATGAAGATCTGGCAGGGGTTGCCACTTGGCCGTGGGACAAAGAGGCCCTCACACATTTGGGTAGGAGACAAATAAAAGCGCATACATACATACAGTACATGCAGGCAGGCACACTCACGTGCACATTCTTAAGCACATGCACACATCCTTTCTTCGGCAGCCCAGATTGTTGATTTTGAGTAATTACAGTTCAAGCCCCAAGCAGTTTCTGTCTTCATCACAGCTCTAACAGGGAAGAAGGTGATAATGAAGCTGAGGAGGCCCATGAATAATGCATTGTCTGAATCTTACTCCAGGTCCACAATTACTTTACACTACAGTAAGAATAGGCATTTGTATTGTGTGAACCCTCCCTTGAATGTTTGCAGTGTTTACATGTGTGTGTGTGTGTGTGTCTGTATTTTCTCAGGTGGAATTGTGCTGAATCCTTCCTTCTACGGTACATTTGGTCACACTGACACAATGGTCCACGAGATCGGTCACAGCCTTGGGCTTTACCATGTGTTCCGAGGTATATCAGAGATCGAATCGTGCAATGATGCATGTTTGGAGACTGAGCCCTCAATGGAGACTGGAGATCTGTGCGCAGACACCAACCCCACCCCCAAATACAAAGGCTGCCATGATCCCGAGCCGGGCAACGAAACCTGCGGCTGTCGGCACTTCACACACACGCCGTTTAACAACTACATGAGTTATGCAGGTGAGATGGGGCCTCCATGTGTGTTTTGCTGCTCACCTGGGCAAATTGTTACAGTTCTGCCTCTCACATGCAAAAAACTTACATACAAAGATCACCGTGGAGGAATTTGTTGGGTCTGTGTGCACACTGAGACAGGTGTGGAATTTAGCAGGGACCTTTCATGCAGAAAACACAGCGGGTGGCACAACCTTTCATGTCACTCCTTTTGTGCAAAAGTTTAACTTTTTTGATGTCAGAGTTAAATGAATGTTGCTAAATAAGTGGTTTATTTTTATTAATGTGATCAGACTCGTAGACTGATTTAATACCTGCTTCCCTTTCCTGTCACATATCAAACCAAAATCCAATCCTCACAGCAACCTCTTTCATCTGCAGATGATGCCTGTACAGACTCTTTCACACTGAACCAGGTGGCTAGAATGCACTGCTACCTGGATCTCATCTACCAGACCTGGCAACCCTACTCCAAACCTCCTCCAGTGCCAATGGCGCCGCAAGTTGTTGAGCAGCATCATAATTCTATCACCCTGGAATGGTTTCCACCAATTTCTGGACACTTTTACGACAGGTGAAATGAGCTAGATGGGTTGCCAACCAGATGCTGGTGTGCATGGTGATGGATGGAGTTGATTTAATGTTAAATGATTTATTTACAGACTAAGATGGGGCCATCTAAAAAACTGTGTGAAACTCTCCTCCTTTGCCACATAATTACAATAACTTTCATTACTGTGTCTTTACATACTGTATAAATGATGCGTATTTGGCCTGTATCTAAGTTGGTTGCTGTGCTTGTGTGTTGGTTTCCTAGAGAAGTGGGATCAGTGTGTGATAAATGCACTGAGGGGAAAGTTCTGCTGCAGTATGCCTCCAACTCCTCATCTCCACGACCGTGTGCCCCTTCTGGACACTGGTCCCCGCGAGAGGCTGAAGGTACAATGCAACACCATATAATATACTTACAGGTTGTTAGGTGTCATGGCATTGGACAGTGTCAGTGTGAGGTGGTAGATGGTTTGCAAGTTAGACAGTTCTTTGGAACATACGGTGGTTCAAGTGCACTCTCACTGATGCTTATTATAATAAAACTGTAAATATTGTTTCCTTCTTTATTCTTCACTGTGCACTGAATGCCAGTCTTAAATCAATTTCCTGACAAAAAGCTGTTTCTACTAAAAGTAAATTTAATAGAAAAGCTAAGCCACATCCACCTTTCATCTACTGTTTACCATATGATAACATGGTTTGAGGTTTGCTTTTTGTTGATCTTCTGAGTCAATATTCAAACATACAAAGATTTTGGTCACTGACTCAACCCCAAAACATGCAAATGACTCACTGGATTCATGACACTTGGGCCGTGGGACAACATGGAGGGATCAAGGAGGTCGCTTCCCAGTGGGATGGTGCTGTATATGGTACCACAATTCCCATATGAGGGCTCAGGTCCAAAACCAAGGTTAAATGTCATGTCTTAGCTGTAATTCCCCATTTTTTTTTTTTTTTTTAAATTTCACTTTAGGGGGATTTGAGTGGAGTGAATGCTGAAATTAGCAGGATTTTAGGGAAAAAAAAACAGTTTTCTCTCTTTTTTTTTCTGTTCTTGTCCTATTAGTGAATCCATATTAGAACATTAGAACTATACAAGGACAGGCATTAGGGATGAGGTATTTAAGCTATAAAAATAGTTGATGTCCCATCTGTGCACCTCTGATAACTCTGGTCCTGGCAATCGCAGCTTCAAGCATATTCTGGATATTATGCATGTGGCTATGTGCAGCTATGTGTGCATGCTGTTGTATTCCCATATTACATCCATGTTATACACTTTATGATAACCTTCTACTTCTGTAAAGATCTGTAAAGCACTACATCTACACATCAAACTACATGAATTTGATCTTATTACCTTTGATAAACCTTCCTCATTCCACACTGTTGAAGAGCAGGGTAAAACTATTACCCAGAACACTGCTTTGTAAGCAAGGTATAAATGCTAAGTTAGACAGTTTATCATTCTGCTGAAATCTCTGAAAATAACCAAATAGGTGAATGAAATAATCAATGTAGGATGTTTTTGTGAAATGTGTTAGAAATCAGTTCATCTGCATTCCATCCTCTTCATGCAGCCATTCATTGACCTCTAGTAAACTTTAGCACAGATTTTATTTACTAATAATAAGGCTGCACATAATCAGCCATTAGCATCCACACATACCTGAGATGTGGAACCCTTACATCACTGTGAGGTCATGTAGCTAGTCTGACCAAGGTCTATTATCCATCCATTATCCCACCTTTAAATCTAAAAAGCTGACAGGGCTTTCATTGTTTTGGCCCTTACACTCTGAAACCATCTTCCTCCGTATATCAAATCAGCAAAATCTGTCAGCTGCTTCAGGCAGCATCAGATCCCTGATCTGTGTGGAAATGTCATATTGGTGTATTACACGTCTGTCTATTGTAGGCTACCATCTATCTGGTTTTTAGTTTTATGTGTAATTGTACATCTATGTATGAGTTTGATTGAGTGATATTACAATGGTGACTCCAGCAATAACAGGATAAATTTTACCTTCAACCTCTTCTATTATTAGTAATAGCTATCACTTAACAATATAAGAAAAAAGTAAAGTCACATAGTCCTACAATGGTTATGAAGCTCATTAGATGGTTGCCCAGCTAAATAACATCTCTGTCAACCAGGGATATATATTTCTAATAGGGACAGACCCCCTTTCAAACAAACAAAATAACTAGTGTACTTTTAATAAAACCACCATCTTTTGGTGTGGAGTGTGGAATCCAGATACATTCATCATACATGCATTCATCCATCTGTTTTTTGTCTATTACCATGAAACTAAATGTCAGAACAAATGGAAAAAAACACAAAAACCCCATAATACTAATCTAACTACGACTCAACACCATTAATAAGAGCAATTGTTAAATAATATTGTGCCAAACAGTTGAATTTGTGTCTCTGTCTCTGGTTGTGTTGCTTTTCGTAATGTTTGTATGTCTATGTGCATGTGTGTGTTTGTGTGCGTGTGTGTGTGTGTGTGTGTGTGTGTGTGTGTGGAAGCTCTATATATTATAAAGTCACTCAACCTTGCCCTCACACTGGCTATAGTGTGTGCACCAAAGGCAAGTCTGGGCTTGTCTAACATGCTGTGTGTGTAAACTGTACTCTATTTTCCCTCTTGGAAGGGGTCCCTGTTTGTGGCAGCTCCCCATTCCCTGTTAACTCTGCTTGGGCCAGCTTCTCACTGGATACCACAGCTGCCGTTTCCTGCTGTGATGGTGTATATGTGTCCAGCAGTTAGTCATTTCCAACAGACAGTCTGGCAAACTACTGACTCAAAGATATTGTAAACTAAACTATTGGCATATTATCTATTGACATAACATCCTTAAATTGGAAGATAAGCATGTTAACATATGTGTTTGTGTGACGGTGCATATGTGTCTACATGCTTTCATCAGCGTCCATTAATGTGCATGGCACCTGTTATTGAAGGACTTGTCAGCTGTGTCCTCACACTACTTGACTGGGAAACACTGGTGTGGTAAGAGAGAGCCAGAGTACCTCTCATAAATCTTTACTACTCTATGCCCCGGAGAAATATGGCAGGAGGAAAAAAAAAAGTAAGAATGAAAAAAAAAAAAAAAAGCAAAAACACACATGGATATGGATTCAGAGGAAGGGGTAAGAAGGTTGGGTGGGGTGGAAACCACCCAAGATAGTTAAGAGAACTGCATGTGGTTAGTGACATTTACAAGGGAGGATCCTGAGTTGATTGAAAACAGCAGTGTGCGTGAATGGAAGTGAAAGGTCCAGGATGTGTATGTTCACTATCAGATGTGTGTGGGACTGTGTGTGTGTGTGTGTGTGTGTGTGTGTGTGTGTGTGTGTGTGTGTGTGTGTGTGTGTGTGTAGCTCTACTTGAATACACATTCCTGTTATTCTGTAAGTGCACATGCTCTTAATGTGCATTTGCAGTATACGGAATGCACAAAATGTTAAAATCTTAACAGCAAACATAAGTGTGTCTGTATGCATATGTCCACGATATTATTAGAATCCTCCTTGAGAGAAATACAGTTATCCTTGTTTGGAGTGTGGACCTGGAGCATGGCCTAAATTGAGCCCTCTGTTCTTGAAAAGTGTCAGGCCGACAAACCCTGGGTGGCATCACAGCAAGGCCTGACACTTTTCAAGAACAGAGGGCTCAATTTAGTATGAACAAAAAAAAAAACACACACAACTTGTCCTTAATTGAGTCAGTGAACTGAAGATATGCTCGCTCTCTATCCCTTGATTTTACATAAACCCATTTGGGACATTAAAAAAAAGTAATGTGATAGGTAGTTCTCCTCGACACATTAATGGGATCCCTGTGTTTAATTTATCATTCATTGTGTTCCGTTATTATATCACGTAATTGGCTAACAGAAAAACAAATGATCAAAGAAAGAGAGTATCGTCGTCTTTCCTGCCAAGTTCAGGCAAAGTACACTGGCCATGTTTGACAAAATGACCTCATGTCTGATGTAGCTGAGTGAATATTTATTTAATTAAAGCATTTACACCCTTAATGAACAGTAACTGTATATCATGCAGAGGAGAGGACACAAGAAAGTTTGACCCTTGTTAGGTCGCAAAGTTAAAAGTGAAATATAGTCAACAATTGGTTGTTAATTGGTGGTGTCTCCTGGTAAACTTGTTATTAAAAGAAAAAGAGTTGGTTTTATTTAAATAAACATCTGTCTTGAAAATTTTCTTCCCGGACTTTGCTGTCATCCACCGCTGGTCATTCATTACCTTCTTCCTCAATGATTTTCCTTGGCTCCCTCCATCAGTTCATTACGGTATGTTAGCTCCTTCAGTCAAAACAATCTGTATGGATGTGTACCCAAAAGTAGCACCTGTGTCATCTGCTCCACATGCAGCAAAAAAAAACACACAAAAAAAAACACTAGCTGCCTTCAGCAATGACAGATTAACCTCTGAAATACCCTGTGATGTGACATTGATTCCCAAGCTGCAGTGTCTGTTGCCTTCATAAAGTGTGTCTGTGGAGTGTCTCTCTGTTTGTGTGTGTGTCAGGGCGAAAGGGTTGGAGGGGGTTGATGTCTGCCTTCTGAGTGAGGAAGTGTGTAACAGTGTGTGACAGTGAGTCATCGATAGTGAGAGCCAGAGCCAGACACTTCTTAGAAAGCATAAAGTGTGCATGCCCGGACATATCCCTGTCTGTTTATTCATCCGCCTCTCTGGTCTTTTTGTGGATCAGTATGATTCTCCAGAGCAGAGGGATTATGACTGGATAGTGGGACGGCATCAGCATCTATCCTGGAGTTATATTTTGGCAACTAGTCTTTTTTTTTTTTAGCTGATTTCTGTAAGTTGTGTCAAACATTGATCACCTTACCTTCAGAACTGCACAATATCAGTATTCTTTTCTTTACCTGTGCGTGAAAAAGATTAAGTGTAATTGGCTAGCACAGTTGCTGATTATGGAATTCCCATATTAATAATTCATGAGTTAGTAGTGGATGTTAATGTTAAAAACACAGCAAAAAAAAATAAAAATCAGGAAGATACACAGCCTCCACAATATCCCAAGCTACCAGAGACAGGAACAGTGCTGGATGGTGCAGCAGTTGCAGGTCATATGACCCTATACACAACCATTACCATCCATTCTGAGGTCATTATCAGAATATACAGATTTTCAAATGAGAAAAATCTTGATTTGTAACTGCTACTTCTCCATGAAGGAAGCTGATGCTCATCCCCAAAATGAGATGTTACCTTGTCCATTTCAGTCTCATTTGTCCAGACCTCTGGACTGATGTTCATGTGAACCTAGCACCAATTACACTGCGGTCATACTCGCTGTATTTTCATTTTTCTCAGAATGGGTGTTTTTGTTGACAGTCTAACACCCAGATGGGATCAGCTAATCAACACAGAATGAATGGCTCATATTCAAAGCTCAGCTCTGGATGGTTCAGTCATCTTGAGGCCCCCTCTCCCTGGCTCTGAGGAAATTATAGGTCAAACACTTCAGAGCTGGGCTGTTTATGTAGTACTAACTGATATAAATGTTTGGGGGCCCTGCTGTGAAGTTAAGATGACCAAAACACTGGTATGAAATATCGTAATTATCCTTTCACAGAGAATCTTGATTACCTGTTGCAGGTAGCTGGTAATTACATATAAATCATTGTGGTTTTGATGCTGGATCTCAAACCCTTTGCTTAGACACATTGCATTACCAATCATAGATACATCTTTGCATGTTTCAAATAGGTTTACATTGCCTTAGGTTACGCAGTGGATGACACCCCTATTCTGTCTCCTCTTAAATCTCCAACCACATTAGCAACAGCGCCAGAGCAGGAGTAGAGCCCATCATAACAGCTGACATTACAAAATATTTTCAGTGGCTACAGCTGCTTTCTTTGCAAACTCAATGAAAATGCACCCATAAAGCCAGGACTACATGAGCCGAGCAAAAAGCCAAGCTCTTGGAGTATCTTAGTTCATTCTCTCCCAGCCTCCCTTCTCTTTCTCCTTCCCTCTCTTTCTCTTTGCCTTTTTTTTTCTTTCTCTTTTTCTTTAATTCACCTCCACTCTGGCCACACACACACTTACAGTACAATAATAAATGTGTTGAGATAATGTGGCTTGGAAACCATATTCAGTCCTCACTTGATTAAACACTGGAATTTTGCATGGTGCCCAGAAATGAGGTTAGCAAATGGCTTCGTTGGTTGCCAGCTTGGAAATGCACAAAAGGAAATCGAGGGAGAACATAGTGTCTGCCGCTTGCTGGCTTCTAAAAGTGCTTGATGAATGTTAGTGTACGTCACTTGGGATAATGCGAGTTAGCTGTGTGTGGACTCCAAATATGGCTGGAGTGTGACTGTTAGAGGTTGTAATGACTGTGCTGAAGTGCGAACCCTGCACAGGGCCTCTCTCAGAAGGTACACACCTCAGCTCTGCCTTTCCTCTGCAGATGGACTCACAATGAACTCTCAGTTTCACCTCTACCTTGATGCTGCAAGAAGTGTAGATACACGAAAAAGATCACTAATGCAAATTCTTTCTGTCAGTACTCATAAAAAGGCTACTAGCTATAATTTAGTATAACTTACCTGGGCAGAGAACTTTTCTGCATCGCTTGTATTCCTCATTATACGTCTTTATGTAATTTAACAATTATTCATAATGTGTGTGTAGGGAATAACCAGCTGGCTTTTGCTTATTGTATCTGATTTATATTTAGTTTCATGTTGCCGTAGTGAAGTTTCTTTGTTGTTTACATGTTGTGTGTGTGTGACAGTGTGTCTCCTTTTTGTAATTTTATCCCCACAGGGCCTCCAGATGTGGAGCAGGCTTGTGAGCCAAGTGTCCGCACCTGGAGCCCCAATGCAGGGACTGAGCAAGGCGTTGTCGGCCTGTCGGAGTGTCCCCTCCAGGGCTGCATGCTTCAGCTGGAGTTCCCCTACCCGCTGGTACCAGACTCTCTTACCGTGTGGGTCACCTTCTTCAGCCCCGAAGAAGCAGCGCTGCCAGCCATCCACAACATCTTGCTGCTGACTGTCAGTGGGAACAACATTCCACTTGGCCCCAGTCATGTCTTCTGTGACACCCCACTGACTCTGAAGCTGGACACCGAAGAAGAAGTGTATGGGGTACAGTTTTTCACTATGGAGCAACACCTAGAGATTGATGCCACCCTCTTGGCATCCAAGCCAGACTGCATACTTTGTAGACATTGCCAACCACTACGCTACCGCCTGTTGCGCCAGCCACCCTTCACCCATACACCACACAGTCTGATGCTGAATGAACCTACCCGCCGATATACAGACAGGTGAGTGATCTGGTAGGTGAATGTCAGTAGGCAGCATGTGTAAAACTCAGGATATTCTCCCTGACATTCCTGAGTTTAGAAATAACTAACATAAGACAGAAGTTTGGTCTTTGTCAAGGTTTAAGAAAGACCAACATTTCCTCTAAGCAGAGAAAGGAAGCCATACAATACATCAGTCATGCTTTGGCTGGAAACAATTGGTTTTACCCCAAGTATTTTATTTTAGAAGTTGAGAATTGCTGAGTGGTTAGCATTTTGCTTCCTGCTTTAGTGTGATGTAATTAGGGGTTTTTAGACAAGCCAGTAAGAAGGTGTTTATTTATCTGTGGAAACCATCCACAAAAATATGTTTTTTGTAATACCAGATATCCTTTTCAATACCCCCAGGAGCACTAGCAAGCCACCACTGCTTCTGCAGTTTCAAATCTGCTGCCCAACATTTGTTTCCTAAGTCACAGGTCAATCGTTGCCCACATTTGTTTTTTCCCGTGTTCCATGAAGCAAGGGCAAACAGATGGCTTGTTGAAGGTATTATCTGCACACTGTGGTGAGAGTTTAGTGCTTTGCTTTCATGGAATGTGCTGACTCGATAAAGATTGTGCTATACATGGCACCGCTGCGTGTTATGCCATCTCACTATCGTGCTGTCAGCGTGGTTCACATGAGAAGGAAAGTGCTTGATAAGAGGCGAAAGGGTGAGTATGCATGTTATGCAAGATGGAGTGATGATACCTAAGTTCCAGAAAGTGTCTTTACACAACTTCTTGGTTGAATGGCAGTGTCTATGGAAAGCTGTCTGCAGTGTGGGGATGTATTTATTTGGGGGTTTTGGCACACTTCAGTGATTACTGATGTACTGTAGGTAGTTTTACTGCTGTGGTATATTTCACTAGCTGTGGTTGCATTCCAGTGGTAGTGGTCAGTGGCACTGGCTGACTATTTTGTTGTGAGAGTATATGGGATCTTGTCTCTGTTAGATGGTCAGAGACGTTTTATAGCGAGTAAGTATGTGTGTTCCAGCCATCAAACTCTTCAGATGAAGAATAAATGCAACTACTAAAAACATATATAGTAGTTTTTATATACATTTATTTACCAAATAGTTTGGAACGAAACATGAAAATACAGATTCTTCTTCTTCTCAAAAACAGAAGAGATACTAATAGTGATAGGGTACTTTACGTATAATGTTTTGAGTTACTGTTGGTTATTGATCAATGCTCGTAAACTGGGCTTTATATTGAGTTTATGATACTGACGCGGGATCATAAATGATGATGGTGATAAATATCTTTAAACAGCATGTGAATGTACCACTGTGCCCTGGGGTCTGTTTGCATATCATAGTAAGTAAATAATTATTTTCATTATTGATGAATCTGCCTATTATTCTGTTGATTAATTGAGTAATCATTTTGTCTATAAAATGTCAGAAATAAGTGAAATATTACCATTATAATTACAACACTCCAAACCCCCAGAAGTGTCAGTTTTCTATCATGAATGGCAAGCATCCAATCTTCATGTTTGAGAAGCTGGACGAAGCAGATGTTTGGTAATTTTGTTTAAACAAATGTCTGCAATGATTATTTGATTATCTGATTAATTCTGTCGATCGACTAATCATTTAATCAACCAGTCATTCCAGCTCTATTCCAGTGCATAGGACTAGTGGGATATCCTTCAACAAACGACAACAAAACGAATAATTCTTACATGAAGATTCAACAGGAGAACCAAGAGTCAGAAATATGCCTGAGAAGTCAAATTCTATGATGTGAGTTTGATGATGATTTGAAGATAATGCTTCATTACACTCATTATCTCACAAAAAACATAGAACATAGCTTTTCACATAGTGGAGTAAAGTTCACCCAGATGTTTTGGCATGCCACATATCCAATGTTAAGTGCTCTTTTTCATCACCCGGGTCCAGCTGCTGAAATGCTTTTGTTGACCACACAGTAAGATGCTTCTTCTTGCAGCATGTTTCCATGGGGCTGGATTGAGTGATGGAGGTGTTGTTGAAGGGGGGAGACTGACCTCCTAGCGTCAGGCCACTGGCCTTCACTTGAGTGGGGGCAAACTGAGCAAGAGGAACGGCTGACATCTTGGCTCCTTTGGCTCCATCCATGGGTGGTAGTTTGTTTGGAATGGCTAAGGGCTGGGAGGTCATGGTGACAGAGTAAATTATGGTGGGGAGTAAGAAGGGTGAAATGGAGATAGAGGGGTGGAAGGTTGGACCAGTTGGGGGTAAATCATTGTTAGGCCCATGGGGGCAATAGGTGAGGAGAAGAACTTTTGGGGGTTGAGAAAGTATGAAGAGAGAAGGTTGGAAGGTTGGGTTAGACTGATCCCATCCCTGTGAGGCACCCTAGCCCATGGGCTAATCCTCTTCCTGACGTGAGTTCCAGAGCTGTCATTCAGTCAAAGCCTATCTCAGGGCTGATGTGAAGAGACCTCCCAGCCAAAAGAGAGAGAGAGGGCAGCTCCCCCACCATCAATACTACCGCTCATCCCCTCTGTAATCGGACTCTGCCCTGTTTCTGTACCACACTTCCCCATTATATCCTCCATCCATCCCCTTATACTCCGCCGTCAAGTCTGCTGCTTCTTGAGAATACAGTCTTATATCTTACAATCTTATATGTCCTCTTAAAGAGAAAATACAGGATTTGCTTATTTATATTTTTTGTATTTCCCACTTTCTGGCTAATTATGAAAAACAGCTCAGAGCTTCAGGAGTCATTATTGCAAGTACCCACAAATGTCGTCAGTATATTTCAACAGAGGAAAAGCGTCTGAATCCTACCTTCATGAAGTTCTCTTTTTTCAGTCTTTATATTTCTGTCACCCTGTACAAATCTGAACACAATATCTATTTACAATATTGTATTGTGTATAGTACAATATATATTATATATATTCATATACAGTATATTATCAGTTTCCTATCCAGGAATATGGCATGTGTAGAAGTCCATGAGGACTACTCTCTTCACTCTGTCTATAACTCACTAATATGGTTCATATTAGGAGGATTATGCAAGACTCATTTCCAGTCTCCAACATCCTATAGAGAAGCGGGGGTGTATGAAAATTTATGGGTGAATAAAAGGTGATGCCAAAATCTTCATACTTTATTAAAAATGATTATTTTTTCAATGATAGACTGAAAGTTAGTCTACTAACATCAAATTTAAAATTAATATATATAGTATATATATATACATAAAGGCCATGCATATATCACATATATTCTTTAAATGCATGCATTTGCCTTTAAATTGTTCTTTTAAAGTACCTCTCATAGATCTAAACATGTAGTCTTGGTTTGTTAGACCGTAGGTGTAAAATGAATGGCAGTGAAACCTCAAATGCATGTCAGCTGCCACACCGACAAAGGGAGCATTGCCCTGTTTGTTGTTCTTGCAGGCTCAATCTAAGATTTCTCCTCAACTTTCTTAAATTTATCTGCTTTTCTCATCTGGGATTGCTCAGCCAAGAACAACAAGCAGCTACAGAACGGAAACACATCCATATGCATGCTCACACATAAGCCTAGTGCACACATCAGTGAAGGCAGGAACACACACACACACACACAGATGAGCACAGACACACACTAACCCTCTTCTTGCTCTCAGTAGCAGGCACATACATTCGCACATGCTTCCATGTGTAATCACTTGGTACTATCAAAACACCTTTGAACGGCATATTACGGTGCCTTGTGCCTGACTTTGAGCCAAGATAAAACCTCTATTCCTACGGGGGTCTTGAGAAGAATGTCTGGATGCACAAAGAGGCACCAATGATGAAATCTTATCACGTGACACCTTGTCTGCAACTGGAATAAAATCCTTTGTAGTATGAGTTGTATATCAGACCAGTTACATATCTTATCTAATCAGCTACAGATGAAAGTGTGGTTTTATGAATTCTGGGTGGCTGGCAGAAGTCATGTCTATCACATACACGCATGTGTCAAATTACTGTACCACATCAAAAGAGACCTAGAGATGATGCTGGTCATTAGCTCTTTAACAAATTTACTGTATATTTACGTCCCTACCATTCTAAATGTTGTTCTTATACTGTAGTATATCCCACTAACCCACTTCTAAGGGGTGGAGGGATGGAGAATTTGTAGAACTGTGATACAACTGCACCATTTGTTCTCTTTCTTTCTTCCCTGCTGCCAACAGCAGCCTAACAGCATGGCTATTAGCAGTGAGGTCAGGAGAAATCAAGCATGCACCTAATAGTAGAGTAGCACTATTGACCCAATAGAGCCAAAGGTGAATTATGACACCTAGGTTACGTGTTGCTTAGTAGCATACTTTAGCTCTCAGTCCAGTGCAGGATGTAGAAACACTATTGGTAGAGTAGATCATGGATACACCCTTATGTCTGTATATATCTACCTCTACAGTCCATTTAGAAATACTTTGTTTTATTTACCATTTTTGAACTAACAAGGAATCGGATCTTCCATAGTCGTTTTCTTGCAGTCATTAAGAAGCTTTGATATGAGCAATGGCTAGCTTTGTGTTTGCTCTTTCACAGCTCTATAATGAGTAATCACATTACTCAGTGTACAGAGTGTAGTGCCCTTTGCTAGTGACCTGAACAAATAGTGCTGTCATGTTTCTAGGGGAGCCCTTTGCCTAGGAAAGGTGTTTACCTAGATGCTTCGAGGTCAACCCTGTCTTCTCTGTTTACATATAATGGATTTGCAACAACAGGGAAACAGGGAAACGCTGTTAATGGTGTGGCATCCACACTACTCCAGAGTTTTTGAGCCCTCAAAACAGAGACTTTTGGAAATGTTGCTGGCCCTGTTTTAGTTTGAAAACTCCAGGGGTTGCGTAGTAGTGTGGACGGGCAGAAACGGAGACCTTTGGAAACATTGACATAGAGACCCAAGATTGCTCCCTGATTGGCTCTCATCAACCTCGACCACCAGCCACTAACATGGCTAACAAATTACAAGTGTCTGGACGCACCAATGATGAAATCTCATCATGTGACACCTTGTCTTACTGACCTTGTTGTCTTTGCTAGCAGCTGTTGTGCAGTTAAATACATCTGAATTTTATAATTCTACAACTGCCTTTGCTGTTCCTCGTGCATAGTATTTTCTGCAACTAACCAACTTAAGTGTAGACAATCTGCTTCCTGTTTACACCGGCGTGCACATGCCCAGTGTACGTTAATGGTCATGTGATATGTGTTTTCAGGTGTGGTAGTATGGACAGAGATTTTTCATGATACAGGGCTGAAATGCTAAAATCTGAGCTAAAATGCTCAATGAAAACCTATGTGTGTGGATGTACCGTTTAGAATCCAAACACTGAATCTGGAACCACAGTGACAAGGCAGAGGAGTCCAGAATCAAGGTCTTCAGGCGCTTTGATGGTATAAGGGAAGTAATGATTCATGATACAGTGGCATTGGAATTCTTAGTGTAGTCTGGGGAAATAATTTAGGAACGGTATAGATAACTCTACTGCTGCTGTCTCGTAGAGTTCAACAGTTGTTGCTTTGAACTGTAACTATGAACCTGAAAGGGAAAGAAAGGACTTTTAGTTAAATGACATCTGGGCTTCTGAGGCTGTTCAATCAAGGCTTTAGCAGTTGCATTCAGGAGAAAGTTGTGGGGTCTGGTTCAAGAAAATGTTTGCAGAAGGCTGCTATTGGCACTGCCAACCGGTTTGCAGTTCTTAGCCTAGATAGACTTACAAAAGAAAATGAGCGTTGACTGTACGCAGACCACAGACTAAGAGATCGTGGTTGTGCGCTTAGTCATCCACCTCGACTACCTCCCTTTTTGTGGCGGTACACCAACATCATGCAACTTCCACCTTTGCTGTTGAAAGAGGACTGCCATTATTCTTCGGATCGCAAGACGTCACTTGTCAGAAAAGTGTAAACAGGCAACTAATGCTGTCATTTTTCAGGTGTCATCGGTCTCCAAAACTCCAGTAACTGGCTACATTAACTTGACATCAGCTGAATCAAAGCTATTGGGATCTATCTTGATTCTCACTATAATTGTAGAATACCTGTGGGAAGCTACATGGAATAAACCTCAGGATAATGAGGAATAGATGACTGTTACCTCATCATATTTTCCACAGAAGCCCCTATGCCCTATTTATACAACTTCTCTTTTTAGAAATCACCATTTACTGCTCCGTTTTCCTTATCTGTTCCTCAATTTAATTTTTTTTCTCTATGTATTTTCCTGTTCTCTATGTCCCCTTATCTCCTACTCACGCGAATCCCGCCACTTGACTCTTTCTTCTCGCCTGTTCTTGCATGACCATGTCTCTCAGTGTGGCCTGATCAGTCAGAGCAATTACTTCTCTGTGCACTGGATTACCTAGAGTATCTACAGTATCATAGTCATTATCCACTAAAAGGAAATTCATGGGCTTCCTTTCTGCAAAGCAATATCTGCTTCTCTCTTCTTTCTGTCTATTCTGTGTGTTTGCTCTCCTCAAAGATAAAGTCTCCCACAGCTTGACTTTTCCAGGGGCTAAACTAATTCAATTAGAGGGGGCATGTTTGAGTGTAGCCTGGAGTTGCACCAGCATGAGCCAACGCTGCAGAAAAGGACATAGTGTAGTATAAAAGAGAGTCTGTCAGGTCAAACATTCTGTGTTGATAATGATAAAGCCAACATAAATATCTCATCCTAGGCACGAATTCTGCTATGGGGAAATTCATTTTGTTACTTGATCTTTAGGTTCATCGGTTTTTATACTTGGGACAACACAGCTAACTTGAACTTGGTCTGCTTTCGTCTGCTGGGAATGTGATGAACAAACACAGGAGAAATGGAGAAACGAAGATGAGGGGAATAAAACAAAAGCCATGTACCGCAGTCAGAAATGACCTGAAACTTTTCTGATGTAAATCTTTTGTTTGTGTTTCTTTTCTTTTTTCTTTTCTTTTTTTTTTTTTTTACATGAATCACGAAAGGCAGAGCATATATGCACACAAACAAATGCACATATGTTCACCTTTCAATCTGCTGTGGGTGTAATATGTTTGTACATGGGTATGCTGAATATCTGCTTCTTTCATTGATGTCATATCAAAAATTGAATGGTCTGACTTCAAGCTCATCAAAGTGTATGGCTTCACCGAACATCACAGAGAGACTTTCTTGGTTTGATTGCCGTCTTTAGCTTTAGCCTTTGTGGAACCAGAGCAGTGTCTGCCGCTGGTGCTGCACTGCACTCACACTCGGGATTATTATTATTATGGAAGAAGAGGGAATAGTGGTTTATGCCTGTGTACTCTTGTTTAAGCTTGAAGTCTATAGGTGACAGGCAGTGGGTTACTAATAACAAAGATGTTGTGTGTGTGTGTGTGTGTGTGTGTGTGTGTGTGTGTGTGTGTGTGTAGGAATGTGTGTGTACATGCCTGCATGTGTTGTGAGAGTTAAATGGGGATACTGTTTGAGTCCACTTATACTCTGCTATTCATGTAAGCAGTACAATATCCTTGCATGCTTGTCACTGCACTTACAGCGTTGCAGAGGGCATTCCAAAATTAGGTCTACGGTACTTGATGGTCCACATGAAATGATCTATGGCTGTTCTTCCTATTTACCCTCATTTACTGATGTTGTCCCCCACCCATATACCTAATAAACCTAATAATTTTTGCCCATGTACATAACCGATACTAGCCATGATTATACACAATTATGCATGCCTATCCCCTTTGAATTACACAGAGAACATACTGTATAGCGTGCATTGCAGTAGTCATTTTCTCTATATTGCTGATTGCTGATTTTTGAACTTTAAACTGTATAATTTTCCCTGCTGATATCCCTTGATTCCACCTTGTGTTCCATTGTCAATAATTATTTGTTTCTTTAGTTTTTTTTTTCTTCCATCTATCAAAGTTAAATATTGTCCCAGCATGAGCAAACAAGTAAAAATGAAAATATTACTATAATAAACAATGGAATGTGTTCTTGTCAGTTATATACAGTAGATAAGGGAGCCAATGGATTTCCCTTTGTAATCTAGCATAGTAATCAGCTGTCATTCAAACAGTAGGGAATTGGAACTACATTTATACATGAAAATTAAATGGGAACGGTGGTGTGCGGAGGACAATCTTCAGACAACGATCAATGCATATAATACAGAACCAACACACACACATAAAACATAGAAGAGATTTAATTATTTATTAGAGTGAGAGCTCGTCTGAGTCAAAATTAGAATTCAAAGAAATTATGTCAATCCCTTGGTCATCAGTCTTTACACGATATACACACACACACACACACACACACACACACGCTCACAAAATGTTGGGCCAAAAACTCTGAAAGCCAAAGAAAAAGAACCATGAACGAGAAACCATGACCATAAGCGACAAATCAAAACTTCAAGTGAGAAACCAAAACTATAAGCAAAAGGAAAAAAAGAAGAATTCAAAAAGGAAAGAAAACTGTAAACAATACAGTTGCAAATGAGAGTGCTGATGTGAAGATCAGTTATCCATTTCTATTGTTTAAAATAATTTAAATAGATCAATACATGCTGAAACGCTCAAATTATTTACTTGCCTTTACATGTTTTTTCAATTCTTGTTCAGAAGCTTGTTAACACGAAACAGGACATAATAATCTAGATTCATAAAGCCGGCTACTTGATCCCAGCTGCATGTTTCTATTTATTTTGAGCAATTAAAGCAGAAGATTTTTTTTTGATGAGCCTGAACAGAACCTCGATGTGTATCATTCACTTGATCAGTGGCTCACAGGAACCAGTATGCCTGTTTATAGTTTAAACAGGGACAGAATCCAACAGAACTTATTGGCAATACAAGTAACATGTAAAGGCAAAACAACAGATCAAAGAGAAAAAGTAGCTACTTGACATGATAAAAATCAGGACAACTGATGTCATGACAGCACCCTCACTTGCACTAATGTTGTTTCTCATTTACAGTTTTCTTTTCTTGAGTTTTGTTTTGTTGCTTTGCTTATGGTTTTGGTTTCTCATTTACAGCTTTGATTTTTTTTTTTTTTTTTTTTTTTTTTTTTGGTTTATATCTGGGGTTTTCTCATTTATGTTTTTTTTCCTTTCAGACTTTTTTTTCAGACTTCCTTATCATGGTGACTCAAGAAACCATCATGGCGACTTAACATCGGCAAAGTGAGTAGTCCCCCAATATTTCTCCTGTCCATTGTGTATTCATCATGATGGTTCCTTGAATCACTATGATAAGGAAACAGAACTGGACCCCAAAAGTGGGTAAACGCACGTTTATCAGCGCGTGACCGGATAGGTAGATGAGTGGAAGTGTGTGCTGAGACAGATGTTTTTATTTGTGTTGGCTAGCTTAGATACTAATAGATTGCTGCAACACACGCACACCTCACTAGCAAAAAGAGCAGCAGTCCCATCGACCCGTTCTCCACAGGCCTGGTCCGAGTATATCGCTCAGAGCACGATCTTTTACTCTTTCTCTCCTTAGCTCTGATTCTTTATCTGACGTTTCTTTATCTGAGGCTTCACATAATCCCAAAATACGTGGATTTACTGTGATTTATGCCTCTCTCTGTGCAGGGATGTGGTGCCACATGTTGCGTACACCTACCAAGTCCAAACCATATCCAGCCGGAGTGAGAGTGAGCCCTCCCCACCTCTGGTGCACGAACTGGGGTCGCCCTACTGCGGGGACGGACGAATCCAGAGGTAACAGGCATCTACACACACACAATCAAAAGATATATATACATATATATATATATGTATATATGTATACTAAAATGCCTGCATACAGACAGCCTATGGAATGAAACATTTTCAGAAAAAAATAACTCTGAATGTGTTTAATTTGGTATTTATCAGTATGTGTGTGTGTGTGTTTTTTTTTAAGTACTTCTCCCTGCTATTTTAGCTCCAAAGGAGAGGAATGTGATGACATGAACTCCATGAATGGGGATGGCTGCTCCAGTCAGTGCAAGAAGGAGCCGTTCTTCAACTGTGTTGGTGAGTCTTGTGGGTGATGATATACTTCTTGCCTGCAGTCACTGGTTTATTTCTCTGGGAACTGAAGAGAGTTAGTTTGCCGTTAGTGCACCTTGATCAAGGTATTTAACCCCTGACTTCTCAAGCAGATCTGCTCTGTTGGCACCAGTAGTAGGATGTGGTTGTAATACATGGCAAAGCATTGCTTGTGTAGGAAATGTATCCAGGGCTAATATGGTCTGGAAAGAGAGTACAGCTTTATTTAAACTAATCCTGTAGGGAAAAAAAGTTATTGAAATATGAAAGGAAAACTACTAAATGAGTATTATTACACGTTGTGTCTAACACATTTTTTAAAGGGTGATAACTTGAATAATATTGACTGATAAGGATCTAGTCATATTTTACTGCTGATATAAAAGTGATATATTAAATGACTTGTACATGCAGCATTTATCAAGTTAAGATTTTACCACCAGTTTCTTACATAACATTACAATTCTGTTTTCATTTGGATTTGACTGACACAGTTGTGTTTTGTTTTTTTTGCATTATATCACAAAATAGCAGGGCTGTAAAGTTTTTGATGAGAACCACAGACTAACTTTGTGAATGAACAGATTTGACATCTGGGCATCTTTTATCCAAGTACCCCATGTCTTTCCTTTCTCAAAAGACAGAATAATATGAATGCCATTAGATATCATAATCACTTTGACCTGTAAAAAAAAAAAAAAAAAATCTGGAAATCATTATTTTTTACAAGGCTGAGTGATCTTATTTTACATAGTTGAGTGACTGGCATCTCCTATGTTGTTTTGTTTTATGAATAGATGGATGGTTTCCCGTCCAGTTCTCCTGCTGTCTGACAATCATTTTGCCCCCCTGTTGTGATTGTGTGTGTGCGTGCGTGCGCTTGTGCATGTACAGTACATGCATGCATGCACACACATATGTGAGCCTCTGTGAAGTGGCCACTTAATCCCTGTCAGATTGCTGGATGACTGCATTGGCTGTGCTGTTTTTCCACCAACTGCAGTGCTCAGGGAAGTGTGTAAGTGTGTGTGCGTGTTTGTGTGTGTGTGTGTGTGTGTGTGTGTGTGTGTGTGTGTGTGTGTGTGTGTGTGTGTGTGTGTGTGTGTGTGTGTGTGTGAGTCTGACACTGTCTGACATAGTTGTAGTTTTGCACAGAAATCTGACACTATAATGACGGGACCTTCTGTCCATCTGTCTGTATGTGTGAGAGAGTGCCTGCTTGTCAGTGTGCTGGAGAGTAAAAGAGAGAGCTGGATGGAGAATTGACACTGAGTATACAACAGGGCCAGCGTGCTACAGTTTGGATGAGCTTTAATAGGCTATTCACACGACTGAGCCGAATTATATCTGGACTTGATGAAATCGACAAGTTTTTTCACATGACCCCACCTGGCATTACAGTCTCATTGGCCATGTGTCAACAGGGCTTCAAGCCATAGTAAACGCAGGTGCAGATAAAGCATAAAGGAAATGTAATATGATTTTCTTAAGCCATATTCACATATTATTTCTATCACCGAAGTGATAGTTTTGGAAGGTACAAACAAACGAAACAGGTACAGTTTATTTTGTCAGCCTCTGCACCTTTCTTTTCTCTGTCTCTATCCATCTTTGGTCAACTCATCACTCTCTTTCTTTCTGCAACTGTAGAGCTCTCTCTCTCTCTTTTTTTTTTTTGCTCTTGCACTCAATCACCTTTCCACTTTTTCCGTTATCTGTTTATTCTATCCCTGTCCAAATTCAAATACTGTAGCGATACTCTTTCTCCTTTTCCATCCTTTCCCTCCTCTTCTCTCTTTAGCTCACACTCTGCTCTGTTGCTCCTGCAGCTTTCACGAGCCACTGTTCGAGCTTCCTCTTGTCCCAGTCTCGCTCCCTTCCCTTCTTCTCTGCCTCTGTTCCTGCTGAGTGAGTGGCGGGAGCGTATTCTGTATGCCCCCTCAGTAGCCCCTCGTTTCACCATTGGCAGAGCACAGAACTAACTTGAGTTTTTGGCTGTGCTGGGGAGGGCTGGAATTTCGAGGAGGAGGCCCCGGCCAACTTGGCACAGAATGCCGCCTTTCCCCCTAACTGGAACCCCACCGGCTGACACTGCTTTAGCTGAGAGCTGAGAGCAATGAGGCCCAGGCAACCTCCCTGCTCTGCTCCCCTCTCCTCCAGTCCATAAGCTTCCAGTTCCAGACCTTAACTCCGGGTGGGATGTCTGGAAAAATTACTGCTGTATCTTTCTTTACCTCTTGACTTTGTCTGGTTCCCCCGCTGCCCCCCCCCTCCCCCCTCTGTGTTTGTCTCTCTCGCTCATTTTATCCCTCTCTCCCTTTTATTCTTTCTTTTTGTGTCTTTCCTCCTGACCTTAACATATTCTCTCATCTCTACTTGTAGATCCTCACACACTCAAGAATTTATCCTCTTATTTTCCCCATGCACCTTTTATCCCTTACCTTCCTCCCCTGTTTTTTTTTTTATCTGGTCCTCTCCCTCCTGACCTTCCAAAATAACAAAGATAAGGTTAGAAATTGTATCCCAAAGGATCAAGGGGTATGAAAGTTCTATAAAAAAGGATGAGAGAAGGAGGGAGGGCGGGTAGTAAATGTTGGAGTTTGTAAAACCTCACCTGCATGGTGTTGCACAAATGAAAACATGCTAGACACGGAAGAGAAATGTGGTGGAAGGGGTTATGATGAATCTGACCAGCTGACATTAACTGTACTCAATCCTCGCTTTACCTTTAAAAAAAAGTCACAAAAAACACATCCAGTGGTTTATTCGAAGTTACAGCTTTTCCCTGTTCTCTTTTCACCTGCAGAGGAGCCAAGCATGTGCTACTACTATGATGGTGATGGAGTGTGTGAGGACTTTGAACGAGAGACTGGTGTGAGAGACTGTGGCCTCTACACCCCCAGTGGTTTCCTGGACCAATGGGCCTCCACCGTCGAGGTTTCCCATGAGGAGAAGCCTTACTGCTCTGGTGAGGTGGCTGCTGGATACCCTGCTGTTACTAAGGTAAGATGCACAGCTCCTCCCATCTAATGCACATTACAGGTGCCCTCAGTTAAAAAAGCAAAATAGTTTGATGTAATTTATCATGTCAGAGGTTGACAAGCATTAAATTCTCCAAATGTAGACATAAAACCAAATACAGATATAGTCATGTATTCCTGCTTCAATTTTTGCTCGACACAAACAAAAAAAAACTTATTTTGCTAGTTTACCAGTTAAATAATTTTAGAGACTGGGGCATTTAATTAGATGTGTCCCATGGTGGGTGCGGATGTTTGCTGCTCTCATTAAAGTAATGCTTATTGAAGACAAGAGAAGAAGCCATTGATTCCACCTAAGCCCAGTGGAAGCATTGATCTGTTGCTGTCGCAACGCAGAGAAGACCTGATTGCCCAAAACATTAGGGTGAGACATACACACACAGACACAGAGACACAGACACAGAGACACACACACACACACACACACACACACACACACACACAGAGAGAGAGCTTTGGACAAAAAGAAGTGCATTAGGCTCAATCCTATTTAATCCCCTCTCTAATATGGATGGTCAACGCTAAGGCTTGTTGTTGAAGTATACTATCTCCTTTAAAGCCACTATTTATTATATCACTTGTCCAGTCTCTTGATAGCTTTCAGAGTATTTGTTATTAAAACCAAATGTTAACTTACTTACTTTGATGTTAAGAGTGACATCAATATCCATTGTTAAATTTTATGATCACAAATATTTTAACCCTACAAAGGAGATATGTTTTTGTTCAAACATTATTAAGGCTTTGCTCCTCTACACTGACAGTGCTGTCTCTTGTCTCTCTGAGGCATGTGTGTGATGTTGGAAGTGTGTGATGTTGGAACTGGAGCTTGTTCCCACTACTGATGATGCATTTTACAAGGCCAATGTACTGGTTATTCTCGAACAGCTGTGGTCAGGTGCCTTGCTCAAGAACACTTTGGCAAGGATTTACGCAAACAGAGGTAGGAGATTAACCAACACCACTGAAAGCATTTGATATTTATATGGCACTGCTTTGGTCTGAGCAAAAAAAAAAAAAAAAAAGGAATGTGATCCAACTAACAACATTGCAGATGTTTTATTCTCTGAGAAGAATGAGACACCAGTGGCACATGTCCATATAACCATAAAGAAAGGATTTCTGCTGTGAAGGACACATTGTTCATACAAAAAGTACTTTTACTGTGGAGAACACACTGTTCCCCAAGGGTCATATGTGATGAGATCACCTCGTTACAAGGCCACTGACTGTACACTCTATGTGAACACACAAGTGCATGTGTGGAAAATATGCAAACACAGGTTAACAAAACACTAACGGTCTTGTCACTATCTCTCTCTGCCTCTCCGCCTCTCCTTTTCAGTCTCTCTCCCTCTCTCACACATTCTGTCACCTATCCAGGAAGTACACTGTTACATCAAAAATAGTGTCCTCAAAGCCCATTCCTGTCACCGACATCATGTTGATGTAATCACTGTTTTCACTCCAGTAACATGCGCTTCAGCAGCATCAAATGCCATCTCTTCACCTCCAAATAAACTTTGACTACACTGTGTCCTTGCAGTTTCGAGCATGCGCACACACAAACAAAAAAACCAAAACACTGCGTGTTCTGGCAAACACATGCATACACCGTCATGCACATTTATTTGCTTGTGGTAGTCCCCTGGAAAATAAAGCTAACATAACACAGCCTCAAATAACTGAGTTGAGATCCTCGCTCAGGCAATGGTCCTGAGCAATTCTGCAATTGGATGCGTGTGGCTATGGCGACTGTCCTGGAGGCTCTTGCCACAGATGAAGCATGTGAGGGTTGGTTCTGGAGATGAAGAGCAGGCGAGTATAGGCTTGACTTCATTCGTGGATCCAGTTAAAATGTGGCCACTTTAGAACAACATATAAAACACCACAGTGGCTGATCAGTAGCAAAACAAAGTTATCGAAGATGTTGTCTGTTTTGAAGGATCTTTGATGATTTCTAGCCATCTGGTATTTTAATTGCTGTTTTTGCTAATGTTTTTCTTGATGGCACACAGGAATCTGCCATAGATCGCCCAACAAATAGTCATTTTTAAGGAATCTGGACTGCATTACCTCTCTAGAGTGCTCTGTTCTAGCTCTCTCGGTTTGTGGGTGATTGTTTACATAACGGGTTTGATTTTCCTGGGTGACCTTCAAGATCTGTCGGTGCAAAGGGATGAGAAAGGCATTTGATGTGATAACAACCAAGAGATCCAAAGTCCGAGCCTCAGATCCACATAGTTACTTAGGATGGTATACTGTTGATCTATGATCTTTATTGAGGTTTTGATGCAATTTTTCTGAGCAGTGTTGTCTGCCAAAAGTGCTGTGGCTTTGCTGATACAGACTCACATATTGCCCTTGACGGGAAGTTAGAAAACTGTTGGCGTAATAGACTGTTTGGCAACTTTAAGATGACTGTCATCAATATTAAAATGGCGAGGATTGAGAAATGGCGACTGCAGCTGGACTGCAAGGCTTATTTTTCTGCATTCAAGGGAGACAACACCGAATATATTACTTGTTGCGTACTTTAAATTTGGCGTGGAAAAACAGTATGAACCTGACTCATCAGGTCACCTTGTTGCAGGCTCTATATGATAAGAATGTCAGCTTTGGTGAGAACTTGCAGCATCCAACTCATTGACACTGAGTTGACTTCAGTTGTGTTGGAGCATAGCTGGACATTGGTATGTGAATGAAAAGTATTCCTTCTGCGGGTAGCAGATCAATAATTCCTGAGACTAAATCTATCTGACAACAGAGTTTTTGAGTCATTTCAAGGGAACTGATTGGTGTGAAATAAATGCTGGTGGGAGATCGGTGAAGACAGTGTACTGTAGTTACTTTTTTTTCCCTTCTTGCTCTTATCCTTCAGATCAGTACTCATTTGTCTGAAAAGTGAATAAACTGTAGCCTTGTCAGAAACTGTTGGGTAAAAAAGATTAATTGTTCTATTACTTCACTTAATCATTTTAATAATTTCACTCTCCTGCTTCAAGTCACTGAGGTATAAATGTGGAACATGTTGAGACATAGTATCTTTTCTCAAGACACAACAGTTGAGAACTTTGAGTGACCATGCATAAATAAGCTGAAAGGTAACTCTGCCAGGAACTAAGCTGCTGCCGAAATGGCTCTGGGGTTAAATAGTGCACTCGCTCTCTCTTTGTCATTCACCCACTCTCTGTATACTAACCTTAAAGTGAGTGAAGTCATGACCATGATGCTAAATAAGGATAGTAAGATCCGTACACTGGACAGGATCAATGTCAGAGATAAGGGCTGTTGGAAGGTGAACCTTCAGCCCAGTCTGAGGTCCTGAGCTCTGTGGACCAGGTTTTCATTAAGGATATCTCTGTACTTGGCTCCATTCAGCTTTCACTCAACCCTGACCAGTCTCCCTGTCCCTGCTGCTGCAAAACACCCCTACAGTATGGTGCTTCCACCACCATGCTCCACCACTGGAGATATGATGCTTGGAATTGAGACCAAATAGTTAAATCTTGGTTTCATCAGACCAGAGAATCTTGTTTCTCATAGTCTGAGAATCCTGTAGGTGCCTCTTTACAAACTCCATGAAGGCTTTCGCGTGTCTTTCACTGAGGTGAGTCTTCTGTCTCGCCACTCTGCCATAAACCCCAGATTGGTGCAGTGCTGATGGTTGTCCTTCTGGAAGTTCCTCCCATCTCCACACAGGATCCCTGGAGCTCAGCCAGAGTGACCATCGGGTTTTTGGTCATCTCTACGAAGAGTCCTGGTTGTTCCAAACTTTTTTCCATTATAGAGGTTGTGTGCTCTAGGGAACATTCAATACAGCAGAAAATTTTGAAGCCTTCCCTGGATCTGAGCAGATCTGAGCTCAACACAATCCTGTCTCTGAGCTTTGCAGGCAGTTCCTTCAACCTCAATGGCAGCTTTCTTTTGCTCTGATATGCATTGTCAGCTGTGGTGCCTCATATAGACAGGTGTGTGCATCACGTCCAATCAGCTGAATTTACCACAGGTGGACTTCATGGTGTAGAGTAGCACCTGAGGTAAATTTCATAGCAAATAGTCTGAATACTTCTGCCAATGAGATATTTCAGTTTTTCCTTTTTAATAAATTAGCAAACATGTCTAAAATTCTGTCTCCACTTTGTCATTATGGGGTATTGAGTGTAGATTAATGAGGGGAAAAATGAAATGAAATTATTTTAGCATGAGGCAGCAACATAACTGAAGGGGTCTGAATACTTTCCAAATGCACTGCAGAATACCCTCTCACTCAACCACACTCCCGAGACAATGTCATTACTGCAGCATGAAGCCAAAATGACAGTAAAGTTCTCTGCTGGAGTTGGTGTCTGGTTAACCACTAGCATTCATCCCGCAATATGTACCATTATTGTCCTTCTCGTGCTTGTTTGTGTGCTGGTGTCTGTTCATGTGGGAGAGAGATGAATAAAGAGCAAGAGGCAAACTGAGGCCCAGAAAGAGGTTATAAGTGCAAGGGGAGTGCACAAAGGAAACCAATATTAAGTGTCTAAGCAAGGTGTTGGGCCACCACAAACCACCAGAACAACTCCATAGCCCCTTGGTTTCTCCAAATCTCTGGATATCTACTGGAAGGAAGAGCACCAGTCTCCTCAAAAGGCATTCCCTCATTTCTCAGGTCTGAGAGTAACAAACTGGACTAAGAACTGGAGCCATATTTTATCTGATAGATTAATTTAAAAACTTGGACGTGAAAAAAATGAACTACTCTCCCAAACTTTGCCGTATTACCATGTTGTCAAGCACTTGAAAAAATGGCTCGCAAATGAGCCTGTGCCAGTTGTAGTAATTGGTTTTATCAGAAACCAACAGCACATTGTCCTGTCTTGCTAAAAACTCACTTCTTCCTTTGTGGTTTAATTTAATCATGTTTCCGTGTTCATGGTTCACTGGTCTTTGGTAGAGTTGGACTAGAGATGTGTTTCCCTGATACAGAACAATGCTAAAGTGTAACTTACTCTCTGTGTGTTTGTGAGTGTTTTATGTTCTGAATGAGTGTGTTGGGGGTGAGGGAAGTTGATAGTACATCATTTCCTTCTGATCTAGTAAACAAGTCCTGTATTGGCTTTGTGTATCAGCTCCGTTTGATGTCTAAAGACAGCGTTTCTGTGTGTGTGGGTCTGTGTGTGTGTGTGTGTGTCTGAGAGAGAGAGCAAAGCGGGCAGCAGTGATAGGGATCTTTGCGGATGCAAGAAAGCAACAACAGCGCAAGAAGGCACTTGAGGAGAAAGAGAGATCATGTATCTGCACGAAATCTCAAGTGCTATGCACTTTTGTTTGTGTGTGTGTGTGTGTGTGTGTGTGTGTGTGAATAAGGGGTATACAAAGCAATATATTTCTAATGTAAATCAAACAAACATAGAGGGATACTGAAACACGTAATTTATCCATTGAATGCAATGGTGAATGATAAACTCGATATGCAGCATTAGTGTATGAGAGTTTAACTTTTTTGCTTAACTTGAATCTTCTCGCATCAGAGCAAAACCAAGGAGAAGGATGGGCGAATGCTACCCACATTCAAACCACTGCTGAGGGAGAGTTCAGCAACATAAGAATAAATGGTGTATGGAGCCATAAACACATACTGCCCATTTGTACACAATAGCTCAGTAGCCTGCAGTCCACCTTACAGAATGTAATCGTGTGCTAGATCTTTGTAAGGATGACACACATTCATTTTTGGGTCATGGAGTGTGAATCCCAGCACTGACTTCTAGAGGTAAAAAAAAAACTGCAATGGTCGTGGTTGAGGTGGCTGTGGTTCACGAGGTAGAACGGGTCGTCCGCTAATCAGAAGGCCGGTGGTTTGATCCCGATCTCCTCCAGTCTGTTCATCGAAGATGCGGAAGCCTGAATTGGTCCTGATGGCTGTTCCATCAGTGTATGGGCGTGGTGTATGAATGGGAGTGTGAATGGGCAAATGTGGCCTGGGCTTTGAGTGGTCTCTAAGATTAGAAAAAGGCTATAGTCCATTGACCATTAGTGATATAGTTATAGTTGATGATAAATAAGGGGTAATTCCATTGTGAAATAGGGATTAAAGCCAAAACAGAGGAAAAGAATAACATGCAGATTGAGAAATGCGGCAGTCAAGTGCTGTTAAACCAGAAATAATGATGAAAGATATATAACGATACATTATATGATGGCTGAAATGACATATGACATAATGTAGGGAATCAGAACCATAAATGACAAATGACTGACGGGGGAACAGATGTGGTTAGCGGTTGTAATTGGAGGTACAACAATCTGGAAATTAGTTTGACCGACAGTCTTACTGCAGTCAAAAGAAAATACATCACTGAATAAAAATTATTGTGAAAGTAGAAAATGGTCCAAAACCATTGGCCATTCCCACATTAAAATGTCCTCAAAATGAGCAGTTTGATCCAATCAAAATACCATATGGACACCAGAGAATGTATGAAGTTAATAAAGTTGAGACACATTAATGATCACAAAAATGCATAACTGCCAGTATAAAATTCTATCCAGGTTTAGTAGCTGTGTTGTTTTTAACCTTTTTGTTCCCTCTTTCAATGTCCGACTTATTACACAATGTTGTAGAGGGCCTCTCATCTAAAATTCGGGGCTACCTGTGAATACAGTAAGGTGGCTCAAGCTTATTTAAAAGACTATCCCTTTTCCCTTGATCAAGCTCACACACAGGTACACAGTTAGAGACACACAGGCAAACATACACACACACACACACACACACACACACACACACACACACACACACACACACACCACAAACACACTCACAGTGCCGACTCCATGCAGGATTGTAGGGCAGGTCCATAGGGGACTGAAATGTACTACTGCTGTCTTTGTGGAGCAGAACATAATGTTCCCCCACTACCACACCATGGAATATGGTGAGCCAGCTCAACTTGCTCTAGGGGGATTGGATTGGAGAACTGGCCCTAGCAACTAACCTGTGTGTGTGTTTGTGTGTGCGTGTGTGTGTGTGTGTGTTTGTGTGTGTGTGTCTGTGTGTGTGTATGTGTGTATGTGTGTGTGTGTGTGTGTGTGTGTGTGTGCGCGTGTGCGTGTGCCCATGTGCTTGTAGTCATGTATGTGTGCAGTCTGCTTGCCTCCATGTACATGTGTGTAGATGAGTTTGTGTTAGCAGGGAGGGTGCATGTGCATTTAAACTTTAAGATCAAACAGCAAGCCAGGTGATTTCTCCAGAGAGGGCTGCTGCCCAGGCAATCTCTGACGCAACCACTGGGCACCCCTGGAGAACACTCCCCTTAATTATACATAAGCAACAGAAGGGATAACATTTTAGTTCTCTCACGCTGCAAGAAATTGCCTATATATGAAGTTCACCCATCTCGAGATGTAAAACAAACATATGTGCATGAGGTCTGGATTAAATAACCTCCACTGCATTCATCTTTAGGTAAGTAGGGGAAGGAGAGGGAGAAGAGAGGCACTGTAAAGGAAACGATTCTGACTAGTAAAAACAAGGAAACAATAACTGGCCCAGTTTTGTCCCAGGTCCCAAAAAAGCCGGCAGTGTGTGTTTGTGTACTTAAGTGAAGGATACATGCATACCGTATATAGGCTACTGCAGAGTGTACATACACATTTGCACACATTTCCCCATGCATATACATGCAAACAAACACACAAGAAAAGTTACACATACGGTTGCACAAGCTGAAACACACACACGCACACACACACACACACACACACACACACACACACACACACACACACACGCATGCCCACAAAAACAAAAGCTCATACAGTAGCCGAGCTGTTGCTTTCAGCAGTACAGGAGGGCCAGCTACTCTGGCACTGTCTCTCTCACCAAACATTCCCCCAAACCACACAGCCCTCGTCAGGCACGGTGCCAGTGACTTAAGCGTGTGGTAACATTAAAAAGAAACCTCTGGGATGGCGTTCCTTTTTCCCTTTTACTTTTCCCGTTTCAATTATTATTGTGGTCCTGCCATGTGGAAACCTCATTGTGGCTGGTGTATTTTTTTTCATGGCACTGATGACCCCCCCATAACATTTTCAAGCTGTTAATATGCAGGGTTTTGGCCCTGTTTTATTGAGCATAGGGGGCCACTGAATGAGGGACATTTAAATTCTCCGCAGACCCATCTGTTTTCAACTTGCTGGCATTGTATGCTCACCAATCCCTATACATTAGTTTGTGGTCTGTGTTCCCTACCACCCAGTCACTACCCATGTCTGCCCTGATGAGACTGGGATAGGTAAACTGCATAATTGCAGCCACTCACTAACTTTTACAGCCCCATTCTCAGTACGCCATGGAAGTCGCCCATCATTAGCCCTGGACCAATGAGACGGTGAGCTTCAGTGGGTATGGGTGGGGCTGGGTGACAGGACATTACCTCACACACCAGGCGCTCACCAGCATTCCTGTAAACCATGGGATGGTGCTTGGAAACTCATACTAGTTTCTCTCTGTTGCTCTTTCTCTTTTTCTCTTCACAAATGCCTCACAGATGCTCACTCCTGCTTCCCATGCTCAGGCTTCAAATTTTTATATATACGCCTTTAACAAAGAGAGAAAGAGGAGTGCAAAAGAAATACCTGTTGATGGAAATAGACACATTTTAGGAGGTTGTGTGACAAGATAAATATCCTCTTATGAAGTGCTTTTCTTTGCATTTGCATGTGTCCAAAGTCCAACAAACCAGATTACAGCCTGACCTCACAAAGTCACACAACAGGACCTGAAATAAAAATGCTCTGCAGGTATCCACAGTTCCTGATGTACCAGCCCTTACACAGATGACACTGGGTGGCAAAAAAAAAAAAAAAAAAAGAATAAACATTTTAGATGTTGTAGTGATTATGTTCACTGCTGAAGTAAACGACTGACTGAAGGCGAGAACCATGCCCAAAATACTGAGACTTAAAACAGTGGGGTTGGAATCATTTCGGGGGAATGGGAACATGGAAATTGGTGTAGACAAGAGGAGTTGTGGGAAAGTTGGTTGACAGAGATAAATTCCAACAGTCTTAACAACAGAAATGCTCTTACAAGCCAATCCACTGATGATATCTAGCAGTGATTTTTTTTTTTTTTTTTTTCGCATTTTGCCACATGGTACATAGCATGTGAGACATTATGTTGTCATGATGGCGTCCTCGTGTCTGTCTGAGGGTAGACGTGATACGTTGTTATGATCTCCGCTCCACAACTCAACAATACTTAACAGGAAGCTTCTATGTAATCATTTTTGAGCATCATGCTGAATACCAGTACCTATAGATGAAACTGCTGCAGCACCTTAACATTCTGAGAGTGATTTGTCAAGACACTGTCACAGAAATATTTGTAAGTTAATTTGTTACTGTGACTAGTTTAATTATTGACCCTGCTAGGTGTGGATGAGAGGGCATGCCATTAAAGAGAACAATCTCTCTCTGTTGTTTCTTTGCGTTGTGTAGTGTGCAGCGCAAAGCAAAGAGAAATGAGTGTAGAGAGTCAGAAAAGGCCACAGTTGCACTAAGCTCTTCCTCAGGCTCCCTCGCCGTCCTCTGGTGTTTGGAGGATACAGGAAGGACCTTTGTGGGGCCTCCTAAATGTCTGAGGGCCTCAGTAGTCTTCTCGAGAACATATGGCCCATGTTTGTGTGCGTGTCAGTGAGGTTTATTGATTTGAATCCAAGATAGGACATTTTGAAAATCTGGAGGCTTCAACATCAGTAACCGAGCCAAGGTGGGTGTAACATATGTGTATGTTTGTATTTGAGTCTGTGTGTGTTTGAACGTGGATATGTGTTATGTGCAGGCATCCCTCTGAAAGAAGTGATCTAACGTCACACTGGCACTAAATCTCTGTCACAGGGGGGAAAGGCTGTAGTTGAGGTACATTATGTTATTAGGGCCATTATTATTGTCATTACTCTGTCTTTGCTAGCAGTGGAGCTCACTGTTTCCCCCTTTCTAAGTTTATGTATTGTTTTATGCTCTTAATGAATGTTTTTACAGTACAGATATATTTTCAAGGTAATGACTCTGACAGTTGCACTCTCTCTTTCACTTCACCTTTATTTCCTTTGGTTTCCCCTGGCTCAAGACACTTAGCTCTCCTTTTATCTGAAGTGGTGATTTACAAACACCAGTTTGTGTCTACAGACCAGGGGTTGGCTGTTGTCTGCCAGTCTGACTAGCCAGCTGGTACAAATTAAGACCATGTGTGTAACTGTGTGTGTGTGTGTGTGTGTGTGTGTGTGTGTGTGTGTGTGCGTGTGTGTGTTTTTGAGTTAAGAAGTTGAACTGATATCTCCAGTGTTGCTGGGACTGTTTTCCAAGGAAGGCGAGAAGTTGTTTCTTTCCAAATAGACATCTCAACCTTTAACTTACGTACCTGGAATAGTACTAAGTAATAATGACTGCTACATTCTTGTTATGAATCAGAACAAGGGAACCATGTGTTTAGCATGAGTGGGGATAGGAGAGGCAATCAGAACTAAGCATTTTTGTTTTGTTGTTTTACTGAATTGGCATCCCCTTTGCACAACGGTAATGGTTTCCACTTAGAAGCAATTACAACATTACATTACCACATTCGATTTTCTCGTCACTTGTAACGATTTCAAAGTAGCTATTTGTACGTTTTGCTATTGCTACATAGCCAGCGTTAGCATTAACAGCTGTTTACTTACCAGTCTAGAAGAAACGTTGCGAGTTCAGCATCAAACTTTACTCCTTTACTCGCCAAGAGCTGTGTTCAGCAGTAAAGAGGCAACACAAATGTTAAGACTTGTCTCTACCATGTGTTTTCTTCTACTGAGGTTAGCATGCTAACCAGCTAGCCCCAGCCTGTCTTGTCACTTTCTGATAGTGATGCACTGTAGCCTCCAATCTGCCCCGAAGACCTAGCACTTTTCAGAGGGCGTATTATAACCTCTTGTCTTGTAAACGCAACAATGACTGACACTCTTGATAAGCAACAGTCACCACAACCACATCCTGGTAAGAAAACGTACAAATAGCCCCTTTAATCGTCCATTTTTTTAACCTCACAAACAAAGGATCTGCTATATCCTTCTCTTACTTTTTCCAACTGAGGAACTAGATTCTTTGGACTGTCTTTTGTCAACAGTTCCTCCTATGAAATTGTAGTAGTAATCAAGTGATTAATTTAAAGATCTTCGGGCAGGTAATATATTTTATAGGTACAACAGACTGACAGTGGGCAAACAACAACAGGTCTTAGTTTAGATGCATATGTGCTGTTTTCTTTACTACATTTACATATTTTGTCTTTCCCTTTCCTGTAGGATCCATCCATTAAGTGTTAACCTCCTAGCATTGTTTATGACGCCTGTTTGGCCTCTCTGCTGAAGGGGTCAATAAAGTGATGCAATGCAAGCACACTGGACACAGTATCTATTAACAACAACATGCACACACATGCAAACTTTTGCGTCGTCTTTATTTTAAGAGTAAACCTTTGTGTGCACAGGACGTGTGGCTTTGAATACCACATCTAACAAAGATACGGTGAATAACATGCATGACATCAACTGCTTTCTCTTCCAAATGCTATTCGGTGAACATTCCTAATATTAGGGGCGGGCTGATTGATCAGGGCTTGCAGAAGGTCTGTGATAAAGGAAATCGCATCTGTTTTTTATTTGGTCTCATTGGACTCAGATGATGTATTAGCAATAAAAGTTTATTTTTAAAATCATGCTTTTTCTGAGACAGATTATAAAATGAGGCCGAAAAAGGGCATGTCAAAGACATAGAGAGAAGTTGACTTCTTTGGTCAATAACAGGTAGACTCTCTATAGTAGAATTAGTTAATGCTTTGATGTTTTGTGCAGATGTTAGTGGTACAGTGTTTGTGCTGCTGCCACTCTTGTTAAAGTGGTTGAAGTAGCCTTTGTATATTGACAATTGTAGCCATATGTTGTGAACTTGCACTTCGGTGTAAAATGATCAGGTTTTGTTACTTAACCTTTGATAAAGTGAGTGCTATAAATGGTTCTGGGCTCCCCTCCCTCTTTTCTCAGTGCATTAATCAATACATGTGCCTTCTACTATCCTCAGGGACTAACTGTTGAGAATGCATTTACCAGTCCTTAAATAACACCTGATCATGGTACAAACCAGACACAGGAATCTTCATCCATGATCTCCTGTAGTCTGACATTTGTTTTCAACTGTAGGAGTGCTTGCCAGCTCTTAGTTTAAAGAACTTGCTGGATTTTTCACATTTCCTAGCAACACAAAAGCATTAAGATGAAACGTTCTATACTAATATTTCACATATATATAATATATATATAATAGGCTACAAAATGTGTAATGATGATTTTTTTTGTTTGTTTTTTGTCCAGTTTATCATTTTTATCATTCTGGTTATTATTTTTGTTTTTATGAAAGCCTTTAGGTTGCTGATTCTTAAATACACCTTCTCAAAGTTAAGCATTTTACAGTAATTTTTTCACTTTGATATAACAGCAGTGAAGAAAAAAAAATCCTTTCAAAGGTTTGTTTGCCTGAACATGAATGAACTTGAATTAACCTGATTACAAAGGCTAAAACTGGGTTATGTGTATGTGTGTGCGTGCATGTGTGTGCGTGTGTGTGTGTGGTGTGATCAAAGGCTGAACCTTAGATTGCACTCTGGCGCTCTTGATGAAAGTGTCTTTGGAGTTTTATAATGTGTGCAAAAGCAGACTAAGACACTGATGCATGTAAGAGCAGGAGCAATGTGGAAGTCATCATGGACATGGACATTTCATTTGAAAATGAAATACGTAACACATTTAAAAATGGACAACAGACTGTAACATTGTGCTTTAATAAAACAAACAAAAACAAACTCAAATCACAGTGAGGACGTCCTGGGTTTGAATCCAGAACTTGGCCAGTGCCTGTACAGGTTTTCTTCCAGAGACTCCTGTTTCCTCCCACAGTCCAAAGACGTCCAGGTTAGGGTACCCAGCCACTCAACCAATATGTGGTGGGATAGTCTCAAGCCCTCTGGGACCCTGCTAAGGATGGATGGATGAATGGATGGATGGATGGATGGATTTTTATTATCATCACCAACCTTACCCCCTCTGTTAATGACTAAATCACATCAATGACAAATCTATTCAGTGTTTTGACTTTTGCTATCGCATGGTGAGGAAGTTGGAGGAAGTGTAATGAGCCATGGGAGACTTGTGAATTACCTCCTACTGGTGTGACACTTGATGGGGGGTGTTTGCTTGAGGGCAAGGGTTTTGGCAAGCCAAGCAGTGTTTGTCTCCAACAGTAGGCTGTTAGAAAAACACACCAGGAGATGAGGGGGAAGGAAAGGATGAGAGGTGGAGGGATGTGGAGGAAGGTGTAGCTAGTGCCACCTGTGTTTACATGAATAAGTCATCAGTTTTCACATGGAAATGGTTTTGTCACCTGCTCTGCCAGTGAATGGTTAGCAATGGAAACAGTTCCTCTTGACTTCAGTTCATTAGCAGACCTTCAGTGCCTTTAAAGCATATTGGTAATTAAGTCATACAGTCAGGGAGAGTTAGTCAGACTGGTGCGTGTGTTTTTTGTCAAGGCCAGACCAAAGCTGGGGTTGGGCTGGGAAGTAATGTTGGACTCTGGGAAGCTCTGCACTTGCCAGAGTAAAATAACCGTTGGTTTCAATTTAGTTTCTGTGTTTATTACATAAACATTTAGCAAATGACTGTTTTTTAGTGACTGGAAATCTCACAGATGGTTTTGTGCATTCACAAAAACCTGGAATGAAAAATGGAGATCTACACAACTGCACTCAAATGGAGTCCAAAGTCTCAGGTGTTTCTCACCTGCATTTCTCATTTCTGCCACTTCAGCTCTGAGCAGAAAGGTCACGTCAACAGATCTAGGGGACAGATATATGGACAGATAGCTGGTCTGGCCAGTTTTCCACGGTGGCAGGATCTTACAGTAGCCTCTCTAGCAAAACTCTCATGTTACTGGTGTCTCATTTCACTAGCTCAGGGCAGCGGGCGAAACTCGTTGTCCTTGGGTATCTGCCCTCTCTCCCCTTTGTCTGTCTTTATCTATTGCTCAGTAATCTTTTAACATTTCACCTCTCCCACTTTTCCTACCGTTTAATCAAAATGCCCCGTCCATCTTTAAATCTCATGCCGAACATCATCCCAGCATAGCTAATGAGGTGATAATGTGTGGGGCCTTTGAACTTATGTCAGCACAGCCACAGCAATGTAGTACTTTTGAATTCAGTTGCATTGTTTTCACTTTTAAAGCTTTGCTCTGCCATTATCTCTGCTTCTGATAAGGAGTGGTAATGTGAGAAGTTTAGCAGCCAATCACCACTCCTGAGCTGTTTTTTCCTGAATAATCTACGTAGGTACACACAGGTGGCTTGCCATAGTAGTCAGCAAAAAATAGAACAGCCTCAACAGCCTCTGGGCATTGAAAGTTGAAAATAGTAGATTGGAGGCCAAGTCCCATTATGGCGAAGTTCAGTTAAATTTCACTCTATGACAGTTTGGTTTGATAAGCATTTCTGACTGTATACAGTGTATCACTTTATTACTTCTAACATTACCTATATTATATCCTAGGCCTCAATTTATTTATTTCCCATATACAGGCTTCTTTTGAGGTATAGGGTTTAAGCTGACCCTTATTTCTACAATGCAAAAGTGTAATATAAATCTAAAGGGATTATTAGATCAACCTGTTTGTGTTTGTCTCTGTGTGGAAACTAACAACAGCAGTAGTTCATTAGACATTATTGAGTTTGCCCGTCACCAGACCAATCATAACCATCATTAAAGGTTAGTTGCCAATCCATGCAACAGGTGAGTATGGCTAGAATGCCGAGACAGCTTAGACAACATGCCAAACAATAAGGGAGAACAGGCATACACCACAGTGAGTAATGACAGTAGTGAGTAGTGACGATACAGGTGCTTCATAAAATCATGAAAACTCTCTGAGGGCTTCTAGTGGACAGGTGTGGCATGACAGGGTTAAAGAAGTCAGCACAAAAACAGAGGTTAGCACAAGGAATAATCAGAGGGAAGGGGAGAGGGACACGGGGCGTGCGACACATGACAGGGTGCTGGGTTTGTTGACGAGACACAAACAAACAGTGCTTCAATGAATGCACGTCAGCTGCACGTCAGCCCAAACAGCTGACAAACAGCTGACAGTTGTGGAAAAACAAGGGTCACCGCATTGTCAAAAGGTCAGACTGTAACCAAATTTAAGGTTTTTCATAGATAAGTACAGTGTGTAAAATACGTACAAGTTAGCTACACAGCTTGCGCTCATTTTAACAGAATTCTAGCATGTTGTCTTTTTTTTGTCAAACTTTAAGGTTTGTTGTGATGACAGACAATTTGGAAAAAGTCCAAGCACCTCAGAGATGATAACTGACAACAGGAGCAGCTGACACTCTCAAAGTGTAATTGCTTGTTAGCCAATAAATCACATATACCACATGTTTTGACTTTTTACATGTATAACATAGCAGAATCCATCTAAAAATGGAGAAAACAGACTTTATTTTGAAGGATGCCTCCAAATTAACAAATTTCCTTCTTTTCTCTTATGTTTCCCTAGACATGTCAGTCCAAGGTGTTCGATCTATCAGATGGAGTGTCCCAGTATGCATGGTTCCCCTGTCGTGAGGCCCATGAGTCAGCCTGGGGATATCCGAGCTATTGGCTCAAGGTAAGACTTACTGTATATCCATCAAATATGGCCCAGGTGACATCTAAAAAGGAAATGCACTCAGTTACCTGGTGGGGGAACAATAGTTCATGTCAAACTGCTGTACTGTCACCTCGTTTTGCTGCAACTTGAGAGGGTGAAGGACCAAGGAGAGACCTTGTAAGTGTTTAGTTCTTTTCTGTCAAGCAGAAACACATCCAACTCCTGATAGCATTTGAATAAAAATGAGACTATCCGCAGGCCGCTTCGAGGAAAGGCTTTCACAGACATCTAGTTATTAAAGATTTTGTCCTTAACTTTACACTTTTCCTTCATTCAGGCCCACTTTTCTCATCCCATGGTGGCAGCGGCAGTGATTATACACCTGGCTGCTGATGGGACTGGCTACATTGACCAGACTCAGTGTAACATCACTGTTCAGCTAGTGGACACCAAGGAGGGCATCCATAGTCTTGGTGAGAACTTCCTTATCTTTATATTACAACCCTCTTAATTCAGCTTTGGTGTCAGATTACTAAATATGATACATATGAGTGGAAAGCAATCATCTACATGATGCAGAATGAAACCTTAAGTACACCAACATGCGATCTACTCCTCTCTTTCATCCTTTTATTCTCTCCTTATTCACCTTTAAGGTGTGATTAACATTTTCCACTCTGGTTCCCTCCACAGGTGAGTGGCGTCTCAGCTGCCGCACCAACCCTCTGGTGATCCCAGTGAACCACGACCTGTCCGTGGCCTTCTACCACACCAAGGCCATCCTGGTCATGTTTGCCTCTCGCCTTGTGGCCATCTCGGGTGTAGGTCTGCGCTCCTTCCAGTCCTTTGACCCCATCACTATAAGTGGTTGCCAGAGCAATGAGATCTACAACCCCACAGGCCAGAGGTGAGCCCGAGAAACATGGAAATGGAGCACTGGTGCGCATGAGTGTTGCATATGTTAGACACACATTACAGTCCAGAAGCATTCATATTGAAGTCGTAAGATTATGTGCATTTACACGACCATGCTGTCACACACAGATACACAAACTAACACCAAGTCTGCATATACCCACTTACGTATGTTACATACTGTGCAAGTCAGTTTTATATACATATTTATACAGCCCCAGATTACACATTTGTCTCAGAGACAAAAAAGAAGAACAACAGAGGAGGGATCCCTTCTCCAGGACAGACAGACATGCAGTGCTGTACATTCAGAGCAGACAAAAGGCAGACAAAAACTGTCCTCTCTACCACCTTGAAAGAGGACAGACTGCACATACACATGAGATGCAAGTCAAGGTTACCATTCACTCGAAAGGTAAAAGAGACAAGACACGTTAACAACCGTGTTTCTATATGTGTATCTGAGCTGGAGGGAGAGAGAGTCTTGTGTAAATTAATGGCGCCAACAAGCTGTTTAATGTTAGACGTCTGACCGAAGTTATAGCTATAACAGTAAAATTTTCTATGTAACAAATATAATTTAACTGGGAATTTATAATCAATTTGGACCTCTTGCTGCAGCCCACAAATTCCTAACCACGCTGCATCCAACACTAAATCTTGTTTACATTGTTTTGTATTGGCTGTAGTGCACACTGCATAAAAATGTCCCTTTTCTTTCAAAAATCATGCCAGAATAGTTTTTTCTCCAATAGTTTATGCAATAGTCAATACTACACTGAGGTTATGCCATTTTCTCATGTCTATCCTGTTAATTAAATAAATGACCTCTCAATCAGGCATCAAAGGTGATAACTTTAAGATGTTAGCAAGGCCAACAAAAGAATTAGTGCCTATTCAGCTATAAAACTCACAATTTTGAGTGTGCCGTACCTTTAACTTTAACTACTAAACACATGATGTCAAGTCCCTCCTCACAAGTATAGCTAAACCAGACCACACACACGCACAAGGAGTCACAATTTACCAATTTCCACACCACTGTCATGCATAAGACAATTCATACTGATGATGCTCCCACAGCCCTTTCAACAAGAAATGCACTAATAAACACCACAATACACAAAGAGTGGATGGTCGGGGGGTCTGTGTGGAGAGATAGAGCTGTTTGTGGCTTTTGTTGTGTGCCAGTGAGACATCCAAGAGCACCTAAATAGATTAAAACTATTGTGTATCTGCATCAGCCAGGAAATTGTTTGTTACCGCACACACATGCTCACACACACACACACATGCACACACACACACACAGAGTAGTTGCTTTCCCTCAGAGTTCTCGCTGACTTTCCTTCCTTTCATATTCTTTCCACTTTATCTAATATCCAGAGGCTCTTGAAAACTACATGTTTATACGATGGCAATTCAACCAGACATGCCAACTTATCCTCAGCAGTTTTGACTTGAACACGCTACAAGCTGAATGTTGTAATAAAGTATTGCGATGAGTTTATTATTGGCGGGTCTGTCCACACATCAGGAGAGAATCCTGGCTCTCTGTGTCATTGATCTGTTTCTTTTCTTTAATCAACTCCAATTCATCATCTTCATTCTGTCGTCTATACCCCACTTTCAAAAAACTTCTTATATCTCCTCTCCATTTTGCCTCACTCCATCCATATTCCCATCCCATCTCGACTCCCCGTCCTCTGAATCATATCTGTTATCCCGTGCTGTCTTCCCATCCTTTTCTTTCACACCCCTCGTCCTTTCCCTCAAACTGTTTGCCATCTCCTTCTTAATTCTCCCCTTTCTGTGCCTCCTGCTCCCGCTTTCCCTCTCTCATTCTCCTGGGCTGAGCAGCACATTTCCCGTAATACTTATGCCTCCACAAAACACCACATCCCCTTTTCCCTGACTTGTTAACAACTGGAGCTATTAACATGACTCAGTCTTATGTTCCATGCTTGTCTGCAAGCACATGCACATATATGTATTCCCTTTTGTCGAAGTTTTTCGCACCAGTTTTTTTTCTTCTCACTTTGATGTTTTTACTCAATTTTTACACTCATCAACTCTTACCACATCAAGAATTGTTGTTTTCTAGTCTACATGGGATATTCACACTATTTTTGTTCTGTTCTCTCTTTTCTATTCTATTCTTCTTTTTGTCGTACATACTATGCTATTGTGCTGTATACTGTACTTCTCATGCACAGTGTAGGAGGAAAGTTTTCCAGGTAGTTAATTGTAATTTATGTCAGAAATTCCAGAGTGACTAGCAGAAAACCACAAAGAGATTTTGTTCCAAGCCAAAGTGTCCACAGAGGAGGCTTCTAGGCTTCCCTAGTTTGTCCTTAAAAACCCTAGGCGTTAGGGACTGCTGCTCTTGTGCCTTAGCATCTTGTCAACATTTTAATTATGAGTTCATTTGGTTTTACTTTAACTTTCTTCTAACACCAGGTGTTAGACATAAGGGATAATATAGGTACATACGAGGTTTGCATCATTAATAATTTGAGAGAAAAAGCATAGAAAGTCTGAACAGAAGCAAGAAAACAAATGGATGAAAAGAGCAAAATAGAGATTCCATTGGTGCAGGAGTGAGTTTAACAATGTTTCTCCAGACCTGTATTTTCTTACATCCCCTTTCTCTCTCTCTCTCTCTCTGTCCCTTTCTCTCTCTCTTTCTCTCTCTCTCTCTCTCTGTCGGCTTCATAAGGGAACCCTATACTGTAGAATGCGGACTGTTGTAAAAAGGTGCCTTGGGCATCCAAGCATTCCAAGAGCATGAAATGCCTTCTCCATCAGGCTACCAACACAGAGCTGTGGCCAAACTCTGCCATTGTAGCCTGCACAGAAATATATCCTGTCGCTCTTAATTCTCAAACTACACTCGTCGTGCACACAGACACCCCTTTCATGCGCATAGCAAATATAGCAATCTTTTTTCCATGTGGTTTATTGATTTGATATATTAAACAGTCATTGATGGATGGATGTGGTTGACTCAATGCGTAGCTTTTCTGTTTGTGAACAAATGTGTGACTGCTTCCATGTTTGAGTGTCTGCAGTGTTATTTTATACACTAAATTTATGTTGGTTGTAACTTTAAATGTGGTTTTTAGTTTCTCTCTCTCTCTCTCCCTCCCTCTCTTGCTTTCTTTTACCCCCCCCCACCCCACCCTGACACCCTGCACACACACACATATACACACACAAACACTCCCTCATAGTTGTGTACATTATTCGTGCGAAGCCATTGACTGCCAGGAACCCTTAATCCGCAATGCAGAGCTCAAGTGCAGTAGCCCTGGCCGCCACTTCTACAATGGGGACCGCTGCACCATCTCCTGCAACTCTGGCTACGTCCTGCAAATCCACCAGGATGATGACATCATCAAGAGCCAGGTAAGCACACTGCTCTACACACTTGTTTAAATGCATGCGGGCAGTTAAAGAGCTCAGTGCATAAAGAGGCACATGAATGCATAAATGTACACATGCAGACCCTTAAGTGCAAAAAGCATTTCTGCAGCATATGGGAGGATGCGTGCAAACATAAATTTGCGAATGCACACATTGGACATGCATTGATGCAAACTCAAGTACACAAATTGCCATATAGAGAGAGGTGCAAACGCGCTTTTCCTCTGCTCTCCTCTCTATCTCTGCATTTATTTTGTCACCTGCAAAAACTAGGCTTGGCACGGCAAGCCTCTTGGGAGAATGACATCATCAACATCCAGGTAGATACGTGCTGCACTGAGCAGCGGAGATGCCCCAGTCTCCTCCTCTTGCTACACATATACAAACACACACATGCACGCACACACCACACATATTCAGCACAAGCACAGACATAATAGTGTTTAGTCTCTTGCTGAGCATGCCGCACCATCACCTCAAACAGTCACTTTGTATCGCTACTCCACCGGGACGATGACATCATCGCATAGTGTCTGCTCCCTCTCCCTCCCTCGCTCCATCCTTGCTCATTTCGCACACATTGAAGTCTCTGTTTAAGGGCAGAGATTTGCTGCCGCTCTCGCACAGCAGAACACATTAAATGCTTCCATGTTGATGCCAACACATAGACAGCAAAGTACAGACAATCTCCTGCATAAACAGGACGCAGTTGCGGACAGATAGAGTATGCACACAGATGCATGCACACCACACCACAAGTAAACAAACAAACAGGGTAGTTGACACCGCATCGTAAACCTTTTGGATTGGGGCCAAGCTGCTGTAAAGGCCATATGAACACTTTATCCTTCTCCATGGCTCTGTAAAGCAGTCTGCAAGACAATCTATTAATGCTCCCTCAGAGAGACGGGAGGTTCAGAGAACAAGGTAGATTTTGTTTTTATGTGTATTTCAGTCTGGAAAAAAACATGCCTGTACTGCTGTATGTGTAGGTGTTTTTGTTTGTGATGGTGTGGCACGAGTAATGGACAGAAAATTTAAGACAAGAAGCTGGGGGGTGGGGGGGTGGGGGGTGTTTACAGAATAAATCTTTTAATTCATTTTTTTTCTTTTGGTATTCATTCTTCCTCCCATCTTTCACATGGCTGCTGCTGGGATCTGTAACTTGTCATAACTGGAGAGTTTCCCTCCGTCCTTCACAAATATACTATATGTTTGCGTACATGCACGGAAACACATTTACATGCACATCCATACATACTGTATGTACAATCACTATCAGAATAGTTCTCCAATGAGTCTGCACAGACTTCTAATTGCATTAGATTTTGATTGACAGTGCGCTATGTGGCTATTCATCAATGTCAGTTCATCTAGTGATAAATTATCCTTTTCAGAGAGGGAGAGGCACCAAAGTACAGACAAAGTGGGGTGAAGGGGGGCAGGAGAGAACAGAAAAGGAAGTGGGGCTGTGCCAAAAAACATTTTCTTAGACTTTGAGCTGTCACTCATCATTTGTGGCAGACCTTCAAAGGTATTTAGAGGACCTGCTATTTATGAATAACTTTTTTGCATCCATTCACTCCACTAAACGACATCAGGTCAGTTTAGACTATGTCATTTTCTTTACCAGATGGCAAGATGTTTTTAGATGTGGCCTCTTTGACATCATATTTGTGTTCTGTGACCTTTGCTCTGTGTGAAATGGCCCATGTCGCACTCATTTTTTAAATGCATTGGATTGTAGCATTTTGAATTGCAAAACATGACAACTCTCTTGGAATTATTTACTCCACGTTTTGGAATTGTAAGTTGTTTACAGATGTTATAATCAGTTCCTTGGTGGGATGATTAAAGTGATGAACTGCATCATTCAAACCTCACATTACATCTTCATTCAGAAGGAGCGACAGAAACCTAGCTGCCAAAATCTTCTCGCGACGTTCCAAAATCATGTTCAGTCCAGTCACGTAAAGTTGATAAGGACAAGTAAATCACTCTGCTCAGCTGACAGGCCGCTGCTAAAAAAAGATTATGCTGTAAAATAGATGTGCAGACTGAATTATGTTTATAATTACCATAGCAGGAGTGCCTTCTATTACTCGCTTTTTGATCCATTCCAAGTCAAGTCTTTTATCCCCAAAGAATGAAATGATTCTCTGGAAAAAGATTCCACTTGCACATCCCTCCAAGGGCAGTGGAAGTCTCTCCCCAAAAGCCTTTGGAAGTTTCACTGCAAATAAACACATGGGCAACATTTCATATTTAGTATAAACTTCAGTTGTATTGTTTATTGTTTTGTCGTTGTTTTGACATGTACGTTTCTTTATTCTGACAGGAGAAAGCAACATTTTGAAGCTGGTTTTGTTGTTAGCTATAGAATCCAGCATGAGACAGCACTGTATTGTTTCTTTGACAGCAACAGCAGCATAGCTGCAGGACCTGAATAACTAGAACAATACAGATTTGAAAGAAACACTGGGAATACTCTTGAAAAAATGTAAGAATGGAAAAGTGCTTTATGAATCAAAGGGTCAGTAATAAATCGATCTGGCCAGATTCTTAGTCTACTGAGTCTACTCTAATCTCCTCCTCAAATAGAGTAATAGTTGAAAACCCACATCAACAAATAAAGTGAATTTTGAAGTTTCACAACAAAAGTAAAACAGCAAAAATGGAACAAAATAAAATTGAATTAAAATTTAAAATTGAACAGATTGTCCACATCCCCTTAGTACACATCGCTTGATTTATTCCATTCCTTCTTTTTTCAGCCACACAAGTATTTACAAAAACACACACACACACACACACACACACACACACACCTGCAAACTAAGGTCGAAAAGTCCAGCATGAAGCTTTGTCTTGTCTCCTTTCTTTAGCCAATTACATTCTTGTTTCAATTATGTCAAAGTAGCTCTGGGAACGCCACCTTCTTAAAGAATGCTGTCTTCAGAAGAAATCTGTTTCCCTCACTTGTTTGATTTGTGTATGTCAGTTTTATTTCACACAGGCTTGACTGCTGTCCACCATGAAACAGTACTTGCTCATCTGAATTCACACAAGCCCAGCACACCTCCATACTGTACCTGCCCTCTATATGATGGCCTTACCCCAGCTGAGCATCCATTTTCTTTAAATGACAGAAAAACCCTCTTCAGGTCTCCGAGTGATGATGAAAATGGTCCCACATTAATAATTCCTAGAAATAACTCCTGCTATCACCATAATTTGAGCCATTATGTCCAATGTAAATTTACGAGCTATTAAGATCCATATTGATGTATTATCATCATATTCATACGAGTGGGCAGTCGGCCAGCTCAGCCGGAGAAAGGCTTTTATCTGCACATCCTATTGACACCCGAATGTGGAATCCTGAATATCTTTTTCAGTGTATCTACCCAGTGAGCAACTTTGATTAGAACGATTAGGCACCATGTTGGAACACTGAAACCAGTTTTCATTTCGTCCATCATGTGAAATTTGGACGCTTTCCTTACCCATGCGTAGCTTTTCTGTGGGTGCTCCATGCATGCAAGGTACTGTGTGAGCAGTACTCCTGTCTTTGACCTTTATCAAGGCACTGGCCCGAGAGCTGGAGTGAGTCCAGAGTAGCTGCTCGTAAGCAGCTAGTAAGGATGAGTCAAATGCAAAGGGCAAATATCATTGTGGTTATTAATAATTCACTATAACTATAACTTAAAATGACTTGAAGACCTCATCCCCCGCTGATATCCCCAGCCTCCTTTTATTTCCCCAGCCTCCCAGCCAGGAAATAGAATGGTGGACACTACTGTTTGTGCCTGGTCTCAATTTATATTGAGGGAAGTCTACAGGGTTCAACCAGACAGTGCTGACCATCATGTGTGTCATTTGTGCCACATTTAAGCCAATACGTTCCACATCCGTTAATACATGAGAGTCCGCAAGGGTCTACGTGATGTAAATTCACAGAGGGTGTATGCAAGGCTTGTCTGTGTACTCAGGCGTACCCACCAATTTGTCTGTGCGCCCACTATTCTACAAGGGTATCAACAAACATGGATGCTAAGTTTGAAGAGAGGCTGTGTGAGGGGGTCCGCAGCTTTTGTTCTTCTTGCACGGATGTCTCCATTTTTATTTGATTGGTATCGCACATGCGTGGAATACCTAGTCAACGGTCTACTGTGCATGCATGGAATGCATCTTCCGAGCAACTGTATGTGCGTGGTGTCCACAGTATGCTTCCACAAGCGAGTATAACTAAGACCTTACAGTGCCACAGCAGGGAAAACCTGCACTGGTGTTCACCTTTGTAAGCCTATAAGCAACCTTTATAAGCCTACTTTGGTGAATGAGGGTGGAGGCTGCGAAGTGTAATACCAGTTTTTAAAGCACAGACAGAGCCCTTTAACATTGCTGACTTTGTGGATGCTGAGTTAGGATCTGACTCTCCCCGACTGGACGAGCATGTGAATACAAATTTTCAATGTGCTGCTCTGCAGTGAAGAGTGGTCAAACCTACAGAGTCCTCCATGTCTGCTAATGGAAAGCCTGTGTAAATGTACATTTAATTCTTCCACTGAAGACAAAAGCTCTCACATGGTGATTTGTAACACAAGTAGGTTTGAAATCCACTCTGTTCAGGCAAATGTGGTTGTCATTTAAAGAAAAACTAAGCCTCCCAGAATTGTATCTACTTAGAAGCATGTCTGCTTCTCAGTACTGTTAAATTCTCAGTAACACCTCTGACTACATTCTTGTCCAGAGTCAGTTGTGGAGTTGTGTTGTGTTAAACCAGTGAGTGTGTATATTCTAGGCAAATAAAACCTCTGCTTCTAAGTAAAGAAAACTTTTTCCTCAGAAACAGCCTCAAAAGGGCTTTTCCATGAGGACCAGACAATAATAAATTATACTTAATTCCTTAGCATCACTGCAATAAGTCTACCTATCAATGAACGGCTGTGTGCTATTACCATATGTTTTGTGTGTGCCTTACGTTTGTGTGCAATCTGAGTTGAGGCAAACCCCTGAGTTGAAGGAAGAGGCTGTCAGTCTGTCAGTTCATTTGTCTGTTAGTCTGTCTGGCTTGAATTAGGCAGAGTAGCCAACGGTTGTTAAAGTCGCTACTGGAAGAAAAATAGTCAGCTGTAAATTTTTTAAAGGAAGGAAAATTCCCACACACTTACACACATAATAGTACACACAGGAACACAACCCTATATATACACCTACACACTTGGGGATACATGCCGGATTAAGACGGCTTTCGGCAGATGTACGTAAATGTAAATGTGTTTTTCTGAGTATCTGTGTACGTACACTTGACCACAGTTTTACACACACACACGTTTTAGGATGGGTAAAACTTAACGCACACACATTTTCACAAACTTATTTAACATTCCACTTGCATACATATTTACAGTCGGCACATTAACACTAAATTGATCCTTCCACATTTCTTCCATGCAGACTTTTGATCACAACCTCCCATCATGACTGACTCATTCAACTCTACACCCAGTTCTTATTCAGCAGGCGCTCACATGCGATGCATATGTTACTTTGTTGGATATCCAAATACGAAAGGAGCTTATTTATTTTGAGGGAACCTGATACTGTTTTGCAGTATCATATAATGAGATCAAGATGAAAGATAGAAATACAGGGGAAGAGAGAGAAGGTTATGAAGCAATAGATATGTAGTGCTAACTGAGTCCAGCTTGTGTTGCCTTTAAAATTTGGCCACTCTCTCAAAAGATGTGTGTAATTAAAGGCAACCAAAACAGGGGTAGAATGGTAAAAAACACAGGTTTCCTTTTTTATTCTGGGAAGGAAAACTCACAATGATTGAGCTCTGACAGTTTTGTTGTGAGATTTCTTGGCACTATTATCAATTTAAGCGTTCACGTCGTGTCACATAGTGCTATTTAATGGAAGAGCATGAAAACAGTCAAAGTTTTGCACGATGAGGTGGCTCCCCATATTGGTCTCATCTCATCTGCAAATATCACACCACAAGCCAAATAATTTACAGGAATCAGAGCTATTTCTAATAGGAAATAGACTTAAGATCAGGATTCTTTTTCTGGTGAAAAAAAAAAAACAACATCCCAGGAACAAGAGATTCCCATTTTGAAATGTAATGTTTTGGAAACATTCTGGTTGTCCTCTCTGTTTCCAGGAACTCTTATACCAGCAAATATTATGTCCTTAATGCTATATTCTGACTCTTGATCAGGAATGGTTACACATCTATATGTGCTCATGAGGATGAAAAGAGTTCACACACGCACACACACACACACACACACACACACACACATACACAATTAATGCAAGACATGTGGCCTTTGCAAGTCTCAGTCAGGCCTTGCTGGGTCCTACCTCCTTCAGTAGTAGAATGGCTGCTGTTTCTAATTAAGGACTATTGATGGTCGATAATATGAATGGAAGGGATGTTAATCTATTATATTAGGTCTTATATCGTGCCGTAAACTCGAGCTTGTCTTCATTTGTCATAGTAGAGCGCTGTTACCACTGTTGAGTTTGACTCCTGGCCTGAGTCCGTTTCTTGTGGATTTTGCATGTTCTCCCCCCTGTGTGGATTTCCTCTGGGTTCTCCAGTTTCCTCCCGCATTCCAACAACATGTAAGGACCCAATCGCACAGAGCGCACTTTGGAGACTTGAATATGTGAGGCAGTCTGGCTTGATTTTAAGAAGCTTACACAGGAAGAAACAGTGGAAAAGTTGTGTTTTTTTTCCTGTTGACAGGCCACTGCATGGACAGGCACTGTCAATCAAAAAGCAAAGCAGCATAGTTGAGGACATTAGCTAACTTAATGTTTGTGCAACAACTGCCTACCTACTTTTTCCCTCCATTTTCTTTGTCAATGTCAAACATGTTAACTTATCGGTGCATATAACCGTTTACTTAGTGCCATGACTACACAGAAACTCAGAAAGAGGATGCATTCACAGTGGGTTGTATTCCAATTGTGGAAGATTCCCTTTCTGTGTGTGTTTCTCTGAAGTTGTCACCTTCCTATCGAAGTCAATCTGTTTGCTGTTCGGGCTGATCGTGCAGTTGTTGGATATCAGTTGTCTGAGTGGCATGACTTGACCTTACAAATGCTATCAGCAGTTACTTGAGCTGCTGAGTGGCCCGTGAAGCTTACTGACATACAGTAAGCCAAGCTCGATCAAGCTTTGTTCGGTTACACGCTGATTAGAGACCTGTTGGAGTGAGCGCGGAATTGCTGTCATCATTTTTTTGTGAGGTAGACATTTATAGGATGTGTGCAGGAAATCAATCTGTCCCATCAATGTGCAAATGAATGCTCGTATCTGTCACTCACTTTATATCTTGTGTTATTTTCCAGTCGGACTCCTCGGTGACTATAACGTGTGCGAATGGGAAGTGGAACAAACAGGTGTCGTGTGAGCCTGTGGACTGTGGTCTGCCTGACAAATACCATGTTCATCCTGCCCATTTCAACTTCCCAGACGGCACTACCTACGGCAAGAAGATCACCTTTCAGTGTCGAGAACCTGCCCAGCTTGTAGGTGAGATGCATAGTGGAGCATGCACAGATAAATATTTTCAGGCCATCCTCGAACAATCTTTTGTTAAGTTTACTAAAAAAAATTTACACAAATGTGTATATATATATATATATATATATATATATATATATATGAACAAGAGATTTAATAGATTGTATGTAGTTCAACATACTGCATTACAGGAGTTTAAAATCATTTTAAACATCCTCATCAACATCCTTTTTAATTGCTCTTTCAATAACTACTACTATTTACTGTTTGCCAACCTGTGTTTCTTTTTTTTTTTTTAATTTTTCTGCTCAGGTACAAACAACACCCTTACCTGCCTAGAAGACGGACTGTGGTCCTTTCCAGAGGCCCTTTGTGAGCTTCGCTGCCCAGCCCCTCCTCCTGTACCCAATGCTGTGCTGCAAACCAAGCGATGCAACGAGACAGGCCTCAAAGTGGGCACGCTCTGCAAGTACAAGTGCAAGCCAGGCTACCATGTCACCAACAAACCTAAGAGGTAGAGAAAGAAATAGACGTAGTAGTTGTTGTATTTAGTTGGCCTTTCATCAGAAAGTTTCCGGGTGAAAGTATATAAGGCCTGAAATCAGTTCCATTAATCGCCTCCTTTCCCTTTAGGCGTGCATTTAAGCGGCAGTGCACGGAGGATGGCAGCTGGCTAGAGGGGGCATGCGAGCCAGTGACTTGTGATCCCCCACCTCCAATTTTCCATGGCTCTTATCACTGTACCGATGGCTTCCGCTTTGACAGTGTCTGCAGACTCAACTGCTCAGATCCTGCCGGTAATTCCGCTATCGCCGCCACAGGAGGCTCTGCCCATACGGTGAGGCTGCTGCACGGTCCATGCAAGCAGGTCTGTCCATCTCTTTCCTCTCTTTCTATTCTTGCTTCACCTATGTTTTTATCTTCTTTTGCTCATGTGTATAAAAAGCAGACATTCTCTCTTTTTTCTCTCTTCTTCGCATCTTTACAGTTTTTTTTAATTTTTTTATCACCTTTAGGTTCAACATGGTTTAATGGCATAGAAGTATTGATCAGCAATTTGTGTTTGTTGGATAGTTTGTTAAATATTGTTTGGTTAAAATCACCACAGACACATTATTATAAGCATACTCCTGTCTAATATCATATAATATAGATCTGATAGCTAATGATAAGATGCAAAACTAGGGAATTAATGAGTAAAAACCTATTTGTTTCCCCAAATACACTCTCTGCCCTCTTCTTACATTACCCTCACTGTCTGAGCATTTGTCTCTCCATTCCCGTTTCTCTCCCCGTCTCCCTCAGCCCTACTCAATTTGACGCCATGCTAATTAGATTGCTATTGATTTCCAGAATAGTCCTGCTGCCACAGACTTTTGAAATGTATACACCTTTTAATCTGTTCTGCCTCTCAGGCGTTGTGGCTTAGACGCCTGAAAAAAAATTGGATTGTATTTCCCACTTTGCAACGGGTTGCCGTCTCAATGTCCTTGGCCTGCTAGTGTTTGTGTGTCCGCGCACGTGTGTGTGTGTGTGTGTGTGTGAGTATAATTGTTTGTCTGTCAATATATGTGGGTTTTTCAGGGTGCAGCATCCAATGTGATCCGCTGTAGGAAGGATGGAAACTGGACAGGGTCGTTCCGCCTGTGCCCACACAGCAAAGGCCAGTGTTCTTTACCTCAAAACCTCCATTATAGCCTACAGTACTCATGCAAGCGAGGACACGGCATAGGTCTGTATGCACAAATTTACTGTTATATAATAACAATTGAGTTTTCTTACTGCTGATGTCATCTTTCATTGTTCGTATTACTCACAGCTTTTGTTGTGTGTGCTATTATTCTTCATTGTGTCATCATTACTCATTCTTTTTCAGTTTGTACTGTTTACAGTCATTTTAATTTGTTCTTAATGAGAGTCAACAACATGTCTGAACCACAGTTATGTAAGCTAGCACTTTGAATCATAATCATTTGAAAAGAAAAAGGTTAAAGGGGTAAGGATATGTCATTTGAAATGTTTGATCTAGGTGTGGCCGGGGCATACTTTGACTGTTTTTGTTTTTCTGTCTCTTTCTCGCTCACGCGCTCGCACAGGTGAGGAGTGTGAGCTGAGCTGCAGAGAGAGTAACAACGACGTGGTGATCCTCCCTAGCAACATGACCGTCGAAAGTGTACTTAAAGAGCACTGGAGGAACCCGAACAAAGTCAAGGTAGGTTTTCGTATGTGTGTTTGTGTCCGCCTCACAGCTCTGACAGACGCACTTAACAAAGTTCTGCGATCCACATCTCTCCTGTAAGGAATTTCACGTATAGTGTCTACATCCTGGCTCTATTACCCACAATGCAAGATGCCCGTCTTATGCTTGTCTTTTGTGCCCAGTGCCATGCAAATGTTTGTCTTAGCAGCATGGCAACCCTTCAAACATTTTTGTTCTATTTTTGATTTGAAGTGCGACAACACGCCGTTGCCCTCTTGCATCGCAGTCATCAAGAAGACATTTCATTAACCTTCTTGAAGAGATAATAAGCGGAAAAGCGTCTCTGGGATTTAACTGTTGCCCTTACGCTGACAAACATGTAATCGTGCCATTTGTAACATTCAGTTTCCCATGTATTTGTCTTACTACTGGAAATAAAAAAAGCAGAACAAAAAACAAAAAAAGAAAGAAAACTTACTGCTGAATTCTTGGCTATGGCCAAGTTGTAAAACCTTATCAAATGGCAAATCATCAGTAATCACTGTAATTTTCTGAAATAAACCTATGACGCTCACTAGTTGATTTATATATATCTCACAGCTACCGACTGTACTGGTTAAGTACTGTTTGCTTAAACTGGCAGATAGGAAAACACGGAGGTTAGAGGTTATGGCAGGGGAGGTCATTAAACACAGAACTGCACACCGTGTCCCTGTGGCGAGAGAAGGGGGGTTGGGCTTGTTTGGCAGGGTCAAGAGGTGGTGGTAGGAATATGGCGTGAGTGTGTGTACTCTTCTGATTTTACCTCCCCATTTAACTTGATTAATGTCAGTGATGTCCAATTTGTTCTCGGTGTTTTACTCAGCTCAATGCCCTTTTTAGCTGAGAGGAGGATCTTACTAAATAGCATCAAGTGTTGTAACTAGAGAAGGAGAAAAGGGAACACATTGTATTTCTCACTGTATTTTGTCCCACAACTCCTTTTGTTTTTGCTTCAGTCACACTGAGTCAGCAGCTTTTTGTGGTAGATGTTGGGAGAGAGGAGTGGGTTGGGCCACGTGGACATGAAATGATCTGTTTTTCATGGATTTGTGAAATTGATAGGATTTGTCCTCAGTGGTAATTTGAGACTCGAGCCGATGCTGTTGGGGGCAGTTGATAGCATAAGAGCAGTCAGAGAAATGAGGGTTGGTGGGGTGAGTGCTCGAGACATGATGCACCAGGGACAGAGGTTGGAGAGGGTGGAGATTTTTCAGGTAGTGTGCACATGTTTTGTCCTGAGCCGCTATGTAAAGTTTATTTCTTAATACAGGCAGTTGAGTCACTAAACCTCGAGTCCCCAGCGTTTGAGTCCAAATCCAAGTCGAGTTCCAAGATGGGCTCCGGTGCTCCACACTGGCACAATCAAAGAGCTGACGTACAAATAAAAGAGGTCTACATCACACACAAATAACAAAGCTGTCACCATTTCTAACCCTAACCCAAATTTACTGTGTGTGACACAATGGCCAAACAAAAGCGCACAAAAGTGCACGCACTAAAACTAACAACAACAAAAAAGGCAGAGTCCTCGTCTCCAACTTCCGAGTCAAAATGCAGTCAGTGCTCGAGTCCGACTCCAACTCATCAGTGCTCAAGTCCAAGTCAATTTACGAGTCCTGGACTCAAGTACTACAACACTGAATACAGGAAATGCAAGGAGGATCAATTTCATGTCCCCACGCACATGCACAAGCACAGCAGCGACACTTTTTCCAATAGCAGTCAGTTTGTAAAATCTTCCATTTGTATTTACACTCATGTCAAAGGGTAGGAGATCCTCTATGGTCCACCTTGAGAGTGCTGCCCATTTAATTGCCTAAGCTAAGCAAAACAGATGCATATGGCTGATATATAAGATGGTTTCAAGAAACAAAAACAGTAGGAGGTTGCTGGGGTGGAAACAGAAATCAATCATGACAATGGCTAACAGTTGTAGTAATAGTAGGAGTGTAGTAAGTATGAGTAGACATCATGATATTTTATACTTCTAAACAACCCTAGGATGGGATTCTTCATACAGTATCTTCAAGAGAATCCATGACCTGAAATGCACTTTCTAGTTCTACTTTGCTGAGTTGGAGGTCAATGTTGCCCACCTTAATAACTGATGTTGATTTATTGCCTTTAAACTAGTTGTATTTCGGTTCTTAGTGTGACCCACTTAGAATTCTCTCCTGCTTTTCTACCTCCACCTCCTCCTCTTCTTTTTCCTGTCCCTCTATATCTAACGATTCTGCGCCCCCGGCACCCTCCTCCCCCTTTATCAGCAAAATTACCCTGTCGGGCTTGCTGTGGAATTAGTCATTTTCTATATGACATGACCTCGTCTGTGGTGGCGCTGAGATAGGGATCTATTTTTATGTGGTATCAGCGCCCCGGGGAGGCTTCAGAGGGTGAGGATCCCATACGTAGCGAGGGGTGAAGCCAGGCCACGATCATGGATTATCATGATTTACGGCCTTGCTGTGAGAGGGAAAAAAAAAAGAGTGAGAGAGAAAATGAGAGAGAGGGGAAGAGAAGGAGTTTCTGGATGACATCATCATAGCAGAACACTAGAAAGAGAGAATAAAAGTACAGTAGATGCAAAAAGTTTCACTTCTAAGACAAACTGATGTGTTTAATCTTCTACCACATATGGACGAAGCATCACAGCCCTTCACACACACATGCATGCACATAGCGCAGACGTGCCTGCATTCTGCCATGCAGTACTACATCACAGTAGTAGAACTGTTACTCCCGCAGCTCTCAGTTGTCCTCGGATGTAATGTTGTTCTTTTTCTCTACTTTCATCCCCCCATCTTTCTTTTTTTTTGCATTGATTTGCTGACAGTGCTGAAATGAAAAATACCTTAGTTTGCAGCAACAAAAGAAAAGCACGTCAAATTTGTGAGATATTGGGACACAGGGGGTCTGAGAAATGAACCATCGGAGGTCAGCCGGTCCTTTGCTGTGGATGGCACTTTTGATCGTGCACACTACTATCCCAAGTCTGGAGACGCACTTAAGCTGTAAACAAAACCCTTCTCCACGCTCTGGCTAAAGTACACTCGTATATACAACTGTCCCTACACACTTTATGGAGACATAGTCATACAGCGTACAGCACAGGCACACATGCCCACTGAGAGTCATTTGAACATACAGTATTTTCATAGTATATGCCTGTATGAACAGATTTGCAGGTACACATTCCATGCACAGTGTTGTCCACCTCCCCTGAGCACAAATGTTTTCTGTTGCATTACAATGAAGAGCACAGCGGGAGAACAGGATGGGATTCCACACATTCTGCAAAGATATTTGAGAGCATGGTGCTCTTTACCTCTGTCTCTCCATCTCTCTTTCTCGCTCTCAAATCTTTGCCCTCCTGGGGCCATGACTTAGTCGTAAAAAAACACCACTTTTATCAAGTTATATCTTGTCAAAATCAATTTATACAGCTTTGTTCTTTGCTCAGTGTAAATCAAACAAGGCTTCACAATAAAAGCAACCATGTGTAGCACATGAGCCCTGTTGATATCTCCTGTGTTTCACTGTCTTAGGTGTGTTTGTGTGTGTGTGTGTATGTGTGTGTGTGTGTGTGTCTAGAAAGTACCCAGCAACTTTAGTCAGGATTAGGGTTTTGTGGACTGAAATGCAGGTCAACAGAACAAAGTCTTGGCAAAACTGTTCATGTGCTGCACATAAGGGAAATAAGATCTTCAGACCAAACCACTGAAAGAACCAGTTTTCTTAATTAATTCAACCCCACCTCAACTTTTGTCTTATTTTACAGACTATGGTGTGCACAATGGGACTGAAGTGGTATCCACACCCAGAATTGCTCCACTGTATCAAAGGATGTGAGGTAAGGGCTCGACCTGGATTAGATATTTTTTTCTTTTGTACTTGTGGAGTAATAGTCTCATCTATCACACAAAACCTCCACTACTTACATTCTTCCACCTTTCTTGATCTTGAATATATAGTATGTAGTATGGAGTACAAACTTTTATTCACTGTGGTTGGCCAAAAGGAGTTTAGACAGACAATGGATTGGCTGATGCTATGCAAGTAAAACACTTAGACCAACTGGTGGGTGAGGACTGATCTCTTGTCAGAATATTTGGATTTATAACTCTTAACATACTTGCAGGTGCAACTGAGATCAGCGACTAGTTTTCTTTTTTTCTCTACAGGCTATCTGATGCGAGGGTAAAGTTAAAAATACAGTGGTGTTTAAACACACTCTGGAAAGAAATGTTTTTTTTTTTTTCTCTTCTGATAACAGTTGTTGAGGACAACCACCTGGACAGGTTGCTGTGTGGGTATCTGGTACTCATTGATATAGCTCACTGAAATGTATTAACTTTCTGTAATTTGGCGTGATTACTGATTTATTACCTCGCAGGAAAATCTGTACACGTGATCATGTGACCACGGGTTAAAACCGACTTTCCTCTAAAAATGGTGCATTTACATGTGAAAGAATTCTATTCCACTTCACGGAAGAATGATATCATGTACTCCCTTTAGGCCAACTGGATAACCTGATTGGTAACCCAAGTGGAGGGTGGGGCCAACCCAATAAATCACCTTATTGGAGTGTTTTCTGTAGCGAATAGTTTATGGTGTCCTCAGTTTGACTTACGGGTCTGGCCCACTAAGGGCTTAAAAAGTCACATTGAAAGATGAGGGAAATTTAATGCATCGGATTCATCAGCAAATCTATCCGCAGACGTCTAAAAGGCCCCGAAAAGGAAACTACTACTAAAACAAAAGGCTTTTTCCAGTAATTCACCTTTTAATCATTATCAACCAGTTACGTTAGCAATATAAAAGTTAGCACTTTTTTTTCCACCCAGTATTTTTTGTCTAATTGACACGCTGCTTTTTTCTTGTGTAGCCATTTATGGGAGACAACTACTGTGATTCGGTCAACAACAGAGCCTTCTGTAACTATGACGGAGGAGACTGCTGCCAATCCACTGTCAAGACCAAGAAGGTTAGTGGTATATTCGTACCTCAGAATAAATCTCACCCTTCAGACAGAGACATGATGTTGAGGTTGGTCACACTGATCAACAGTTAAGTTTCCCAACTCATACAGCTCAGGGACAAATCCAACCTCACATGTGAGCGTTTTTCTTTTTCCCTGCGCCTTACCCAGTTGGACCTCCTTTCCTTTCTCACTGCCATTCATCCAGTGAAGGTTGCGTGTTTCCTTTATCAAGTTTTGGCATTTATGAATAATATATTCTACCTACAAAAGGTAAGTATTATGGAAGATTAGAATTTGCTGTTGAAGACTGGTTTATTTCACCTCTTGGAACGTCTCTAAACAGATTCTTCCTTCCTTTGCTTTGTGTCCAACCTTATATCACTGGTAGACAGATTACTGACTCCACATCCAAGAGAGTGGGAGTTTTCAGACTTCATCAGTAGTCTTTGTTTTTCTGAGGTATTCTGTTTCCTAATGCGTAAAACGTCTATATTTATCTTTGTGTGTCTGTATTTATACCACTACTCAAAATGCAGGTAGTCATTTTAATCTTATTTTTCATCACACACTTAGGGGTCATGAGTATATGAACTTGGAATATAATTGACTTGCTCCTCTTCACTCTATCTTTTTTTTATTTTTTTTATCTCTTAACACTGAATTGGCTGTGTTGTATTTCAGCATTAAGATGTCAAAAAGTTTGGTCATCCTAACTCTCTTAATTCAAGGAGGTGCTTTGTCTGGCTCATTCCGTCCAGCTGCTGGCAGGAGATCTGATTGGAAGTGTGTTGTAGCTTCTGTGCTGCAGCATCTGCTCTTCTGGTCTGTTCCATGTGCAGTTTTGACTAGAGCCGGCGTTATCCTTGTCCAGTCGAGGACAGAAAAATAACACTTATCATAAAATATTACTCCTTTTGTAATGCTGCATGTCGCTCACTCGCTCGATCAGTGTCTACAATGTGTCGGATTATCTGCGATGCAAGGAAATAACGGACGAGGCAAATTTGCACAGGATTTAGATCACTGAGACTTTTTGCAGTTATCACTAATTACCAAATGTCTGGCAACTTTAGTGAGGCCAAACAACTACTCTTCATGCTTCATTTGATTGCGCTATGCTACTTTTTTTTTTTTTTTTTTTTTTTTTTTTTTTTTTTTATGAACATACATAAACCAGACTCAGACTAGAAAGAGGTCCATCGGTCCGTGATTTGTTTTTGTCCTTAATTCATAACTTTACTATCAGATGGAAGGTATCATATCCTCCGCTCAATAGCAGCAGGAAAGTCGGTGAGCAGCCTGCTGGGAAGTGACCTCACTCCTGAAGTGGTTTCGCTGCTGTTGATTGACGCTATCTCATCTCTACATCTTCTGGCCCCAATCCAGTGCAGGGGCTCAGCCAGAACTTGCATAACTCACTTTTACTGACAGACCCCAATGGGAGGATAGACTCCATTGAATTACTGCAGCAACAAGAGGTCGAGCTGGGTGAGAGGAAGGCAGGCAATGGGTCTTGTTAGAGTTAAGAATTGTTATGTTGTTCATCAAAGGGAGGTTTGATCTGAACATCGTCTGTTTGGATGTCAAGTAAGTAATCTCTGGTTTTAAAAATGAAATGCCTTTGATGGTTTTGACTTTAAGGTCTACTTCCTGAAAACAGTTAAGACTAATCCAAAGGAACAATTTATGTGCTTAGTCTGAATTTAGCCTTTAAATCCAACTGACATTACATCGCGTGTTTTTGCAAACGTAGCTCTCTAAATCAAACGTCCTACGCTCACCTTGGATAAAAGAAAAACATAAAACAAAAAGAGAGAAAATTTTTTTTTTCTCCGTTTTGGTTTCAAGTTGGCATCCCCTAACTTTTGCATTTATCTTTGCATAGACTAGTAATGTCACAGCTTTATCATTGACAGCCAGACGGCAGCCTGCTACACAACACAGACTTGGAGTTAACCCACATTAGCTCTCCTGCTCCATCTTACCGAGCTCACAAACATGAATACGTGCCTCGTCCTGCACCTTAGCTCCTCGAACAAGCAACCAACCAAGCAATCATTTCAAACGCGGGAAAGTGCTCTGCTGACTTACTGTAACTTCTCAGCTAATTAGCTACTCAGCTGCTGCACATTAAACAGCATATAAACATATCTGCAAATATCACTTTGGTCCGTTTATAGGCCTGGTGTGGTCCTCACTCTTCAATACTGCTGCTTATAAAACAATGTCTGCTCACGGATTATAAGCTACAGTGAAAGTTTATTTATTCTGCTGGGGTTCAGCCCACCAGCTGCTGTCAGTCAAACATGAACATAACCCCCTCGCCAGTTGCTGAGAGGAAAAAAGAGTATTTCTGATAATTCCCCAAATAACTTTTTTTTCCTCCTTAAAATGACAGAAAAATGTTGATAATGCCTTTAGAATAGCACTGCCTGTATTTGACTGCAAAAAAGGGGGATGACTAAATGTAATTGCAGTTGGACTTTACGCCTTGATGAGGAATCTGGCTCAGGTTTACTGCTGTAGTATTTCCAAGCCAAGGATGCTACATGCCTATGGTCAATAGTAGTGTCTGCAAAACAGGTGTTACCAGTTGGCTGAAATAATAACTGCAGGCAAATGGAGGAAATTAAGTAAATACTTGGTACTAACTTCTGTCACACCAGCAAAGATGGATTAGGTGAGGAGAAGGTCCATTCCGATTACTGAAACCTTGCTCTTTTCAGCGGGTTGCTACGCTATGATACAGTAAGTGGATCACCTGGGCTCAAGAACTCCAGGCTGCTTGTCCAATTTCTACTTGAAGGCATTTTACCTTGGCATTATTCAAAGGAAACAGTCTGGCTGGTGTTTTCCACTTGTGGGTCCCTTGGAAACTGTTCAGAAAGATACGAAAAATTACTCTGAAATAACCAATCATAATCTGATTTATCGGCTGCCAGGAGCAAAGGGGCGAGGAAGGTTACTGTGGGTGAACAACAAAAAGGAAACACTAAGGAATGGAGCTGATATGTGACGTTGATAAGGGCACAGAGGAAAGCCAGATGTTTGATATAATCCCTTTTGACTTGTTAGCCCATTGCCTAATTGATGCTGCTTACTTGCACACACATGTTGCTTGGTGCATTGGCTAATATAAACCTTGTTTGCATGAAACTCAAATTAACCTGAATGTCAGGTTTAAATTATTAGCCTGACAACTTTATCTGGGGGTTTTATTGCGTTGCTTTGATATTTTTTTGTCCACTTTAAAATTTCCTCTGTATTTGTTATCGTTTTGGTACTTGCGTTTAGTTAGGCATTTAGATTTAGTTGTTTATTCCTCTCGGGCAAAGCCTTCATAGTTATCCCTATTTGATCAACTCCGTCAAAACAGAAACAGGATACTTTGCACCTGATTCTGATTTTCCACCAAACTGAACACATGCGTGGCAGGCAACAGGGACAGAGCTGCATAAAAACCTCCAAAAACAAAGGAAAATGACACAATATATGACAAAAGGAATCTGTAACTCATTTATGACAGACCTTCGCCTCCGAGCTGCTGAGTAATACACTTGCTGGGTGACAAAGAACGCCAGTTTTTTCTTCTTTAGCGGGAAATCAATGTTCTTGTCCAGACCACAAGTGAATACTTTGTCCCAACTTGTCTAATTGTTCCTGAGCACAGATTTTGTTGTCTGCGTTACGGTGGATCTCATTTGATGTCAGCTAGGAACTATCTGTATTTATTGCGGCTCATAGCAACTGTTTTACACACAGAAAACTTTCACAGAAAAATTTTTCTTACTGCAATAAGTCTGCTTAAGTAAATCAAAAGTTATCGAAAGTGCTTATAATAAATTATATTAACCTTTTCATTGGATTGCATTTAATTAACTATTATAGTTTAAGAAGCTGCTCCCTTGAAGACCTAAAAAAATATTGGTGTCAGAGATCAGGCTCCTTCAAAGACCAACAAAGTATTGTGTGTAGTGATGTGTAAAGCAGTTTTTTTTTTTTTTTTGTGTGTCCCAAATCACTGCAATCAGTTCATTAAAAATTTAGTTTTCTCTAAATCGTTGATCGGAGCTCTAGCCCCGATAATCACTGAGCAACACTTGAGGCTCACATATGAAAGTTATTTGTTTGAAGGGATAGACTCACTCACTTGCGTGTATCCCACTCAGTAAGTGTATCCCTGCACGTTCGGTTGCAACTTACTCAGAGCTCAACTGAATTAAGAGATCGTGATTCAGTTCGGTTTGTTCACCCAAAAGATTTGTTCTTTTGAACAAATTGTTTGTGTAATTTTCTGATTTGCTGTGTTCTTTGCAGTGGATATCAAATAAAAATACAGGCACCAAAATAGTATAGTGTCTTTGAATGATAGCTATAGCAAATTCTAGTGATATTTTATGTATTTTAATTGTTAATAAATATCATGAACAAACAAAACCAACAATGAATTGATCCTGCTATCAAGTGCTATTCCTCTTTACTGTATTCCTTTACAAAAACTTTCAAAAACACATCAATCAGCCACATGGTTGCTTCATTACAATGTACATGGTCACTCTAGTGTATTCCATGCGTATATGGGAATCCCACAGTTAATATGGACCTGCACAGCAAATATCTATTAATTCACATCTGAAAATCATCCTGCAACTCTAGTATTTACTCCTATAAAGTAATGTTTGCTGTAAACCAAAGTCTGTATGTCTTAGGAAATGATTTCATCTTTAACAAAAGTGAAACTATATAGTATATTTGCAACCTTTTTTCAGGAGTCTCTGCTGGGCTTGGTGCTACAGATAGGGTTTGGAAGCTGTAAAGTAATGAGAGACGGTAGTCTATCTCTCAGTACAGCTTCACAACCCTGTTATTGTTGCTTTTGGTCTTTTCAGATATTTTTTATTGCTGATTTTATTGCTGGGGAACGGCAGTAACCAGGGACTTGTGTTACTATAGCTGAGGCTTTCAAATTAAAATCAGTAATTCAACCTTTGTTGAAGCAGATACTTTATTATTTTTTAGGAAGAGTTTATAATATAAACGGATTATAGTCCGAATTATGTCACAATTTGAAAGATAAAACATTTGCTTCCTTTCCTTATGATCTGTGAGAGAAACACACACACTCACACTCATTCATGTTCTCTCTCTCCCGTTCACAGTCACTCACACGCACAACACAAACATATACAGCACATGAACAGACACACCAGCCACCAGTTGCTTTGATGCAGAAGTCAGGTGACTCAGTGGGAATCTTGGTCAGTGCTCTTGTCCCCAGTGTGTTGAGACAATGGTATGACTCTTTCCACACAAACTCACACACCTATTATTTGGTCCTTTGCCAAACTCTTACATGCACTGTTTCCCTCTGATCTTTAGTAATGAGGCAAAAGGAAAAAGAAAGGGACAAAATGAAATTTTACAACAGATCTTCATCCTCCCTCATCGTCCAGAGTCATATACATATCTCTTTTGGTCCTTTAAGCCTGTCCAAAGAGTCCAAAGTTGAAAAACAAATCCTCCTCTGCCTGACTTGTTTTTATCTCTGACCCAACACCAAATGTGCATACCACTATTATGTCTCCAGTGATGGAGGAGATACAAAACACTGATGGAAACATCTGCTCACCCGTCCCTAGCAGAAGATGCTTAAGTGACTTCTTTACAGCAGTCACATGATTGTTTATTACTGTGTTCCCCAACATCAAATGCCATGCCTTTCAAATATGAAATGATTCAATGCATCAAAATGAAAAAAATCATAATTTTTGGAATGTGATACAATTTCTTCCAGATACAACAAGTGAGCATTTTCTGCTCTTTCCACACAAGCTTAAAAGCTATTGTAGGAATTAGGTTATCAATTCCTAAATATTTCCAGATTCCTCGTGCTTCCTCTCTTCTCTTTTTCCTCGGAGCTCTGAGTTTCATCCTGATAAAAGCTGAATAAGTGGGGGGGGGGGGGCAATGGAACTCAGTTGCTCATTTAGTTTTAGTCCCCTTTCCAGCAAATGCTGCTCTCGTCTTTTATTTTGGTAGAGATTTGTGTATTAAGGAGTTCTGGATGACTTGCTGTGTATTATTCCACCCCAGGAGCTTTGAAGGTGCAAGGACTGGCTGCACGTAAGGTCACCACAGGATCTCCCCTTAATAGTTGCAAGCTGTTGGCTGGATTTGGAGAGGCAGGGAGGAGAGGAGGCAAGAGTATGCCTTTCTGAGGGTTGCCTGCGCAAGACCCTTTTTGTAGGTCCCCTCAACCCCCCCCCCCCCCTTAGTTTGGAAGGAATTCCTTTCTTGGATGCTGGAAGCCGTACGCAGAGGGCACCGATTATATAGTTATACGGCTTGGCCTCTCTAAAACAACTATTTCTAAATGTGCCTGTATGTTTTTCTGTCTGCGTTGGTGGTGGGGTCTAGGGTAAGTGCTGAGATCTCTCCCAGCCTTTCACCCCTGTTTACAACTCTCAGTCTGGCACAAGTAAGCTCACTACGTGACTTGCTATGTGCCACGATTGATGTTTGTGTCCTAGCTGATGGTCCGTGATAGCCACCCCTGACCACTAACCTCTCCGTCTGAGTTGGTGACTCACATAGACAAATCTCTTTGCTCCCTTTTAAAATGTCATTTCCTTCTCGGCGATTTCGTTTCTGTTATTAGATGCATCAAATATTCACATAACTGGATGCCAAAAATGCATGCCATCAACAGCTCTTTATTTTTTAAAGCTAAGTTGACTTTATTTCCCATTGCCCAATGCTCTGCCAGGGCAATTAAAGCGGAGGAGGGGGCTGAGGCGTCTGCACATGCACTAGGGGTATTTCTTGGTCATGGAATCAAGAAATTGTTTGTTACCATCTTACTTTGTGTTTTGTAAAACCACTGCAATGTGATGCTTATGGCCAATCATTAAATAAGCAGCAGTATTCCATAGCTTCCTTTATTCCCAACTTTTCTATGTGTATCTGTGTGTGGGGAGTGGGGGCTGAGGGTGAAGGGGGCAAAATGCATCTGAGAGTGAGGGGAAGGAAGGATAACATGCAGGGCTTTTCTACACAGCTGGGAAAGGTTAAGTTAAAAGTTGTACCGTGTTGCCTAAGAAGTTTCTGACAGAAATGTTGCTAGTTGTAATAAACTCTAATAACCTCAGCTACTTGCTAATGAACTGTGTGTTATGCATCCCTAGATCAGCCAGTTCCCTTTTCCCCAGGCCTGTGCCCCTTACACCACCTCCCTTCGCACTGACTGACACACTCTGCACACACAGAAATGTAGAGAGGAACTCTGTGTTATTTTGACCTGTTCCTGAGATGGAAGGATGGGGCTCTGACAAGGTCTGCGTTCTTCAGAAGGGCTTTCATGTTGCTGTTAGTGGGTGTCCTCCCCCAGCCCTCCTCTAGCCCTGGGACATGGGGCAGCATGAGGGCCCCCAGGCTCACAAGGCCAGCCAGTCCCATTTCCCAGCCACCCTGAGAGAACCTCAAGTCAGGGCCAGATGTGGCAGCTGGCCCAGCCACCCTGGAGGTCAAGGTCAAAGGAAACCATGTCAAATTTGCCACCCACCGTCATTCTCTAGATAGAGAGATAAACAGAAGTGGCCTTGGAGGGGAAGTGAGGTGTAGAAGGGAGGTGGGAGGCGTAGTGGGGGATTGTGCTGAGAGAGAGAGAGAGAGAGAGGAGGGATAAAGCAAGGTAAAGTAAGGAAGAGACTCTAAAGTAGACAAGGTGAAAGTGTGAAACTGAGAGATAGTGTAATTAAACTGAGAAAGAGTTAGGTGAGAGTGAGGAGCCCCATGTTCTTGGCTTCAAAATGCCACAGAGGAAACACTGCTCACACGGTTGACAGCTGTTTCTGAAGTGTGTCCGGACCTGGGCTTGTAAAGTCGTCACATGTAGGCCTCATTTTCTCAGAGGAGTCTGGGCACTGCCCACCTGGCCCTCACATTAGGAACACCCCCACCACCCCCCCCTCAACACACACACACACACATACACACACACACTCACACACACAAACAACGTATTTAATACGCTATTTCAAAGGGGAGCCTGCGTCACTGCTCCTCAGTGACTAGCATGCTCCCCCATGTCATTCCACAGGACTGCTGTCTACAAATCCCTGACTCTCACAAACTGTTGGTGCTGTTTCCTGTGTTTTGCATAGAGGCATTTACTTTACAGTGCTATCCAAAGAAAAACGTGAGATTGAGACTAAGGCATAAAATCTGATTTCCCATAAATGAACATATACTCTTATTTTTTATCCATTTTTCTCTCCAATTTCTATTACTGAAAGATCATCTGAGCTAAGAAACTTCTTTAATTGTGGTCAGAATCTTCCCGTAGTGGGAAACATGGGGACATTAATCTATATTTTTTTAAAAAGAAAAGTTCTAAGAGATCCGTTCTTTTTTTTAGGAATACGTGTATTTTTGTGAAAATGTGTAAAAACTGAAAACAATTACCCCTCACAATGACGTTTCCATTAATATCTAGCAAAACAAGATGAATTTAGTTTTTTTTTAGTAATTAGTCACTCAGGAAGTGAGTCAGCCTCAAAGTCCCAAAACTTTGGAGCTGACAGTGTGCAATGCAGTGGACACTACTGTTATGAATGTGTCTTTTAGTGGATGGGAAGTTTTCATTTCTTAGTCATTCTTTGCTAATGCATTCAGTAATTACTTGACTAACCTCCCAGATAGTATTAGCTCTTGATGCAATTTATTTGATGGTATTACAGTAGCAGCTACTCCATATTCACATAATTGCGCCATGACCCTCCCCTGGAAACAGCCCCTCCCATAGCAGCCAGACAGCTTTCATTAATAGCTTTGAACTAATAGCTGTCTTTGGCATGAGGCGTGCTGTCAACTACATATCTGTGTTGGGTAAAGTGGCTGGTATTGTCATTACATTTACATTGTATACTGAGATCCATTGTGCAAAAGAGGCAATACCACTTAGCCCTAATAAGAAAAAGTGACACTGGCCACAGGCCCCCACAGATTGATTTGATAAGCCACCAGAACACAAATGCATACATGCCCTCGGTCTGCTGCCTGCCTTCCATGACTTGGACCACATGTGTTCCTTGTTTGGCCTGGAGAAGGGGGACACATTTTGTGTACTCAAACAGCTGAAGCAGGCCCCCCGAGAGGCGAGCAGACAAGGCAGCAGCAGCTGGTGCTGGTGACGCATTGCCAACGTTGTGCAGTGACGTCAAACGCTGGGGGCAATGGCCAATGATCTTCCGGTTCTATTTTCACCTACAGTGTTTAACTTTGACATCAGAATATCAGAGACCCATGGTTATTGATTTTTCTGATATTCAGAGATTGTGATATATCATTGGTCTTCTGAGCCAAATGCACTAATGGAATGTATGTTCATTTCAATTTCAATGTATGTTATTTACTTGCTACAGCAAGATGTGTATGTAGATGTTTATGGTGGAGAACTCGATTTTATAGAACAGATGCAATTACGCCTGACATGCAGGTATTTGGTGTTTATGGAACTTGGGATCTTGTCTTTAACTTAAAAGTATTGCTGTCAGTTTCAACCTCGTTCGACCACCAACTATGCATTTGTAATGATTACATGGGTTGTAGAGTCAAAGGTAATTACACTTAATGACTGTAAGTATCTTTGTCTCTCCTGCCCAGGTGATTCCATTCCCCATGTCCTGCGACATACGGGATGAGTGCTCCTGTCGGGATCCCAACGCTATAGAGAACAGAAAGGATGAACACGTCCATTCCCTGGGGTGACCAACCTGAGCAGGGACCTCTGTTCAACGTCCCAGGAACCTTGCTCCAACACAACACAGCCAGAGTGGCCGAGGCAGACCCCTCCTTCATCCTCCTCTCGGCCTCCAGTTTCCTGCACATGCTGCTTAACAGGCATACCTCTCCATCCATACTGCAACCCCAACCAGCTGAAATGCCTCCACCTCCACCTCACAGAAAGATCTAGAAAAAGAGGATGGGACCCATGAGACTCCACAGAAAACTTCATTTCTCAGCTAAAAAGGAAAGTAACCCTGCAATATCATCAATAAAAAAACAAAACAAAAAAAAAAAACATAGCAAGGAGAAAAAAAATTACATGAAACAGACACTTTTTTTGAAAGAATAAGAAAACAAACAAACAAACAAAAAAAAAACCTAAACAAAAACATAACCAAGCCTAGGTAGCATGCCTTTTGTTCAGTTTTGTGCTGGCTTCAGTGTCTATTTTAGTGACCTTGTTCTACAATCACACGATTGAACCTAAGGTACCTTAAAATGTGCAAGTTGGGGATTGTGTTGATGTTGGCTCTGTGTTTTTGCAAATATGAAGGAAATCAAAAACAAATGTTAAAAAATAATCCTCACACACTTTGAAGGCATGTTCAACACCTTTTTGGAGGGGCTAGAAGTTTGGGCTTATATCATTCCTGGTTTCTAACTGGTTAGACATTCTGTATCTCTATGTCCTTTTTCAGTAAAGTGTGTTTCTTCATAGGCACATCAGAGGCTATAGAGGTTATTCCTAGCTTGGTGGGGAATGAGACAGCCATATTCTTAAGGCAAGACACTACAGGTGAATAGAGTAAAAAAAAATTAATTAACAGGTATCACCATGAAACTTTCCCAGTTGTTTCCTTACATTAAGACAATTATTTCTTATGTTACAAGTTTTGTGAAGTTTAAATATGCAAATGACGCATTATCTAATTTCTAACAGAAATCTAAACATTGGATGACGCTAGATTCAAAATTCTTGTTTCCTTTTGTTGACATATTAGAGTAAAGTGTTTTTACAGAGGTGGTTTTGAATAGATGTTTTTATCTCTCCATGAATCAGAAATGACTATCAGCCATAACAAATTCATTTTGGCTATGTTTTTAGTAATAAAGTGTTATATAAATCAGGCTATGAATGATATATGTACAAACCCCTCTGTAAAAACCTACAGAATACAGACAAGAGTAAAACTGGAAAGTTTGGTGTTTGTAAGTGCTGCTGAAGTGGAGATTTCTGGCTCAGAGTATGAGGAAAAAATTCATTTTGAGCAAACGGCCTTCAAAGATATTTATTGTAAAATTCCATACATTTTTATTGGAAACCACTATTTACACAGGATACACAGGAAATGACCATGTTTGGATCCCATTACATTTTGCAGGAGAGAGAGAGAGCTTTACAACGACACCTGTGACGACATGGTGTGCACAATGATTGCGGTACTACATGTTGAGTTAGAGTGCTAACTGAATTTAGGAGAAATCTACAGAAACAAATAGACAAAGTGTCGTAAAATAAACACCTAAATGTGTATTTTGGAAGTTATCTTTCGACTAGTCTAAAAGGAGACATGATATGGAAGCAGAATAGCCCAAAATCTCAAAATTGACCAGTGTATGAAAAACAAAGTTTTTGCCTGCCGTGTCTCGCCTTAATTAAGTTTCAAGCCACAGATTCAACACAAAAGCCAAAACGAAATACACAAACACAAAAAAACCTGAGAGCAAAATCCTGAATGCATAATCGAAACATTTTTAGCATGACTTCTGCTACTGTGTTTGCTGCTACTCGCCATTGTCACATCATGATATCTGATAGGGTTAGACAGCTTTGTCTGCCTTGCTGCTTACAGTACCTCCTTCTAGCATTCATTCACACTTGCATGTTAGTACACTATACTTTCAGCTCACATTAATACATGTTGACAACACCACATATGAAATGCACTAAGAACTTTAAAAAAAAAAAAAAAAAAAAAAAACCCAGAACCTTCACTTGTCATTCCCATTTAACCCAACTGCCCAAGAAAATACTACACACATTGACCACGACTTAAAGAATGTCATCGATAACACCTCACTTCGGGTTGGCGTGATTTTAGTTTCAGTTTGAACTCCTCCCTCATGGTGCTTGATGAGAACACTGTTACCTCAAGCACTGATTTAAAATGTTTAAACTGAAAATAAAATGATCCCAGCCCTTTTCAGAATGTAGTCAATGCTTTTCAGGAGTCTGTGGCTTCTTTTATTTTTTTGATTGCACAGTACTGCACAGCACAGTCACACAAAAGTACAGAAAAAAAAAGGGCTGGACATAGGCCATGGCTCTTAGTGAAAATGAGTATAGGTGGAAGGATACCACATGTGACACACACACCCATGAGAATACATATACACTTTTCTCTCATTCTCTCCCCTCCCAGTAGTATTGGACTCTCAGCTCCAGCTCTGCAGGCAACAATGTTGTCTATAAAAATGACATTTGGATGTATATGTCAGTACAGCATTAGCAGTCACAATATGATCAAAGGTCCCTAAGATTCTCTGTTTTAGTCATTTTACTATTATGTTTGTCTCTGCAGTAAAAAAGTGCACTTGGTTGTGATCAGCACTTTTCAGTATTGTGAACTTGGGTGTCCGTCCCCACCAATTAACGTCATTAGATTATATGGCTGCTACAACAGCTTTGTATTTTGTTACTCATCATTCCACACACACATATACACACTAGTTTTTTCTCATGCACATTTGATAATGAAGGCTGCTTGGCATATTGGTCCAAATTTTGCTGCTCCTACTTGGCTGCAACAATAACCATGGTTACAGTCAGCATGGTTATAACTTTTAATTTCATTTTGGGTCAATGGCACAGTCCCTCTGACTCATATTAGGCTGCTATAGCATTCCAGATCATTCTCATAAGTAGGGAAACAATGTGTACACAACATGCTGTACAAGTGGTGATGTAAGACCAATTTCATGTCATTTTTCAAACCAATGTTAGTGAAGAACTAAGACAATACCACAACATGCGGAGAAAGTGAAAAGGTATTATTTTCCACCAAATACAAAGAAAAAAAATATTGTGTAAATATAAATATATGTTCTTGATGGACAGGAGTGTTGAGAAATGTTTTTAGTTTGTTTTTTTTTTGTTTTCATTTTCATGTATTTTTTTTTTTTTTTTTACAAAATGTCATATTTAATCAGTGTTTGTATTATTGACCTCAGTTACTGCACTTTTTAGTTGCCATGTAAGAAGAAAAAGTATATCTTTCAAAAATGTTTAGAAGCTGCTATTGTCAGAATGGTGATCTGAAACAAACTGTATGATATTCGGTCATTTGACTCCCTGTGTTGCTATTAGCTTTCCTATCATTAGTGTTTTAGTCGTATCTGACCCTAGATACTCCTCTTGACTTTGCATTCAATGTTATCAATGTCACTATGAACCATATATTCATCTTCCGTCATCTTTAGAGGCCCCAGATCTTACAAAATAGGGTACACACCAATGCATTATCTATAGAAATACCGTATATTGTCCACATATTTAAGGTCTAGCTAGATTGCAAATTTGTTTGTCTTTTGTTTTGCCCTGATGTTTATCTTAGGTTAAAGGTGTAAATTTTGGAGAAACCTAGAGATGCTGAAGGTGAAGGAAAAGCTTAAATGAAGAAACTCCCATTTAAAAAAGGGACTCTTAAAAGAATTTGTAACTTTTATGAAATATGAAACTTTGTAAGGACGTTCTAAAGGTTACATCATCTTCAAAGATTGCATTTAACACTTTATATGAAAAGTATATAGCCCTGGTTAAAAAAAAAAAAAAAGAATAAAAAAAGACTTGTATTATGTTGATATTATCAAATTATATGTAATGTTAGTACTCCAGATACTGCTGCTTTACATAGAACTGTTACCAGTGGGGAGAGACTGACCTGCAATCACTACACTATGCCAATGACATGCAGTACTGTGGTTCATCATCTGCCATTGAGGTCACTGGAAAGCCAATTCCAACCATTTGAATGGATGAATCCGAAATCTGTCATTGGATCCTTCCCTTCATCCTATAAACTGAGTCAATACAACCTGTTGTTGCTTCCACATACTTTGACTATAAATATCCTCCTCAACAATTACTTGTATCACCTGGATACCAAAACAGCTTATTGTTATTACTATCAGAAAGGCTACAGAATGTGACTGCATGTCAACTTGAAAAATTATATTCTTAATATTGGAGAAGGTACCCATAAGCCATAGCTAAACAAGATATTCATGGAAGAAAGTATAAGATTGCGCATTGGATGAGGACATCACCTCTCTACTGTAGTCTTCACAGGATCCCTTGCTGTACCTCATGCCTGTAATGTTTGCTGCTTCTATATTTTTGGTATTTTAGTGACATTTTTGCGTCTCATAACAATGGTGTAAATAGTAGAACTATTTATTGAGAGTGTTATACTTTTTTAAGTTATATTTAATGTCCATGTAAGTTATTTTTTACATTGTTCTTATAAACAAAAACATTATTGGTTGTGAGTCAAAACTGTCATTTTGTCTGTCATCACACTCGGTTGTGATCATTGGCGTCAAGCGTTGATCAGACATACAGTACACTTCAAGCCCACAACCATGAACGAAATCTCATTGGTCATTAAGTGTAGATGGACACTGCTTGTATCCAATGAGGATTTGCCACATTTAAAATGTTACTGAGTGCAGTGTATCTTTTTTTCCCTTTAAAACCAGAATGTAAAGTTTTTGTTTTCTGTTTTTTGTTCTTCTTGATTTGCTTTTTTTAAATGCACACATTAGCCATACTTACAAGGAGTTGTGAAAGGAGAACCAAGTATATAATGGTCAAGTACATAAATCCATAATATAGCAAACAACATTTTCAGAGCCAGGGTAAGGCACAAGGAATATATGTACACAGCCGGCTGAGGGCAGGAGAAAATGGGCAAGTGGCAAAGAGAGGGATCAAAAATGAAGGGAAAGAAGGACTGGAGGTCAAAAGGCAGCCGATGGTGCTCCAGATAGAGCGCTCTTAGAGGGGGGGGGTAGAGGGTGGGCAAAGAGAGAGGTAGGGATGGGTGGGCTGCTTTTCCTGGCCAGTCTAGGTATTTGTCCAGGTGTGAAAATGTGTACTCACAGAGGCTGCCCCTGGGCCAGTGGTGGCCGGTGCTGACTGGCAACAAGCCGAGGCCAATGAGTCAGAGTTTCTTCTAGGGGTGGCAGCCATCCCTCTCTAGGACCCCCCCACCCCTACCCCCGACCCCACCCACCCCACCGCCCCCCACCCCCACCCACCATCACCACCCTCCTACCTCCACCTCCCCACTCCTCGACACACTGCCTCATCTGTCACTGTCAGGTATGCCTGCTTAGGGCGGCCAGGGTCAAGCTGGCCCTGTGAAAATGAGAGAGGATGTTTGCCCAGCTTACAGAGCCTTTTGAAGTTAGGCTGAAGGAACACAGTTCTTCTCACCTAGAGCCTATGCTTATCACATAATATGATTTGTGTAGCAGTCTTTTTTGACAGGCTTTGATACCTCTCCACATTTTCCACCAACAGTCGCTTCTTTGTTTCTAATTTCACACCTGGTTGTTGTATTGCTCTTCTAAAAATGGCAGAAACTTTGTAGTGTCTAACTCATTACGAAGCGATGGGGAGTATAATAAAGAGTGTCTGAAGCCCTAATGTTTTTTGCTCAGATCATTGTGGAGAAAAATACTGATGTGCCATCTTGTTGTAAGACATTTTCTTTGTGTATTGTAACACATGAAGTACCTCTCACAGGCCTCTGGTTATAGAATGGTCCACTTATGTCTGTTTCCTAATCCCTAAATAAATAAAAAAAGGTGAATTGTCCTTTTTTCTAAGTGGGAAGTACAAAAAAAAGTGTATTTACATATTATGTGGATATCTAGTGGTATTACTGCAATGTTTCGTACCTGATTGCTCAACAAATATATTTTAAGATGTAAATAATATTATATGATGATTGTATTTGCAAACCATGTACTAACTGTTTGGGAGTAGCTCTCTTGGATTGATTTTTATCATAACTATTATACAAAGAGATGAACCGTGAATATGTTGTGCATTGTGTCAAAGTATCACCTGCAAAGATAGAAAAAAAGAAAAAAAAAAGACCTGTGATGCTTTACCACACCACTCGCTGTCAGCATTTATTTGTTCATAAAGGCTTAGTACAAGCACTGTTGTCAGGTGTCTAAACCATGAATTTATCCATTGAGTCATAAATTATTTATTTGTTGTCAAGATGAATAAAATCATAATGGTCATTTCTGGGTCTTAGGAGTCTGTTGAAATTGATCCTCATAATCAAGCTTGACTGATCTTTGTTATGCATTGAGAAGTTTTCAAATTTGATCTGGCACCAACCAACAGCTTTCATTTCTCCTCACTCCATACTGTATATTGTTGAGTCTTATCCCTATGCCTTTGTGTTTGCTGAGAATTTCACCAACACTGTAAAGGTAGCCATCAGACTCAGTAGTCCCTCCCTCCCTCTCTCCCTCCCTCCCTCTGATGGCCTCCTCTCTCTTTGGTTCTTACACAGTATGCACTTTTTCAGGCACATATACAACAGATTGGACTTTTATGTTTCAGTCGATGTTTCTCTCTGTTTTCACAGTTGCAATTATATATATTTTTGGTGCTCTGGTACATGGCAAAACATGTCTGATGTGTACTATATTTTCATAAGGAAGAGTCATACAGATGAGTATCATGTTCATTTTGCTGTCATTTATTGTGTAGAAATAAAACACTGGTTAAAGTGAACATAAGCTGCACAAGTGTGGTCACTTTGTTTTTTTTTCCATTATTGGTCTGTCCAGGTTCATTTGGAGCTGCTGTATATTGTATTTTCAACTCTTGTATGCCTCTAAAGAGTATGTTTCTTCTGGAAGTCATTGGGGCACCAAAGATCCATAGTAAGCCCTTTCAAAATAATAATAATAATAATAATTTTAAAAAATGGGCTGAGGTGGTTATAAAAGAGGAACTCATTCTTTAAGCCTCCATTGATACATTGGCATGGAAATGTGAGTGCTGTTCCTGGCACACCAATGACGTTAATGGCCTAATTTGTGAGAATGAACATCAAGCTACTGATTTTTAAAGTGCAGTTAATGTTGCATGACTGGAAAGAAACTGGATCTCAGCTTAAAGGAATAGTTTGTTGAGGGAGATGGAAAAAGAAAATGCTTCCCAGCAGCTCACATGCAGAGAGGCATAGCCACCTTCAGTTAATGATATAAATTAGAGTAATTCATAGGGGATAGCTGTCTGTTAGTTCAGTGAATGATTTCCTCCCTTCCTAGCTCAATGTAAATATTTTTAAGCTGGATCATGTTGTAAATTGGGTAAAAACCTGGGAAATAACAGGCATTGCACTGCAATCTACATTTGCTGACTTAAAAATATGATGATTACAGCCATTTTCATCTGTGCCTCATTTTGCCATCATGCTAATTAATTCTGATCCAAATATTGCTGTGATATTGTGCAACTTCACTGTAGTGGTTTGCACCCCAGGGGCTTCTCTCCAGGGAGGTCTGTGTCAGTCCAGGCAGGACACATGAGGCATCACATGTGCACCACATCAGCTGATCAAAACCATGTAAGATTGAATTTGACCATTTAACAAGACAGATCATTGAAGTCAACAGCACATTGTTCTCTGTGTTGTTACATGTTGGTGTTAATGGCCCGAGCTGCTTAGGCCTACCTAGCTTTCACTTTATCACTGGGACACAGTCTGATAAAAAAAAAGGTACAAAAAACCTTTAGTCTGGACCAAAGTGGGCCAACCAATAGAAGAGGAATATGGAATGTGTAACAATTAGTGGTTGAATGCATATAAAGGAACTATGACATTTAGGGAGGTTTTACAAAGTGTAATATACATCATCAGCTGTGGATGCATTAACACAAAAAGTTAACAAAAAAATCACAAATTTTGGTAAAAAAAAAGTGAACATGTGCTCCAGTTCATCGATTTTCAAGTCATGAATACAATTGGTTTTGGATGTGGGTGTTCCGACATGTGTTAACAGTTGAGGTAACAACATCCCGTTCTTCGGTTTCTTCTGATATGACGTAAACGCACCACAAAATGAGCACTCAGGATTAAACAGGGAAGTGTGGGAGTATCACATATACTTTAGTATCAAATGAGCTATCAACTCACACGCTGTGACAATTATTCAATCAGCTATTTTACGACGTGCAATGGCAGAGTAAGTGTTGTGTTGAAATGGTAGGTTTGAGTCACTTTTTGGTCTAGACTGAGTTGTTTTGGCTTGAATGGATTGCAGAGAAATATAGATACTAGAAATTGATACATTTCTAGTATATACTTGATTGTTAAGAATTACCATATTATGACTCTTTATGCCTTACTAAACTATGAGTTTTTTCTGGCTTACTATACAATGACATTTTATGTCTTATTATACTATGAGTTTTTATGCCTTGCTATACTATGACATTTTTTGACATTTTATGCCTTGCTATACTGTGACATTTTATGACATTTTATGCCTTGCTATATTGCGAAGATTTTTTACCTTAGTATACTATGACATTTTTTAAAATGTTTTTATGCCTTACTATGCTGTCATTTTTTTCCCTTTTAGGGCCTTATAACACCATGATGTCTTCGTACCTTACCATACTATGACATGGAGATGGTTTTATGCTTTATTATACTTTTTCATTTTTTCAATTTTTTTGCCATACTATACTATGTCGTTTTTTTCAATTTTTTGACATACTAAACTGTCATTTTTTTCACTTTTAAGGCGTTAATTGACTATGACGTCTTCATATCTTACTATATTATGAGGTTTTTTTGATGTTTTTATACTTTATTTTACTTTTTCATTTTTTCAATTTTTTGCCATAGTATATTATGTCGTTTTTTTCGCTTTAAGGGCCTTATATTACAATGACGTCTTCATACCTTAACATACTATGACATTCTTAGATGGTTTTATGCTTTATTATACTTTTTCATTTTTTCAATTTTTTTGCCATACTATACTATGTCGTTTTTTTCACTTTTTTGCCATTCCTTACTATGTCATTTTTCTCAATTTTAAGGTGTTAATTGACTATGACGTCTTCATATCTTACCATATTATGAGTTTTTTTGATGTTTTTATGCTTTATTATACTTTTTCATTTTTTCACTTTTTGCCATACTATACTATGTCATTTTTTTTCGCTTTTAGGGCCTTATAATACCATGATGTCTTCATACCTTACCATACTATAACATTCTCAGATGGTTTTATGCTTTATTATACTTTTTCATTTTTTCAATTTTTTTGGCATGCTATGCTATGTCGTTTTTTTTCACTTTTTTGCTATACTATACTATGTCGTTTTTTTCGCTTTTAGGGCCTTATAATACCATGGTGTCTTCATACCTTACCATAGTATTACATTCGCAGATGGTTTTATGCTTTATTATACTTTTTCATTTTTTCAATTTTTTTGGCATACTATACTATGTCATTTTTTTCACTTTTAAGGCGTTAATTGACTATGACCTCTTCATACCTTACTATATTATGAGTTTTTTTTAATGTTTTTATACTTTATTTCATTTTTCATTTTTTCAATTTTTTTGCCATACTATACTATGTCGTTTTTTTCACTTTTTTGCCATACTATACTATGTCATTTTTTTCACTTTTAAGGCGTTAATTGACTATGACCTCTTCATACCTTACTATATTATGAGTTTTTTTGATGTTTTTATACTTTATTTAATTTTTCATTTTTTCAATTTTTTTGCCATACTATACTATGGCGTTTTTTCACTTTTTTGCCATACTATACTACGTCATTTTTTTTAACTTTTAAGGTGTTAATTGACTATGACGTCTTCATATCTTGCCATACTATCAAGTATTCAGAGGGTTTTATGCTTTATTATACTTTTTCATTTTTCAATTTTTTTGCCATACTATACTATGGCGTTTTTTCACTTTTTTGCCATACTATAATATGTCATTTTTCTCAATTTTAAGGTGTTAAATGACTATGACTCTTCATATTTTACTATATTATGAGTTTTTTTGATGTTTTTATACTTTATTTAATTTTTCATTTTTTCAATTTTTTTGCCATGCTATACTATGTTGTTTTTTTCACTTTTTTGCCATACTATACTATGTCGTTTTTATCGCTTTTGGGGCATTATAATACCATGATGTCTTCATACCTTACCATATTATAACATTCTCATATTGGTTTTATGCTTTATTATACTTTTTCATTTTTTCAATTTTTTGCCATACTATACTATGTCATTTTTTTTCCGCTTTTAAGGCGTTAATGGACTATAACGTCTTCATATCT